>NC_048299.1:173989624-174335892 GCF_013100865.1 Trachemys scripta elegans
CAGCACGTGCATGGCGACCACTCGGGGTCTCCCCCTCCCTCCCAGGCTCTCAAACCCGGGAGGGAGGGGGAGCAGCGGCGCGTGAATCAGCTGTTTCGCGTGCCGTGGCCGCTCGGGATCTCCCCCTCCCTCCCTCCCTCCTAGGCTTGAGAGCCTGGGGGGAGGAGGCAGGGCTGGGGATTTGGGGAAGGGGCGGAGTTGAGGCGGGGCCGGGGTGGGGTAAGAAAAAAGCGGGGGGGGCGGGGGCGGCCAAAATTGTTTTTGCTTGGGGCGGCAAAAATCCTAGAGCCGGCCCTTGACTGTGCCCAGATGAAGGGGTTGAAGTGTCACTAGAGGCAGTGCTTAAAGTGAGTGTATGGGATGAGGGATTGCAAGGGGGTTGCAGACCCAGCCAAAAAAATATATATATTGTTTTAATCAAGTCGGGTCACTGAGGGGTGCATTTTAAGTACGGTTCTTGCCAAAGCTGCTGCTCCCAGATTATAATAGACCTCTCCCACCCCACCCCACCCCACTTTTTCAGACCACTTTAAGAACTGACTAGAGCTTTCACTTGATTTTCAGTAATCCACACTCTCTCCCTCCCTCCCTTTGATTCAATCAATGAATCTTGCATTAGCGGGGTGAGGATGATGTTGATGTCTGCTTGGCTGCTGCTGTTGCAGATTCACTACTTTGAGGTGCTGAGTTGCACGTCTGTCCAAATGTCTTGGCCTGTTGCTGTTTCTTTTCCCCAAAGCACTCATAAAACAGAAAATGTCATCAGGTTACATATGATGGAACCTTAACTAAAGTTTAGTCATCGTAATAATAAAGGATCTTTATGCCTTATAGAGCTATGCTATATACAGTATACACTATTCTATTGCCTATTGATCAAAACCACTGACTCTTACAATATATTCTTTTCAGCTATTATAGTATAATTATGCAATCTATTTCTTTTTATAAGGAATTACCTTGCAGATCCGTCCACAGAAACTGACAGTTTAGAGTCGTGATTTTTTTTTCTTTTTGCATGTAGCCACTAAGATTATAGAAACACTTCACCAACACATGGGGTGTGTCTACACTAGAAAACTGCCATATTGTAACTTGCCCTGGTGTGAGGGAACTGGGTACAAGTTGCAGCACTGCAGAGTGTCAACACTAGTCACCCTATTTTGGATGCAAGCAGTGCACTCCCTACAAGCATTGCATGGCCTGTGGATTATTGCACCTATCCCACAATGCCCAGCACAGCTCCCTGGAGCATGTGCATAATGTCAATTTTGGGATTGCCCCATTGCCCACTTCGAATGGTTTTGTTCTGCATCAGAAGCTGCCTTGTGCATGTTGTAACTCTGGTATTGAAACCCACTGGTAAGTGTGTTACTAGTCTCCATCTGTGCTGATCCAGAGATGAAATGAGTTGTTATCCAAGGCTGTTTAAAGCAGTCTACCACCCTAAGCAACATGTCAACGTGCCATCTTCCACATCACTCAAATTTGTCCCAGCCACCCCTCCATCATGATGGAGGAGCAGCCGGGCCAAATCTGAGCAAGTGGCATTGCAACCTGGCACACATGGTCACAGCGCCACTCAGGCGGCAACCAGGTCAAATCTGCCACCAAGGGCAGGTGCCTAGCTTGCCTGTATCTAGAGAGGCCTCTGGTTTTTATACCCCCAGCTACAGAGCTTTATCTCAAGCTATATCAGCTCATGCCTTTGGTTCAATCGCCAGTGTGTTAGCTAAGAGAGAGGCGCTCACACTATGCCCTCATATGTGCTGATGCCCAAGCAGAGTCAGTAGCTCCTTTAGGACCCCACTGCCTTGCCTGTGGGCTTAGTGTATATTACAACGAACACACACAGGCCCTGGTGCTCTAGGAGGTATGGAACTTCATTTTATTCAAGTCTTCAATAACATTTTTAGTTTTAATTTTGCTATTCTGTTCCTTTCTTATTAACTGAAGTTTCTTTCTCTTGTGTTTTCCTCTAGGAATCCAGCCTAGGGGTCAACAGAGAAGATATCCTTTTGGCTCTTGCATCTAAGTGTATTACTCCCCCCCCCAACCTATGGTAATGGGGCCCTTGAGGCCTGTGTCATTTCTTCAGGAGGATAGAACAGGGCAACAAGCAGAGGCCGGAGCATCATGGAGAGGTAAATTGCTCTACTTGGGGGAATAGTTGGGAGAGGTTCAGCCTCAGATTAAGTGTAATTGTCACAGTGTGTATTAGGGAGTCTAGAAAGGTGGTTAGCACCCAAAGGTATCTGTTTATACAAGGTCCAAATCTATTTGCCTTCTTGCTCTTTAATAAGGGATCAGAGTAAAGGTCATTTGGGACTTGATTTAGGTGGTAGGCACCTTTTGCCAAGCGACTCCAATAGGAGTTGACGATTTGTCCCTGGAAGAATAATACTAATTAGGAAAACGATCCCCTCAAGTCCTCATGGTGAAAGACTGAGTGGCTGATCTTCAGGAGTCCCCTAAATTAGCACTCCATTTCCAAAGGACAGTAGGCATCCCCGGCGGGCTCTCTTCTATTAAACAAGTGAATCTCTTGGTCACTTTCATTACTGTTTGCAGAGCGCTTAGAGATCCCCAAGATGCGAGTCTTCAGAGAAGCACAGCGGATGATCAGTATTATTTTAATTGTGCTTTTGAGGGCAAACGTTGCCTTTTGAAGTGGGGGAAGAAACACCAACAAACCCCTCCACAACTCTCTCCCCCCCCCCACTTCTTCCCGTAACTGGGCAGAAGCCGTGTAAAGGGTTAAGACTGGCTTGGCCCGGCTCTGTGGTGCGTATGCAATAATCTGTGTGGCTCTCTTGGCCGCCTGCCAAAGTGTTGCCGTGCCGCCTCCTCCTCCTCTCCTCCCTTCCCCCGTCCCTTTTGCATGAAGTAGGATCCTTGAGCTGTTGCAGAGGCAGCCAACTGCTCCATATTTGGCTTCTATTACACATTTACATACTGGAGAGAGAGGAGCGGGGGAGAGAGAGCGCTGTACCGCAGACATCATTTCTACTACAGTGGTGGAGACATCCAGGACCTGTGTCACTGCAGGGGGAAGGAGAGAGAGAGAGAGAGAGAGAAAAAGGCAACCAACATAACCCCCCCGCCCCCAAGCCCTGTGATCAGCTAGCAAGACAGTGTGTGTGAGTCTCTCTCTCTGCCCCCACCTCCCTTGACACTTGGCAGTAAGTGGCTTTTTATTCCTTCTCTGCTTTTTGCTTCCCCGGCTTCTTTCCTCCTTTCGATTGAAAACCTCCAGCGCTTTCCAGCTGGAGAAACACTGGGGGGACTGGACGAGCCACCCCACACTGGGGCTTCAGCCTTCCTGCAGCCCAGCCCGGGAGCCCAGTCCCTCCCCCGCCCCCCCCAGCCTTGGAAAGGCTGGAGGCCAGAAAATGGCTTTGGGATCCTGGGGGGCGGTGGAGGGACATTGGGGGGTGGCTGGAATTCGTTGCACTCTGTGCATGCAAGAAATGTCTTCCGGGGAGGAGAAGGAGGCAGGAGAAAGGAGGGGGTACAGGCAAGGAGACAGCCGTAGCCCCTGTGTCTGGGTGGCTTTCAGTCACCCCCCCCCAACTGGGAGGAGAGAGGACGCGCGCGCGTGTGTGTGTGTGTGTGTGTGCTGGGGAGGGGTGGCGTTTTCACGCTCGCTCTGCTGCTGCCGCTGCCGGGCTCTGGCTGTGGCTGCCCCTGGTGCATTAGCTGGCGCGGAGGCAAGTGAGAGCGGCTGGAGTTTTGCACGACACCGGGTTTGTGCGGGCTGCGGCGGGGGAGGCTTTGCCGCCGGCTGGGCCGGCCCGTGCTGGGCTTGTGTAGTACGGGCTGGGTCAGGGTGGCTGCCGGAGGGGTGAATGAAGCGAGGAGGAGGGGGAAGAGGCGGCGCTGGGACGGGGAATGCGCTCAGCAGCGGACCCACTACGCTGCACTCACGGCCCAGGCCGGCTGGAGACACCAGCTGGCACTTCCAGCAGTGAGTGAGGAGGGCTAGTGCCGGGGGTCAGGGGAGGCCTGGGTGTCCCGTTTTCCCCCTTGACACTGTCTGCAGAGCCTCTCCTGCTTTCACCCTCCTCCAGTCCCTGCCAGGGAGAGAGATCTGAGGCTGGCTAAAAGCAAAGAGACCATTTAGCTTCTCCAGGGGGGATTAGCAACAGCCTCTGGTGCTAAAGAATTGATGTGATTATCCTTGGATATAGCAATATTTTGCTCTCTCCATTTCTGATTGTGACCGTGGCTGCTGCCTTCTCTTTAATTTATGTTGCAGGTATGCATTCCTCTCTTGACTCTGACCTCCCCTTGTTTGGGTTGGTTTTTAAATAAAACACAGTAACAGAATAATCATTTATTTAGTACATACAAACCAATCAAGGAATATAATAATTTCTAAGACTATTAGAGATTAACCTAAAATTTGTTAGAAAACATTGGCTCCTTCAGTAATAGTGATGATGATGATAATAAAAAGACGGGATTGGGAACTGTTTCCATGCCTTTGAAGATGGGGGAAATTACTGAAGAGTAATAATAGAAAGAAAACAAGTCCGAAGCTGGTTATATAATGTACTATGTGGATAAGAAGAACGACAAGCTATTTTTATTTTGTTTACTGTATGCTGTGCAATAGGGACTCCAAACTGCGTCTCCCCCTGTGATCCTGGACTCCGGATACAATTAGCAAAAATTGTAAGCATTCCTTATTATGTCCCAGAAATAAACATAATGATGTAAACAGTTGTTCCTTACAAATGTTCTTTATGTACAAATAAGGAATTGTGAATGTGGATGACCTTAGTTTTTGAAACATTTTATGTTTCATATTATAAAGAAATGCATATTTCATAATGCACGTTATATTTAATATTTAATTATCATTGTTATATATGTTATGCAGTATTGGTTACTTACATGTCAGATGTGTTCAGGCATAGCCAGTTACTTTGCTGACATGTTAGGGAAGTCAAGGTCTTTTCATTTTAGCTTCTGATGTAACCTTCAGTTAAGGGAAAATTCAGATTTCATGTTAATGTAGCTCTGTTTGTTTGGGTGGTGAAGACAGTTCAGTTTTATAGCTCTGTGGAGCAAGGGTTATGAATGAGGGAGAGATAATTGAGAGTGACAGAAAAAAATATCCCACTGTAGTTATTTTTGAGATGCTGCAAGGTACCTTTTAATAGTAAGTTATGATTTTATTGTATTGCCCTCCAATTTGTTCATGAAAATGGCCCAATATTTTTCAGGCAGCAATTCTTTTAAATGGATGGCTTTAATCTCATCATCGTTTATAGAAGGCAAAGGTTCATAGGTTCTCTTCAACTCTGTCTGTCTCTCTCTCGTCATGTAGATACATGTCAGTGCTATAGGTTTTCAGTGCACTTACTCTAGCCCTGATCAGTCATGTAATTAGATCAGGCTGCCATGGTAACAGACAGTATTCATCGTCCATTCAGGTGTGTTTGTCTTGTGACTGGGCTACCTCAAGTGGCGTATGTACAATATTTATGTTGGACAGACTGTACAGCTCACTTCTATGTCTTCTTGGAGAATATTTAAGCATATTATGACATTTCCTAACCACTGAACTTTTATGAAAGATACTTCTGAGCTGTTACAGCACTGGACTGTCAGATTTTACCTGTGTGCAGAGTATGCAAATATATTTAGTTAGCTAATGAAATTGTTCTACAAGTTCCACCCGTGTTTATTGTTAATGAATCAACAAATGTTTTGTTAATTTTTAAAAGTCTTTCCCAAGCGTATCTGAAAGCTTCTTTTGCAATCTGGTGCTTTTGATTTGTTGGGTGTTTAACCATTTGAAGGCTGAAATCATATGTATGAAGTTGTGAAAATGTCACCATTAAAAGGGTTAATATGGTAGGCCCCAAACCTGCCATAATCTATACATGTTGCTTAACTTTACATGCTCTGACTAATATAATTTAAGTCTCTGATAATTCACATTATAATTATTACTTAACTGATAGTGTATTAAGTTAAGCATGTCCATAATTCTTAGTAGGCTCAGGGCCTTGGATGTGTTTTATTTGATATTTGAATTTGCATTTTCACCTTGCAAAAACGTAGGGTGTATATATACTGTTATAAAACCAACTAAAAACCCAAGGCTATTTTATCTGTGACAGACTCAATACTGGTTAGTTTGTTTCTGATAATAGTAAGCTCTTTCACATTTGTTTTCATACTACTTTAAAAGATATTTTTTCATCATAGCATACAGTTGAAGGCCTTTTGCTTCAATGTTTGTAATGCATTTTTCTCCAATGTAAAAAGTGCACTTTAAGAATATAAAGAGCTTCAGGTTGTTTACTGCGATTTAAAAATATATTTAACTGAGGAATATTTTTGTCTCTAATGTCCATGTTTGAATACTATACTATTACATTAGTCTTTTAAGAAATAATATATGTATTTTTTAAATGGGTCAAATGTGGCTCTCTATTGTAGTCTTGTAAATCTGGAGTAATTCCAGTGGGCCACATTCAAAGTAATGGAGCTCAGCATCTGTCTTGTGTGTAACCATGAAGTCTTTATTACACCTTTCTTAGGCAAAAACTGCTATTGACTGGAGTGGGAGTTTTGTCTGAGTAAGGACTTCAGAACTGTGCTGGAGGAGCTGAATTCACCGCTTGCATAAGTGGCTAACATCTCCCTTCACGTTTCTCCCAGTTACACCAATGGTGAACTTAGACCTGTGGCTTTAATGGCTTGATTCTGAGTAGTGACACGTACCCACAATTCCCAATGGTTCAGTACTCCACACCACTCAGGATCAGGCCCTTAACTGCTGGAGCCTAATAGTATCCAAAAAATATAATAATAAAACAGGCATTTTAATAGCTCTCATGTTGAAGTACGAGGCTGGAGAAGGTAACAAGAGGAGTAATGCCTGTCTATGGGTCAAATCTTGCACTGCCTGCCAGCTCACAATCCCAGCTGCAGTGTAACTGAGCCTGCAGGTTTCTGTCTGTCTGCCAAGCAGAGGAATTTCTTCTCATGGGGAAGTTCATGAACAGTTTCTCACTCTAAGTGCAACTCTTTAGTGCAGTGGCTGATTTGGGCTTTTCTTTTTGGTTTTCTTTTTCTTTTGTGTGTGTAAAATAAGGGTGTTGTATCATCATCTTTGTACAACATTCATCAGTCATTTTGGTTTTGGGCTAGGTATGGAGGGGATTAGGAAAATGGGACTGGAGAAAGTCAAATAACCATACCAACTGACTCCTGCCGTTTGTACGATCCTTTGTACGGCATCATGCTTCGTATACAAATTGCAATGCTGTGAGCCACATTATAAGCAGAGTAAATATTTTTAAAAATGCGTTATATTAACTTGTGAAAAACAAATTTGCCCCTGGATTTCATTATAAAAAAGCTTGACAAAAATGGTCTGATTTTAAAGGATCTTTTAAAACAAGCCTGAATTTCCTTTGCCTCCAAGAAAAAAAAATCTTTTTGTAATCTATCCGATAGCCTTGTTTCATCTTAATTTTTTTTTAAATAGACCGTTAAATGCAGCCAATTGAAAAGCATCTAATTACTTGAAATATGAAAATAGTTTATATTAGTAATATATCTAGAGAATCAAAACTCAGGACCTGATCCTCCTCCCACTGAAATTCAATGGCAAAAATGCTCATTAACTTCAAAGGGAGCAGGAGTAACCCACTATTTTTGTATTGCTATTCATATAGTACAATGCTTTTGCTGTGGTCTGCGAATAGGTGCAGTAACAAGGTGTATTTTGGTTTAAAAAATGTATATAAAAATTGCATATGTGGTTTGAAATGTACCTTGGTTTCAACTGTAGTTCAGAATATGAGACAGCCCACTATGAGGCTGTTAGCTGATCAGACAGGTTTTTGAGTGATGAACTATTGTGGAAGATTGTTCAGGTAGAGTTCATGCAACTTAATCAGTTCAGAGAACAGCTTTAGCTGGAGTCCTCTGCTGAGACTGCTATAACCAGGTCTACTTTAACAAATCAAAATGTAATGAGCATGACAAACAGAAGTACAGCAGGCTTGGTATAGGAAAGTATGTCAGACCCAAGAAATGGTGTGCTCTATGCCATTGAATTTTGTATCTAAGAAATTTAATACACTAAGCTTTTAAAACTGAAAATATTGACTTGGTCATTTAATTTTACCTTATGCAGAACTTTGAGTGAGACAAATTAGTATATTTATCTTTGGACAGGGAGAACAAACACACACAAAGTGTTTTTGGGCTCTGGCATGTAACAGATATTCAAAAGTCATACATTTTAAAAAATGTGGGGGAAAAAGTTTAAAGTGATAAGATTTTGATTTAGCTGATATTTATTTTGTTTAAGTTTTTTAATTATTATTATTTTTTAATTTTAACAACTCTGCAGACAAAGGTGTATTTGGAAGTTACAGAAACTAGACAAGTAAGTCTGGTTTCTTCTTGAGCTTAGTGTATTTGTTATTCAGCTATTACTTTACTATATTTTCTCCTACAACTATATTGTGTGACAGTTTTGTATTCTACTATGAATAGCTATGTGCATGAATGTGTTATTGGCCCCAATCCAGAAAAACACTTTAGCACGTGCTTAAATCCTGCAAGTGCTTTGCTGAATAAGGATGGATTTAAGTACTGGCATAAAGTTAAACGTGTGTGCAAGTCCTTGGATGAACAGGGGCCATAAGTATGCTCTCAAACTCGAACACAAAACTGCCTCACGACAGAGGAATAGTAGTCCTGCTAAAGAGTGACAAAAAATATTTGGTGAGGTTCCAAGTGAAAAAGCAAAACATATTTTGTTTGCTATGTGATGTCAGCAGAATTGTGATGCTGGCTCCCTGTAATTTTTAATACTTTTCTAATTCTATATTTTTAATTATTGCTGACATAGTGTACTTTCTGTTTATATTATCTGGGAATTTCCAGTAAAATATATTAATTCCAGCATGCCAGGATTAAGACGATAGAATTGAGGAAATGCCACAAAAATCTAATACTTTTTTATCTAGATCCCCTTAATATGGTCTGCTTTTTGGATGATGCCTCTCAAAGAAATTGTGTTCTGCTGCTAGTGAAGACTGTCATCACAATTGACTTATGTTTTCTAAAGTCACCAATATCACATTTTGGAAAGCACATAGAGACAGAGTAAATGGGCTGTGCTCTCTGCCACATGTCAGTTCCTCAGAACCATACATTCCTTAGCCCCAGCCTGTAGTAGACAGTGCCCATCTGTGTCATAGCTGCTGGCAGGAAGAGTGGCCAAGGGGGCCCATGTACGAACACACACAAGAATGGGTACACATCCTTAGTAATTTCAGCTACACTGTGCATGAATGACTTGTCTTTTTGGATACCCATGAAATGTAGATTTTTTTTGTGTGTTTCATGAAGATGTACTAGTGAGCCAGTGAAGATCATAAATGTCCCTGATAGGCTCAAGCTGGTGTAAGACGTAAACAGCACACTTACCAACGTGCTTTTTGAGTCCAGGCTTGTTGTTCTGAGTCCTGGTTTTCACTCTAGTTGTGTCACTTGTTGAAAGTGAATTGCCATCCTTCTGTAACTCAAACTCAGACACAACTCTGTAATCTTTTGATGTTATTGGCCCTCAGTATTATGAATGATTCTGCTCCGGATAGAACCCTTCCCAATCTTCACAGGAATATTTTGGCACTTGTATGGCCACTGCTAAGTTGGTTGGTTTTTAACTGATTTTTTTTTTCATTTTGGTTTTCATCTCCTCAACTTCTAGATCAACAGTCACATTGCCGGTGAAGCCAGACGAGGAAGCAGTTTAAGCTGTGAATTTCTTCTTCATCCCACATAGAACAGTGACGACCATCATTTTTGTCTTCACCATAGAGAGATGCTTTGTGAACAAGGTGAGGATTTAATGCTTTTTATTTCTCTCATGAGGGTACACTGCCCTTTCTTTTGGTAAACCTGGACACCTTAAAATGTTTTTATAATTCATTTGACATGAAATTCTTCTACCTCAACATGAGCAGGAATGGGGGTGCTTTATAAATAAATAACAACTATTATGTTATTACCCAAGTTGGCAAATCATATTACTTGTGTCTCAAATCTCTGCCTTGGAGGATGCTACTTTGCAGATCAGTGGTTCTTATCTCACCTTAGGTCAAAATGTATTTGGTTACTAAAAGATTATGAGATGTATAAAAAGCTTTCATGCTTTGAGCTTTGTCATAAACTGCCATGCATAAAATAATAGAAATCCATCTTGTACTTTTATTGGCAATTTTTGTTTTGTTGTTGTGGGTTGTGTTGCTAGCAGATTATTTGCCTTTTTCAACTTCCTGATTTCCTCCTGTGTAGAAAGCCTTGTTTGGCATGCGGATTCTCCCTTAAAACCAGGGCCGGATTTAGGGGCAGGCGACTGTCTGGGGTGCAGGGCTTGGGGGCGCTAGGCTTGGGGTGGTGTAAAGTATTCAAAAGTTTGACAAATGGTGGGGGGAAGGAGTGTGGCGTGCCGAAGACACTCCTTGCCTGGGGGCATTTGGTCTAGGGCTGGCCCTGCTTAAAACCATGGATAATCAGTCACTAGTGACATACCCAAGTCTTTCTTTTACTCTGGCTTAAGCAGTGTTGTCAGCTCTCACGATTTTATTGCAAGTCTTGTGATCCTTGGTGATTTGCTTATATCCCCAGGTTCTGCGGTGATGTGATTACAGGACAATCTCAGCTTTTTTTTTCTTTTCTTTCCTCCCCCCATCCCCCTTTAAAAGTAAGTTTGTATCTCATACGTTTGTGGAGAAGAGCTTGACCCTTAAAGGCTCAACACATTTTCAATCAGACTGCAAATAAAAAGAACCCAAATGTTCTTATTTATTTGAGTCTCATGGTTTTTAAGCCTATCTCATGGCCCTGACTCATGATTTTTAAGTACTTGGGATTGGTTATCCTGCTAATGGTAATAAAAATATAAAGGTTGCAGGAAGAAAATAGGCTGTTCTTTTAAATAATATGGCAAATTAAGCTGGGGAATTAGATTCAGAAACTGAAAGTACTTTTTTTGTTTTTATTAAAGCCAGAAAACTGAGTTACTATAGTATTCTGTTGATGAAAAGCTGATCAGAAAGTCTGTGTAGTGGAATAACTTTTTAATGTATACAGTATGTCATAGTGAAGTGTGCAGTACATAAATTTACATTTTATTGTGACTGCAGGATGGGGTATTGTTCTTTAAAGGGAAGTAGTCTAAGCATGTAGTTGCATGTAAAGACATGTCTCTTATGGTCTACAGTAATCATCTAGAATGGAAGGGGGCATGTTGTAACCACTATATCTCTGAAGGACTATTCTTTTTGAGAATTAAATTGCCAGATAAAGCACCCTAACACATTTTCACCCTTCAGTTTCAGAAAATTTTCTTGATAGCAGATGTTGACTTGGAGATCAGGTGGAACAAATCTTTTTGTCAAGGCATTAACATTTCCACAGAGCTCTTCATTTGTCCAGAATTAGCTCAGGTTTTGTAAAACTGTTTTTGTTTACAGAAATTATTACACAGAAAAGGCTCCTAACTAATAGCTAGAAGAAGTAATACTTTATAGCATATTAATCAAATTTAAGTATCTTCTGAATACTCACATTGTTATTACCCATAATGTATTGCTAAGTCACCTTGAATATTCTAGCAGCTGATATTTCCTGTGATTGCATTAAAAACAATATCATAAATATTAAGTAAACATTTTGCATAAAAATAACCTTATGTCCAGTACAATTGATTCTTAGCCATTGGTATAATGCAAATATAATACTGCTTTCTTTGTACACAGAATGCTTAAAGTTGTCTTAATGGACCTTAGACCAAATATGTTTTTGTTGTTAAAATACAGTGGGCTTGTTTCTTCAGTCACATCAATTTTACATTGGTTTAACTCCACTGTCTTCAGCGCTTACTCCTGATTTACTCCAGAGTGAGATCAAAATCAAGCCCAGTGTGTATCAGAGTAAATAATGTAAAAGTTATCTAGATGGATGCTGGCTGGTTACAGACATTATCCTTGTCATTTGATTTAACAGGGATCCCCAGAGTTGCAACTGATGGAATGTGACCCATGGAGTTCTGTTACGGTGACAAGATGCCCCGATTTTTGGGTCTCTTTCTTATATAGGCTCCTATTACCCCCTACCCCATCCCAATTTCTCACATTTGCTGTCTGGTTACCCTAAGTTCTGTAGTGTGGCCAGTGGCCACAAACAAGTTGCACAGGTCAAAGATGGAACATTGTATGCTGAGACCATAGCCATTTCCTTTTAAACAGTTGTGTTAAGAGAATTTTGTTTGAAATACTGGACATTTTAACAGCTAGATTTCCTTTTAATCTTTTCCACTGTTCAATTCATGTGATATCTATTAATCATATTGTGACATCTAGTTGACTCTGTAGCAACTGTCCCACTTGTAGCAATCCATTTACTGAACTTTGTGAAGTTTCATTAACTACAGGTATACATTGCTTAACATGGTATCCCTTTTACGTAAGATGTGTTCAGCTGGTTTTAAATGTGGTGTGTTTCTAATATATGCTGAATACTCATTTACAGCTTGTTTATAGATAGAGGTTTTATATATATATATATATATATATATATATACACACACATCATTTTTAGTAAAAGGAGAATGTGATTTGTCTGTATGGGGAAGTTATTAATGCCCCCTGCTGGCCGTTTCAGAGTGCAGAGTTGGTGTTTCTTCTACTGGCTGGTTCTGCTTTTTCTTTTTACATGTGAAGGCCATAGTGGTGGGAGGACTAACAGATGGTGGTGGAGATTTTGACTGAGCTAAGAGTACCAGGAAAATGAAGATGGATTTGAACTAGGTATAATTGGATAGTAATTAGAAATCACATTTAATTTTTTAATTGCTTGTTTTGTATTTAAGTGTGGGAGTAAATTTAATGTACATGAAAATGAAGAACTAACAGTGCAGACTGGCATCACACAAGGAAGTGCTTTCCAGTCTTCTGCACACAACTCTATACCTCTGCTCTATCATTCCTAGGTCTTTCTTGAACAAAGACTGCCAGTCTCATGCCAAATTGTATGAAGGTATTCTGATGTAGATAAATTGAGTTGAGTTTTGTGATGTGCTTAAGATGGGAAAGCTAAAGTTGTGTTCTCTTGTCACATAAGCCAGAATTTGAGCCATGGTTCAGGGTTCCTGCTTCTACTTTAAAAAGATGTTTTTCAATGTCACTTTTTTAATGGAATATGAGAGAGAAGTTTTGACCATGACTTTAAGAATTGAAAGTGCTCTTTTGAAAAATAAAGATCAGTGTAACATAAATAGCTATGTATACACCAGGTTTAAAAGGACATTGTCAACGTACATGTAGCCCCAAATATAAATTTTAAAAGATTTAATAAAACTGACAATGAATAGAAATGCTTCTTTATTTTGAAATTCCACAGAAACATTTCCTTGCACTGGTTGGCTTATCAACATTGCAACATTAAGAACCCGAGAGTGAAACTGTCTTCACTGATTTTATTTTTCTAATCTGAACGATAAGAAAAAAGTAATCAAACAGCATAAATAACAAAGAAACTGCAATTTAAAAAATTCTTTCACTTTTAACAATATAAGGTTTAGTAGTAACATAAGTAAATAAATGTGTTTGTATACAAAGCAAGGAGCTGATTCTCCACGGTCTTATATCTTGTATGTGTATTTACACTTGTGCAAAGTGAGTATGAAAACACTACCATTCTGATCTGATAGTGTTTTTTACCCATTTTGCACTGATGTGAATGACTACACAAGATACAAGGAGTGGAGAAACATCTGGCCCATCATTTTTAACTTACTTTAAAGAAACACTTTTATCATCTCAGAGGCGTTAGGCAGAATAAGTTTTAATGTGACATTGAACCTTTTTTTTTTATTTTTAGGACCAAAATGCCAGAAATGGTCTATGATTTTGCACATCCGCACCACCCGTGTGCACACACTCATCTTTTTGTGTGTGCAGGTTGTATAATTGCATGTTATTGGATTTGCACATGCATGCACCTGGAGGGTGTATGTCTTCATGGCAGAGTTAGCCTGGGTGATGGCATCTGGGTATGAGCATACAGGTTAGCCTATTCCGGTGTGAGCAGCCATACCTGGGTTACTGTGTCCTCACTGATGGTGCAGAAATCCATGTGTGTCGCTAGATCCCCTGGGAACTTATTCGGTGGTTGATTGTGCTGCGGTAAGCTAAGCTGCTCTAAGATTGTTTCCCAGTGAATTGTGGGAGAACTTGTCTGTCCTTCTGGGCACACAGGGAAATCATGGGAAGGACTATCAGCACTTTAATGGTTGAGTCTGCATCCTCACTGCAAAGTGGGTGGGTTACCAGCCTGAGTGAGAGCAGAACCTGGGCTCTAACCCATACTCCCAGGTGGCTCAGGAGAGAAGTTTTTGTGTGTGGATGGATGGGGTGTTAGGCCACCAGCTGGGTAAAACCCCAGGCTAATTCAGTAGTGAAGTTACTCTAAGACTGTGTTTCCCAAATAGTAGGTTCTGACCCACTAGCGGGTCATGGGAAAGGCGTAGGTGGGTGGAGTGTGCCTGGCAATGGCAAGCTGCCCTGTCCTCCCTCTTCATAGCTGTAGTGTAGAGGCTGTGTTATTTAGGGTGTGGTGGGTCTGACCAGTCACCTGTTTTGGGGTCAGGAACAATTTTTTCCCATTGGACCAAATTGGCAGCGTTTTTTTTTTTTTTGCCATTGTCGGAGCATCATGGAAGCACAATTGGGTTGTAAGTGATAGGACTTGAAAGTTTAATACTGGGAAAGGTAACACTGTCTAGCTCAGTGGTTTTCAAACTGCGGGTCGCGACCCAGTACTGGGTCATGGAATGGAAGGCACTGGGTCGTGGTGGCTCTGGTCAGCACCACCGACTGGGCCGTTAAAAGTCTCATCAGCGGCGCTGCCCAACTAAGGCAGGCTAGTTCCTACCTGTTCTGACACCACGTTGTACCCCAGGAGCAGCCAGCAGCAGGTCTAGCTCATAGGCGGGGGGGGCGCACAGGGCTCTGTGTGCTGCCCGAGCACCGGCTCTGCACACCCATTGGCTGGTTCCTGGCCAGTGGGAGCTGGGGGCGGGCAATGTCTGCGGGTGAGAGCCGCGCAGAGCCACTTGTATGCCTCCACCTAGGAGCTGCACTTGCTGCTGGCCGCTTCCAGGGCTCAGCACAGTCGCGGTGCCAGGACAGCCAGGAAACTTGCCTTAGCACTCCCGCTGACTGGGAGCCACCCGAGGTACGCCCACGCCCCAATGCCCTGCCCCAGCCCTGAGCCCCCCCAAACCCAGAGCCCTTTCTTGCACCCCAAACCCCTCATCCCCGGCCCCACCCCAGAGCCTGCACCCCCAGCCCAGAGCCCTGATCCCCTCCTGCACCCCAACCCCATGCCCCAGCCCAGAGCTCCCTCCCACACCCTAAACCCCTCATTCCTGGCCCCTCCCCGCAGCCCTCACCCCTACAGCCCAACCCTCTGACCCAGCCCAAGCCCCTCCCACACCCCAAACCCTCATCCCCAGCTCCGTTGGGTCGCGGGCATCAACAATTTTCTTCAATTGGGTTGCCAGAAAAAAAGTTTGAAAACCCGTTGGTCTAGCTTGTTGCATCTGGTGGCTGGTGTCCAGTGCAAATAAGTAAAGTCCCATGGAACTCTTCCTGTTTTTTATAATTTTTTGGGGAATTGCATGTTCTTTTGTTTTATCCATTTTATCCACTTGCAGGGGGTGGGGTTAAGTCCTGCCCCCAGCGCTGTGTGGGAATTTGGGGGCAGGGGAGGGATCAGGTCCTGGCCCTGGGTGGTAGGGGTGAGATTACAGAGTGAGCTTGCCTCGCAGTGGTGACTACTGAGTGAAACCTGAGCAGCTCTGTGATTCCCATGTGCTTTGCAACACCTGGAGCGGGGAACTAGGCCCAGCCCCGCACGGACAGGAACTGCTGCTGCTGCGTGATTTTGTTGTTGTTTTATTTCATATTATTTTGCATTTGTGAAAAATTTGGGGCTGTTTGGCTAAGGTTAAAAAGGATCAGTGAGCCATCTGAGGTAAATGGGTCCTGGGATTTCACTGGGGGATCATGTGTTCATAGGAGAAGAGGAGACCTGAAATCCTCTCAGACTGAGCTTCCTCCTTGGTACCACTGCCACCTGGTTTTAAAGAGGACTACATCAAAACCTATTAATGAACTGCTAATATGTGTCAGCAGGGTGCACAGGGCCAGTTAATGGGTGGCAGGCTGGCGTGGGATAGAGTCAGACCCCAGCTTGTTGTGAACGAAATGTTTGTGTAGACAAGCCTGTAGTGTGTAACACCGTGTTTTGGAATGCAGTGGTGAATGTCATAATGATAACACATTTTTGTTTGCTAGATACCCATGCGCTAGGGCCTTTGTTTTTGTGTGTGTGTATTTAAATATTCTTGTGAATGTAAACACTTGAGAGTCAACTCTTAGGAAGAAACATGGTTACAAAAAACTACACATATAATTCCTGTTGGCCATGCTCAGTTTGTTTCTACCAATGAATATTTTCCCAGTGGTGCTGTTCATTGTCAGTGTCACATCCTAGCAGCCCAGTAGGGAGTGCTTTTTCAAATTAATGTAATAGAAAAAGGGTTTCTCCTCTTCCCTAGTGCCTGAGCACTTCACCTCTCTGGTACTGTACTGTATGCATAGCCTTCCCCAGATAACAGCAGGCGGATCCAGCACAGTTAGAAATTTCATTGTATGCATGAGCAACCCTCCCCTCTCTACATTAGAACAGATCTTAGTGGATTATTGCACTAAACAGAATTTCATGTTTATTTTCAATGTGGTTAAAAAACCCCATAGCTCTATCACATGGAATGCATTTTTATTTACAGCTTAGTAGACCCTACCTCTGACATATGACTAGCAGGAAAGCCCCTCCCTTTGATAGTTGTATGTCATCTGCTTCAGAGAATTAATTACTTGGCAATTCCCATTTGATAATTCCCTCTTTATTTTCTGATGAGTTACTTAACAGTGATGGGCTTGTTGAGCAGAATACCGTGTTTAATCCGTGCTTCAGAAAAGACGGAGTGTGACTAGGGTTATCTTTGTTTTCTAAATGCAGCTTTGCCATAGGAACACTGAAACCACGATAAAACACGTTAACAGTTCACAGTTAATGGTAGGCTTAGTAGTGAGTATTTTCCAAAAATAAAGCAGGGATTTTATTTTACTATTGCATTTGTATTTTAGCCATGTGGTCTGAATGAAACAGAATCCTAGAAAGATGTTAAAAATAAGTTCTCATGAAAACATGTCTTTTTTGCATCACAATCCAGTCCCTGCAAAGCTCCTTCACCCAAATAATTTTTTACAAAATCTTATTCTTAAAAAAACAAGAAATAGACAATGTCAAAGATGGGTAATATTTATTTTACATTTCAGTGTGTTCTATTTAGTTATTACAACATTGTTCAAAATAGGTGATACTTAAGGAAAAATATCACTTTGTTTTCTCCATTTTTACCTGTCTCGTTATTCTTCCTCCATCCCCTTTTACATTCCATTGGTGTGGTGGCCACAGCAACACGCATTTCTGTCTGAGGAATGCTTTATAACTGTCCAGCACCCTCATTTCTAACTACAATATTGCACTCTTCCCTGTGGGTACATGAGTCCAGCAGTGCTTAGATACAGCACTGTGCGTGGGGATATATACTGACCTTAGTCTGCATGTGAAGTTCCTGGTAAGGTCAAAGTGAGTTTCACAAACCCATACATATCTTTCTATGAAATTCCTCCATCTAGGGCTTGATCCTGTGCTGTTAAATTCAAAGGGAGTGTTAACACTGACTTCAGTGGGGGCTGGATTGGGGCTGTTCATTAACTTTAATGAATGCCATTGCCCCATGCTTGTTGATACCACGAGATTTTTTTTTTTTGCTGATCTGACCAGAGAAGCTGAGAATCGGGCTATTTTTCTTGTAGTTTAGCAGGAAGTATGCAGTGTGTTAGCTTGCACGATGTTGCATCATCTGACTTGCTGATTTATTAGAAGTTCGTCAGGATCCCTCCTGCCCAGTCATTGCAAGGATTGTCACAGATTTAGCTAATCAGTGAGAAAAATGCATTAGAACATACTACTTTGCTGATGTTTTTGTGAAATTAATAACTGGAATTAGTGATTTTACGAATTTGTAAGGTTTATAAAATGTAGAATTCCAAACAAATCAATCCACTTTAAGTGTGTTAATAAACTTAATAAAGTTTCCCCTGGAAAGGAATATTAATTAAGTTGATTAAAGGTGGCTTGAAGTATATAATTATAATAATAATGCAATTATTTTTGCTGTGACTCTGAAATGTTGTTTCTGATTGTCAACAGAGGGGGAAAAATCAAGTAGTTTGACTTTTTTTTTTTTTTTGCACCAGCTTCCTATTGAATGTTTTGCTTTCTTAAATAGTCAACGTACAGTTTAGTAAACATGCACATTCAATATAAATTTGTATATGTAGAACTTTGATTTTTATAAAATATCACTAATTGTGAACATAATATAAATGCTTTTTTTCTAAGGGGCATGGTAACTAAAAGCTCTTTCAACCCCCCCCCCCCCCCAAAAAGACTGAATTTTTAAACTATTTAATTTTTTGAAAATGATTGTTGTGGTCTTGTAGTGTGCTTGTATGTCCAGTCCTGCAAACTAAGACCTAGATCCTCAAAGGTATGTAGGTGCCTAAAACCCATTAAAATTAATGGGAGTTAATCATCTAAATATCTTTGAGGATCTGGGCCTAAAATCGTTGACATAGCCATAAAACAGGTACAACTGCATCGTGGCGAGCAGCCTCACTCTGAACAAAATGCCTCATCTCTGATCTGGAGGGATTACTTGTACAGAGCAGGGGTCATTCATTCTCTTTGGCCTCATGGCTGAGTCTACTAATAAAGGTGTCAGTTATGATGTGGATTGAGACTCATTTACAAAGGCCACTAAGGAGCCACCAGTTGGTGAAAACTTTCAGTCACTCACCTAAGCTGATTTTGAATTTGCTACCTCAAGGGGAAAGGTTGCCAGTCTCATGAACTATCTTGGCCCTTCTTCTCAGTACTTTGCAGACACCCCAACGTTTCGTGAAGGGCCAAATCTTGGACTCCTGACTTTGTCAAAACTCCCCTTGAGTTCAGTGGGAGTTTTGCCTTAGTAAGGACTGCAGGATTTGGCCCTCAGTATTTTCTTCTGAAAAAAAGGTATTGTTCTTAGCAATTGCTAAAGTATATTGAGGTAAAATAGGTCCAAAAGACATACACATTCATATTTCTAATGTGAGCTACTGTAAGTAAAATGGTCTAGTAGGAATATGACCTTTCATTTAATGCGAAAGATTACTTTAGTATTAGTCTCTTAAGATTTAAGAATCTGATTTTAAGAAAGATGACATCACCACAAGATAAAGTCTTCTCAGAATTGCTGCCAACCTCCTGACATCCACATGAAAATATAGACTGACCCCTGTTTGCAGGGAGGGAGGTAATACATCTGGGACTGTAGTCCTTCCCCCTGAATTCCCTCCACTTCTACTGCTGAGTCGCCGCCAGGGGACCCCACCACCAGCAGCAACATGGCTCCCGGGGAAGCTAGGCAGCCAAAGGGGGTGAGGACCAGTGAAGTAGAAAAAGCTCTTCCATGCCTGTTGCCTGCCTCCATGGATCTGCGGGAGATCTTTCCTGTCAATCCCCTGGATCTGTAGGATTGGGAGCTCTCTCCACCCTCCCACTTGTGGCCCCACCAGACTTCTCTCCCTTGAGGGGATTATTTACAGGTCACCCCGGAAGGTCAGCCTTGCTGAGTTTTCTTGGGCTTTTGCTGTGGTGATCTGGCCTAGTATTTGTTGGTTACCTAGTTATGGAAAAACAGCTACTGATTGCTTTATGAACTCTATAGTAGATTAATTAAATATTGGGCAGATAATTGATTTCGCAGCTCTGGCTATATTATGTGTTTTGTATGAGGTCTATATTCCATTTTATGGGAAAAGATAATGATGGTACTTGTCACTATCCAGTAACCTATACTTTACTATAGTGCCTAAACTTAATCAGTAAAGATCACATTGCATCTTTCTTCCTCTGGGCAGCTTATATATATATGGCATGTAGTCCTGTAGCCTATGTGACATTACAGCATCAGTAGGGTGGAAGGAGGAAGGAGGAGTCACCCCAGAAAGTCTGTATTTTGTTCCATAGTTGTATAAGCTGACAAAATAAGAGTCCAGGCCTTATAAGTGCTCAGATACTACCGCGATGGAGGAGAGACATAAAGGTTCTGTATAGGTTTTAGGAAGTACCGAGTAACTTGCACTCGTGTGGATTTCAGCACTGTTGTGAATTCAAGAAATATACATTTTCTATCAAGATGAGTGAATTAAAATGGTGTCAGAGTGAAAGAAGGACATTTCTCACAGGATGGTACTGCCTAACACTAACGGATATCTATTGAGAGTACAATCAGAAAGGAGCCTAAAGAAAATTAAAATTGCAGCATGGACAATAGTCATAGACTATTCATTTTATTACATTAAACAGAAGTAGTCCTTGTAAGGAGTTCAATTTGTTGAATGTTGTTGTGGACAAAAGGAATGGAAGAAATGCAGACCAAGAGACACTTCAGCTACGTTTATAGCTATAACTGTCAAATTTTCTGAACTGTAAGCTGGCTAGACTTAATGGGGAGCAGTTATAGAATTTGGTGCCATTTTAAAAAGCTTTTATTTAGGTAGAGTATCTCACTGAAACTAATAGCACTGTCCAGTATGAGTTGCAACAACCAGATTTTTATGCTCCTTATCTTGTTTAATGTGAACTTTGAGTGTTTTGCGTTTTGTAAGGTGGTAAGCCAAAGACAGCAGTTAAATACTGGAAGCCTGATTCCCGACTCCATTATACCAGTCTTAAACTGACGACTTAAATGGAACTGCACTCATGTAAAACTTATGTAGGATCTGGACCAAGGTCTCCAGAGGGAGTGTGGGCCCTTTAAACTCAGAACTGTTGCTGGCAGGTCAGCACAGCTGATCAGACACTGCTTGTTTATGGCTAGTGTAGATGAGCTGTAGCTCTGCTTTCCCTTACCGTAAATAGGGAATAAAAATGTTCCTCAGTCAAGTGTCTTCTGTATTTCTTTTTCCTTTCTGTGCTTCAGATGGACATGTTTTTTCAGCTTTTTAACTTGGCAAACCTTTATATTGAAAACAAAACATCACCCTATCAACCCCCTTTTCCAGATTTTTATGCTTCCTTGCTGGCCAATTAATTCGTCGTCTTACCTTCCTTTCTGCTGAAATTTCACTTTTTCTCAGCAGTTCTATCTGCTAGGTATCCTGACCCACTTCTACTCCTGTCTCACCAGGTTCATTGCCTGTGCAGCATTCTGATTCTCTGTTGCCCCTTTTTTCTGCTTGATTAGTGTCTACTTTCCATTCTTATTTGAAGGGTTTTAAAGCTTTAATAATGTGTGCAGAACAGTGCAAATTTGAGTGTTGTTTCATCTACCCCCCTTCCTTCCTTATTAGTCATAATCAAGTTCTGAATCTACAGTTCAAATGAGCTGTCTGGACAGGCCTTTCATTCCATGCACCCTTCCCCCTTCACTCAAGAGAAAATCTTTATTTCTCCTCTGACGCTTCATTGTGGATGCCAGTTTCTTTGGCTGAACATTGTATTTTCAAACCTGTGTGCCCCTGCCAGTCTTCTGTGGCTTCCACCTACAGTGTCTCTTGAGCAGTCATCTTGCTTTTCAGGATTGTCAGCTGGTCTTTAACGAATTAGTTGCATTTTTTCACTTGTTTGTAATATTATACGATAGCAGTTTAAAAGTAATTCAGTTGCTTTCTGTGTGGCTAGGTGTGGGTTGGGAGTCATACTATTCATGTGCTGTTCAGCCCACAAATTAAAGGGTGATTGTTATTTTAAACACACAATGGTATAATAAAAACTATTCTTTAGCTATCTTACAAATAGTACCTTAGATTATTAAAAGTGGAAGAATTTTTAAAATCTTGTTTAATTTTCTGTGCTCATGCTTTGTGATTACTCTGAGCACTTCATTTTGGACGAGGGGAATAGGCTAGGTCATTTCATTTTTGTTTCTAGTTGTTTTAACTTTTTGATTCTCCTATAGGAACACAGTGCTGCAGTGGTGGGTTGCAAAATGTTCAAGGGTGTAGTTTAAAAAAAGTTTAAAAGGAAAAGGGATACCATCAACTTGATTTAAAAAAAAAAAAGACTAACTTCTGAAACTGAAAATACTATTTTTTGTTGCTGTTTATAAGATTCATTTCAGTAAGGGTAAAAATGATGACATGGGGAAGAAGTGAAATTAGCTACCCTCTAAATGCTGTCAATGCACATAATATACAAACTGAGAAAATAGGTTGGTGGGAGTTGCTAACAGTTTTCAGTTATAACAATCTTAGATGTTATTTGTTACAATGCAGCATTTTCAGACAAGTATGACTTTCAAGTTGTAATTGACTAACACACCAATTTAATGAACATTTCAATTAATATTAGGTTTTGTCAAACAATTTTTCCTCATGAAAATTACATTCTGGACTTAAACTTAAAACTGACTCTTCACTTTGGCATACTGGTTACCTATTATTGTTACAAGTAACGCCTAAGATTACTAAAATGGAAGGAGATTACCAGGAAAAATGTCTTTTCCCCAGTTTGTTTACTTAGTGCATTTGACAGCTTTGTGTGTAGTCAGTTTTACTTTGCTCTGTATTGTCAGTTAGCCAGTTCTCCCAGGTGAGAGAGCCATTTTAAAAAACAGCAAAATGCGATTGTAAAACTACAAATATTGTTAGTGGAGCTTCAGAGAAAGGTGTAACTACTTCTAATGCTCTCATGTTTTTAACTGACTAAATTCCATGTCGATGGAGTCCTTGTAAAAAGCAGAATGTCCTTTTAATCAGCAAACAGGTCCTCTGTGCATCAAATCATTAAAAATAGAGCAAAGTTTCTGAACAAGGCGTCTGGCAGAAGCGTCTGTACTTCCATCTGTGCATGATTAGCAAAATGTTTCATGATATTTAAATAGCACAAGCTTTGCTCTCTTTTTTTTTTATTATTATTATTTGTTGTGCTGAAGACCTGTTTGCTTGTTAAGTGGTCTTTTTTGAATAGTTACTGGCAAGAAATCAGAAAAGTGTATGAAGACATCTTGTACACACTGCAGACGCCAAATTGTCCCCTTTTAAAGATGTGTTGTCCATTTTGGTTTTTTTAAACCACTGTTACCATTTTTTCACTTTTTCTCTACAAAAAGTTCATCAGACCAGTTCATTTCAGTGGGGTTAAATTTGTGCTGTCATTGCCCCTGAACTGCAAACAGCCCCATTATTTATATTACAGTAATGTTTAGAAAGATACTTTGGGTCACATCAGTGTCATGTGTGGTGGAGGTTAGACCTACAACTCCTGTTAACTATACTGGGAGTCATGTGTCTAATCTGTTATGCACACTACTCTGAAACTTTACTTGTTTGACAGAGAACATAATTAGCCAAGTAACAGCTTTCCAAGGGCTTTTGAGGCCTTAAAATGGGACTCCTCCTTGCTGGCAGGCATGCAGTGTTGGTTTGGACACTGCTTATCTCCGGCTAGCAGTGCATTGCTCCAGAACTGTAGCAACTGATTTTTCTTTTCTTTATTTATATTAAAAATTCTTATCTGTGGTTTGTTTAGGGATATATACAGGTAAGTACAAAGGTAAATACACAGTTAAAACAAACAAACATTTAAGTGTGACGTGTATTATATTTTGGTACGAACACAAGTACTTGGGTGCATCTTTGTATAAACCGTTATTAGATGCAGTGTGATAAATCAGTGGCAAGTTCTGATGTACAGGTAGGCACATGGGTGTCTGCTGCAGAATCATTATACTTGGATGAGTATGCAGGTGTTGTTTCCTCAATAGCTGAGATTTTCTTCTCTTTCCTTTTTTAAAAAAAGTACATTTAAATAGCTGTTTATATATGATGTGGAAATAATGAGTCAAATTCTTCCTTCATTTACACCCATGCTAACCCCACTGACTTTAATGGTATTTGTGGATGTTTTTGAAAGCAAATCTGGCTGTGTGCATATACATATAGACTGTATGTGTCTGTCTGTCTGTACTGAGATCAAACCCTGAGACCCATTCTGCCTTAAGGAAAAGTTAAGTTAAAATCGCTTCACTGCCTTAGGGTATGTCTACACTACCAGAATCGATCCAGCGGGGATCGATTTATCGCGTCTAGTCTAGATGCAATAAATCGACCCCCGAGCGCTATTCCGTTGACTCCTTTACTCCAGCGCCACGAGAGGCGCAGGCAAAGTTGACGGGGAAGCGGCAGCAGTCAACTCACCGCGGTAAGTTGATCTAAGTATGTTGACTTCAGCTTAGATGTTTGAGATATTCTTCAAACGAGGTATGGGGTGGTAAATTGGATACCAGCCTCTCAGAATGGATTGTGGATGTGTTCTTCATACTGCACAGAGTGCCATTTACTCCAGGGAAAAATCAGAGGGAATGTCGTCGACCCCATGCATGGTCGGCTTACCTGACTTCACTGCTTTGGGGAGCCTCAGTCAGCCACACTACCATCATATGTCCCTGTCTCAACAACTGCTCAGTAAAGATGGGAGGGGGAAGGGGGGTTTGGAGATAATCATCTTTTAGCAAAATTAACTCCCATGCAGATTGGCACCCACAAATCTGTGGGGTGCTAATGGGAGCATGTTGCAGATCCCTTGTGCTACCAGTTCTGCTTCCAAAAGCCCACACAGGCTGAATGTGAAGAGAAGACCTAGAGGGGCATCTGAGGGGTTGGGGAAGGAGGGAGCATGTTGTGTTTAATTAATCTTCCTGCCTTCTAAATGTTAATGGGATTTTGTGTCCTAATTCTGTCATTTTTCTCTCTGCTAGGCTGCATAACTGAAAGGAGCATAGGTCCCCTCTTAATTTGACTTACGAAATTAAGGACATAAACATTTTTTTTCTTCACTTCAAAGTTGATTTTTTTCAGGAAGGTAGATAATTCCCCTCCTCCTCCCATTGTGACCCAGTATTGTAGCCCACTTAGTATATGAAATCACTGAGTCTGTGATCCCTGCAATTTGTGGGTCTGAGATGGATCCTTTTAGAGGAAGAAAAGAGCAAAGAAACAAATGGGCAGGAAAGAGAAAGAGACCTTAGGCTTATTTGGGGAAGATTGATATTGTATCAGTAGACTTGTTAGGGTTTAGCCAAGTTTTGTGTGTTATTTTTATACCTATTCTCAGGATACACCATAATGGAGTTTTTGGAACTGTTACAGTTTATGTTGTGAATGTGAATTAATTAACAGTAGTATGAATTGCATACTGTAGAATGGAATTTGTTTTTATATAGTACCTTTTCATGCTCAGGATATTTCAAACACTTTAAAAATAATGAGTTAGATACTGATAGTGCAGTGACTGTAGATAAACACAGCTGCCATTATGTGTGCAACAAAAGACCAAACTTTAGAACCTGTTTCTTTGATTAGGGTGGGGAGGATGTTGGCCAGGATGCCGATGTTATTCCTTGTGTTTTTTATAAGGCTTGTGGGATCACTAACTTCAGTCTGGACAGCCTCCATAGGGAGGCAGAAGGGATCTTGTTCTGTATTACTCAATCTATAATTCCAAATGCAGCGTAAACAGCATTATGAAGAGTTACAGTGCATAGCACTTAGTAGCTCCTGTTTAAACTTCTGTGTCTTCTAAAACAGATTACTTTATATCACAGATGCAGAATGTGGAAAAATCCTGGATTTTCCTAAAACTATTTTCCTTGTACAACCATCTACAAATACATTGTAGCAAAGGAGCTGAACCAAATCTGGCCCGGTGATGCGTGTCCTATTATGCTATGCAAAAAATCAGGGTTCAGTTACTAGCCTATAGATCCCAGAAGGAGAAGGAAGTGCCTTAGGAGCAACTCCGTCCAACTGACTAGAGAAAAACTTTGATAGGGACCAACACACAAATCTCCTCAAATACAGGATTTATAATGGAAATGTTGACAGCCTATAAGAATAGAATCATTGCAAGTTTTATAATTCACAGATATTGACTGTTGTAGACATGCAAGGCCAAATTCTGCTGTGTTAGGCCCTGCTTCCATTGAATCAATGGCAACATTCCATTGACTTGAGTAATTCAGGATCAGGCTCTTATGCTGGTTTAAATCTGAAGTGAATTTAATTTGGATTTCATATTGGTGTAAATGAGAGCTGAATATGGCCTGCAGCTCTTAATAGAGGAGCAGTTGAGACAATGGTGTATTCTCATTGTTCAGTATCAGGAAATTTAGGGACAGTAATAGTCTGATCAAGTCAGACTAGCAATGTAACTTTTTTGCATTACTCAGAATATTTCATTCAAATTTTTCAGCGAGAAGTAATATCTGTTATGGAAAACTCAACATGCTTTTTGGCCATTATTGGTAAAGTAATGCTTTCATTAAGAGGAAAATATATTCCCATAATTCATGTATAACTTTTTAAACAAGGAAACAGGCATTCATTATTTGCAATTTGTACTATTATATGAAAGCTTCTCCAAATTTTGCCCAGCTCAGTAGGAGCGAGTGGCAATTTAGTGCATTCTGAGCTATGTAGCACTAACATTTGTTACTTTTAAGACACCTACAAGTTATAATAAAAATATCTAATATAAGCAAGAGTAAGTAACCACAATTTAGATAATTACAAAAACAATCAACTCAAGTGAATACTGAAACACAGGGAAAAAATGTGAAAATTGAAAGGTGTTTTTTAATATAATACATTCTGTAAATATTCAAGAAACATTTGATGATTCACTCAGTACTAAAGTGGCTATCAAATGTAGAGTGTATTTGAAACAGAAGTCTTACATATTAAACATTGTAAATTCAATTGATATACAATCCTGAATAGCACTCCATAAAAAGAATAAATATGTATTGTATCTGGAAAATTGAATAAATATTTCAAGGGAATGCAAGGGTATTGTTAAAATAACAAAACAGTACATCTGTATGTAAAATTGTGTAGGGATGGTTTAGGTGCTATTCTGTCACTGTTAGGACTGTTAAAATTGCAACCAGGTAACAAAAGATTATGGTTTAAATATTTCACAGAAAATAATTGCTCTGAAAGCTTTTAAATAGTACAGGAAATGTATAGTGTCATATACTTGACATTTAAATATTAATACTGATACTGAAACAGTCTGACCACAAAAAAAGCCTGGACTGGAAGGGAAAGGCAGCATTTTGATCAGATAAGAACAAAACAGTTTTGAAGTGCTTCACGTATGATGAAAATGAAATGCCTAATGACAACCGAGAAAAAGTTATCTTTCAGGATTGGACATTTTGTGTCCATTTTAGGAATACCCTTAGATGGGTAAAGACAAAACTAGAGAGATTTGTGTCTTCATTTGTGCTTTAATGAAGTTGGTATCTTTCAAAATGGTAAATAGCACAGTGCTACCACCAGGTGGTTTGAATTCATTCATACATACATGTGAGCATGCACATGTACATGTGAGATGTCTGCTTTACTGGCCAATCAGCCTCCAAGTCATTTGAGATGTGTTAAAAGATCTGTTCTTGACCAGCCAGTTTTAGCTGCTGAATTCTCTTTAGGAGGAAGCTGCTCTTATTTTTTTAATACCTTGGTACAGACCTTCTTTTAAAAAAAAAAAAAAAAAAAAAAAACCCTCCCCCATTTCCTTCTGCCAGGCTCTTGTGCAAGTACCTTGTTGGGATGGGAGCACAAAGTGTTTTCAGCTAGTCCCCTGCATTTCCTACACAACTGCTAGGGACAGACATAGCCTATGCACTTGGGGGAGTGCAAGGACTGTTTCTTCTGTGCACTCCTAGAATAGGCATTCAAGCCAAAGGGGACAGGTGGGAAAGACATGGGAGCCAGGTGCAAATTGGGGAGCAGCCAAGGGTGCAGTATCTCAAAGGCCATGTAGGAATTTTCTATCCATTGCTCCATCTCTGGGGAACCCTACTGTAGACAAGTCTCTGGGAGACTTTTGGCAGTTGTTTCACTTTGTGCTTTCACTCACACTGTGAGCCACTGAGGCAGCTGAAGTGGTGGTAGCACCGGTGGGTAATTCCCTATTATGGACAGGGCTGCATAGCAAATTTTTGGATGGTTTGGCTTTGCATCACTCCATGTGGGATCCTTGGCTAGATAGGAAAATTTGACCCTATCTATTTAACTACATACAAACTTATTAAAAGGTTTCTCTTTTCGGGGTCGGAAGAGAACGTTTAGCAACCTTCCTTCTGAGATCAGGTCTGTACTTCTGACTTTTTTTTTTTTTTTTTTTTTCATTCAGAAGTACATCTGACACTTTCGGATCTTCCCCTTCCCCCTCTGCCCCAGACAAGGTTAATGTTCGTTTTATCTTCAGAATGCAAATGGCAGTCTTAGCACAGTTTTGAGCTGCTCTTAACTGTGCAGCACTTCTCTTGGCACAAACCACTTACCAGACAGGCTAACAGAGCTGTATGTGTGTGTGTAGTTTTTAAACAGCCCCTCCTCTTCCCTCCCCCCCCGCATACTGATATACTCCTATTTATAGGTACTTCAGTAAATTATGCAACAGGGGCCACATTCTGCTCTATTATATCCAAATAGCTTCACCGTAGTAGTTGGTTTGCTTGGGTGTAACTAGGAGAAGAAATTGGCCCAGTCAGCTGGTATCTGTGTATTATGGGCCCTTTCTGCCTTGGCAGCATAAAAGGGTTGTAAACTGGTTGTAAACTGGTCTTTAAGAGGATCTCAGAAAGTGTATAGCTGACAGAATGGATCTATGCTGCCTCCCCTCGCAGTTCCTGACCAAAAGGTGGCCAAACAGCACACTTAAAAAAAAAAAATAAAGCAGAAAGACCTCACTGCTTCTAAGCTTGCACTACACAACATCTCCAGGCCTCTGACACACATTTTAGACTGCATGAGTTGTTTAATTTGTTAGGGCAATTCCCCTTTAACCACTGAGATCTGAACTAGGCACACAGTCTGATCCAAAGAGGCCTGATTCTCTACTGCCTTGCACCTTGCACAGTCACTTGCACCTGTGGAAAGTGGGTCTAAAATGCTGTCTGTGGTATGAGTAGAGAATTCTGATTTGTTAGTATTTTACACCCACTATGCACAGAGGTAAATGCTTCCTTCGGGGGCAAGGCAGTGGAGAATCAGGCCCAGGTAGCCTGCCTGCTCTGTTACTTGCAAAGTACTTAACTGGTGGCCAGCCCAACATATGGGCTAAGAAGCATCATCATCTGCAATAGGTTTTCCCTATCCCACAGCCAGATTTTCACATGAGTATCAAGGCCTTTATTCCATTCTGGATGAAAAGTACAGAATTGCCACTGTCTGCAGGGTTTGCCTTGTGTATAATGGGATGCCACTGTTGCTGATTATTTATGTACCACCGTATGCTAGTTGTATCATAAACCTTGACCCATTTAAAAAGGGTTCCCAAGGCTCTAATTCAGGAAAGCATCCCTGTTTAGGACAACACTTAAACTTGTGCATAAGTGCACTCCTGAATCAGGGTCTAAGTTTGTAATAAGCACAAAGATGCAAAAATATATTGTTAAAATAACATTAATCTCCTAATTTAGGGTCTTCACCTGTCCCCTTGAAGTCAGTGCAAGTCAATGGGGGCAGGATCAGCCCTCTAAAGATCAAAAAACCAAAGTAATGTGCTGTAGTATTAGACATGGCTGACCAAGTTAAGAAAAAAAAATGAATGGGAGTTGTGCAATACTCCTAATCCCCAATGGTTGTAATGATGCATGGAAATAACTCCTATGGAGCTATCAATGTCTATTGTGTTAGTTTATATTAGGTATTGACAGACTATGGTAACTGCTCCAATACATACCATATACAAAATGTTTTAATCGTTGGATCGTTGTTTAAGACTACAGGCTAGTGCAGTGCTCTTCACTATTTTTGAAGTGGGGGCCACTTCGGCAAAAAACTTTCAATGTGAGAGCCACATAGGGTGGGGCCAAGGGGTTCGGAGTGTGAGAGGTGGCCCAGGGTAGGGCAGAGGTGGAGTGCATGTGTGTGTGTGAGGGCTCTGGCTGGGGGTGAGGCTTCTAGGGTAGAGCTGGGGATGCAGGGGTGAGGGCTCTGGCTGGGCATGAGGGCTGTGGGGTGGGACTGGGGATGAGGGGTTCAGGGTGCAGGAAGGGGCTCAGGGCTGGGGTAGAGGGTTGGGATGCAGGGGTGTGTGTATGCGGGCTCTGGGGTGGGGCTGGGGATGAGGAATTTGGGGTGCAGGCAGGCTGCCCTGGGGCTGGGGCCAGAGAACTCCTCCCAGCCCTCTCCCTGCCAGCAGCACGGGAGCTCTGGGGAAGGTGCTGTGTGTCCCGCCTGCCGGCAGGCAGCACAAGGGCTCTAAGGAAGAGGGCCTCTCTCCCCCCTGTTGGCAGGCAGCACAGGAGCTCCTGGCCCAGGGGAGAAGTCCACAGCAGCCCTGCAAGCCCCAACTTGCTCCTCTCCCCAGTTCCTGCCCACCCCTTACCTCTCTCCTCTCCAAGTCCCTGCTGTATGGCCCCTTAGAGCTGCTGCGCGGCTATTTATAGCCTGCTGTGCGGCCGCGCAGCTTAGAGGGAACTTAGGGAGCCGCACTTACGGTCGATGGGAGCCACCACTGACTCGCGGGCCTTGCAATGAAGAACACTGGTCTGGTGTGTCAATGGGGATTTATATTTTTTTTAAAAATAATACAGTCTGTAGTCTGTGCAGTATTCTGCATACACACAGTCCGTATGTGTACTTAATATCCTAATGCAAATGCTGTAGAATTTGTAGATTCTCATTTTAAAACAGTTGTGGTTTCTGTAAATAACTAAAAGCGTTATGTCCACATTAAACAGCCATCCTTCGCTAAATGCTTATTAAATAGTTTGTTTCAAACCGAGCCATTTACCTGAAGGGGAGTTGGTTTTCCCACCTGTTTCCATTTGCAATTTAAAAATCTATAATCAGCGTTGTAACCCAGAAAGCGTTCTCATCTGCCTGCTGTTTTTGTTCATAAAAGGGCCTGCAGTGCTGAGATGTCTTGGCTGAATGCAGCACCTCCTGTAGTTGAGGTTTATTGCTCTATGGGGATAGGGGAGGGAGAAGTGATAGGCTGTGAGAGAGAAGTGTTTACAGGATTGGGGTCTAATAGATTTTGCTCTTGGGAAGTTTTGCCTGGTATTCAGCTGAAAGGGGAGAAGTCGGTGATCTAAGCTACAGGTTTGAAATACTTACCATACAATTTAGAGCCCAGAACCATACATTCAAGTCCTGGCAAGGTTGGCTCAGCCATTCATTCCTTCAAGGTAGACATTTGGAGTACCATTCAGTTTACTGAATTGAATATGGGGGCAGGGGGAAGAGGGAGGGAGGAAGGGGCATGTCTTTTGGATGTAACCTTAAAATCTGAGGTCCTGTCTGCTCTGCATATGTGGAAAAGATTTAGTGCAGGGGTTCGCACAACACATTTTTTGGTGGCTTCTGTCCCTGCCTCTCGCAGCCCTTCAGCAAGAGCCCGCCCTGGGAACTCACCAGCCACCTGTGGAATCCTGCCCTGGCTGTGCGGGAGCCGGGGCTACTGAACACTGCAGCCGCCTTCACTGACAAGAGCCACCTCTGCTGCTGTCCCCGCCGGCCCCATGTGTGTCTAGAGGCACTCCCCAGAGCCCCTGCAGAGGCTGTGCGGTGCAGGGCGCCGATCCCTGCTGGCTGCACCAATGCAAACAGTAAGATGGTGCATCTTGCTGCCCTTGGTACCAGCTATTCAGGAGCAACATCTGAGCGCTTCAGGGAGGGGCCGCTGCTTTGCTCTCCATCCCCGAGCTTTGGGGGCTGTCATGGCCACACAAATATCTGCTGGTGGCTGCATTCGAGAAACGCTGATTTAGTGGCACTTTATCCTAAGAGTTGGAATTTGCCCTGGAGACCTTGGCCAGGTTTTCATCTCTCCCCTCTTGTCCTCACTACTCATTATTTTGCCAGTTGCCTGTTTCATTTCAGTAGTGTTGTATGTATCGTAAATAGTTTGTGAAGTACTGTAGGATCTTTTGAGCTTAGGGCTGTCAACTGTCTAATTGCACAAACCCAAACACCCTTGTCCCGCCCTGCCCCGAGGCTATGCCCTTGCCCTGCCCCTTCTCTGAGGCCCTGCCCACTCCAGCCCCCCTCCCTACGTCACTCACTCTCCCCCACCCTTGCTCACTTTCACTGGGCCGGGGCAGGAGGTTGGGGTGTGGGAGAGGGTGCGGACTCTGGGCTGGAGGGTGAGGCCGAGGGGTTCGGAGTATGGGAGGGGACTCTGGGCTGAGCCTGGGGCAGAGGGTTGGGGTGTGGAGGGTGTGTGGTAGGGGGTTCAGGGTGCGGACTCTGAGAGGGAGTTTGGGTGCGGGAGGGGGCTCAGGGCTGGGGCAGGGGATTGGGGCACAGGAGGAGGCTTGGGGAGCGGGCTCTGGGAGAGAGTTTGGGTGTGGGAGGGGGGCTCAGGGCTGGGGCAGGTAGTTGGGGTATGGGAGGGGGTGAGGGGTGTGGGCTCCAGTTGGGTGGCGCTTACCTCGGGTGGCTCCCGGAAGCAACTGGCTTGTCCGGCTCCTAGGCGGAGGTGCAGCCAGGCGGCTCTGCGTGCTGCCCCTGCCTGCAGGCACTGCCCCGGCAGCTCCTATTGGCCACGGTTTCCAGCCAGGGTGGGGGCAAGTGCAGAGACCCCCTGGCCGTTCCTACGCTTAGGAGCTGGACACGCCGGCTGCTTCTTGGAGCTGCGCGGAGCCAGGGCAGGTAGGGAGCCTGCCTTAGCCCCACTGTGCCGCCACCTGGATTTTAGCCGCCTATTAAAATCGCCCAGATTGCTTTCAGTAGGCACCGGGAGATCGAGGCCATTTCTGGGAGACTCCTGGCCAATCTGGGAGGGTTGACAATACTATTTGAGATTAAGAGTGCTATATAAAAATAAAATATTTTGTTTTTTTAACTGTATCCCATTACTCCTGGTTACAACTCTAGGAACCGCCTTATATAGCTCTTCTGCATTCTTGGTTCTTACACTCTGCAGATGGTTATAACTGCACATGCTCCACCCTTTAGTCAAGCTGTACTCACTTAACTCTTTTAATATTTCATAATGAGCCAATGCTTTCAGCCCTCACATAATTTTTATTGCTTTTCTCTGAATTCCCTCCCCTCAGAAGAGATAGGACTTGCAGGTAATGAATTTAAAGGTAATTATCTGAGGCTTCTAGAGAGATTCAAGACCCTGTAGGTCCTCTTGGCTGTATAGCTCCCAGACTAACAAAATACAAACTGTGCTGACTAGTGCCACCCCACAGGGCCTCCCCAGTCTTGGCCTGCACTGTGCAGTTAGAGAATGAGTTGCTTGCTGTACCACATGTGTTTCAGATTATGTTTCCCCGATGTATTAGCTTGCATTTTTCAAATTGAGTCTCACTTTATTTCCTGGTCTGGAGCAATCGTGTTGCAGTGTAAATTCCTCTTTAGTGAGGTTTCTCAGTTCACAGGGTCATGTGACACCTTGGCCAATAGCAGAGCTCCATCGGTCTAGAACCAGGCAGTTGTAAAGCACTCTGCCCTTCTGTGGTGCTGTATACATAATAAAAACCTTGTATCATTGTGAGAATGTTCCTTATTTTTTTTTATAGCTTCTGCGTCAAATACGTCCCAGGTTTATGCTTGCTGGAATGTTCATGCCGGTTCAGGAGATTCGGGCCAGGTGGGGGAAGGGCAAAGGTGGCCTCTGAATTTGGGGCCTGCTTGGCAGGGGTGGGGGCTTGCACAGCCCCTGTGCAATGTAATTCTAAGAAACGTTGGCCTCCTGCTGCTCCCAACATGCTCCCATGCCAGAGGATGCACAGGAGAGTGGCATAGAGCTTCTCTGCCAGTCCTGTGACAGGAGGGGAACCCCTTGCTGCAAAGAGAATTGTAATGGGCCCACAGTAAGGGGATAGAATTGGGCCCCGAAGATGTAGTTTACACTTCCCTGTTCTAGCACTAGTAAATATGGTCCTCGATCTTTCGAGTCTGTTTGGAGACCTCATTTTAAAGCATTGTTGGGCCTGCACTCTGGGTGCCCACTGAATATTCAAAAATCATCTTATTCGCCTTTTCCCACCATTTTTCTCTTTTTCTGAAAATGCTCACGGAATTCCTCAATAAGCCTGGAATTCCTTTATATATCTCCAAACATAGGTATATTTTATAAATGTCTAATGCCAAGTTTTCTGAGCTACCAAACATAACCTGATAGTGTCCCTTTAAATTTGTGCTGCTACATACCGTACTGCATATGGACAAATATATAGTTAAATACACAAGTCCCACTTCGTAAGTATTATCACCATTAAACTCAGATTTTAAAAAATTGCATAGTATGAGAGAGAAGGTCAATTGGTTTGTATTATATTTATCTGTACATCCTTGAGGTAAAATTAAATCCTAAAATATGCATTTTGGATATATTGTAACCTGTTAATTACTATACACTTTTTTTCAGGTGAATTTTGTGTAGCTTTTTCTACCCCTATCGTGTAAATCTTTAATAAGCTGACATCACTTCTTTTCTCTCTGAATTTACCTGTATTTGTTTGATCAACAACATTTTCATCATGATCTTCTGATAAAGCAATCTTGAGTAATTTTGAAAACATTTATTTGCAGCAAAGTAACTGAATTTAACAGTTAAAGTTCAAAATGTCTCCTCTCCAGTAAAGGTACTGTAGCATTGTGCTAACAGCACTAGTTATGCTATTTTCAAGGCACTTTACGATCTTCTGAAAAAACTACCCTTTGGACTGAAATTTCTCCTTGCCTGTTCTCAGTCCAAAAGTCAATAAATAAATTGTGTGTATGTATGTGCGCACACATCCCTCCATCCAGCCATACCTATAATGTATGATAAAATTCCATTTGGTCATTTTTGAGATATTCAGGTATGGAAATATAAAAAAGCATGTTTCGACTCTTATTTTATAATTCAGACACTTTCTTTGTACTCGGATAAAACTACAAACAGATTTTTAAAAAATTTAACTTCAGGCTGGAGATGAGCCCAGAAAACAGAACCCAACAGTCTGAGACTCTGGCGAAGTTCAGATCTGGATCTGCATTCTTCCTTGCTCCTTAGGAAACTCATGATGACACATTGGAATGAAAACATGCAGTGGCAGAGTCATCAGAAGAGGTTATTTACTCCTGAACAGTCAGACTGACATTTAGGTGAACCAGCTGAAAAACATCCTTTTTTAGAAGGAGATTGAAATGTCCAGAAGTACTGAAGACACGAAAAAAACTCTACCGCACATAGAGCTAAATTCTAGTCATGCTATGGAAGACCATGTGCAGGGAGACCATTCACCCAACCCAGTGCATCCATGTGAGAGGCAGGCACAATACAGTTACTAGTTCCCCAGGAGTGCTATTGAAGGAGGCTAGCTAATGTAGCCCTCCAGACCCAGAGAGAGAGAGCACGATGTTGAGGTGTTGCTATGGTCTCACTATTACAAACCAGTCTAAGGATGTAGAGCAGTGCTAAGGTAAATTGCAGGCAACACCTGTGGTACAGGTATAGCAACTTCCACTCCTAATTGTGCTTTCCTAGCACTTCTGTGGCATCCTACACCTCTACTGCACAGGCATAATATCTCCACAGGCCAATGCTTAGGTAGTGCTCTTCATCCTCTCTCCCTCCCAGTGTAGCTAGGGCTCAGAGATCCAAAATGGAGTCCATAGAATATTGTATATTTCAATTTCATACTTTTTTTCTATTATTGTTTAGCAATTCCAATCAGCTGAAAATAGCATAACGTGGCTATTTCTATTGTGCATCACTGACTAAAAAAGTAATTTTACTTTTCTACCAGTACACCATGTATAAGTGCCCCTGTGCTATAGCTTGTTTTTAGAAAAGAAGATGAACTGCCATGTAGGAGACTTGGTTCCACTCTCCCAGCCAGCAGGTGAGAACTCTGCTTGAAAATACTTTGCTCAACAGCCTCTCTTTGGTCAGTTTAAGGAGAAGCATTGATGTGCAATCTACTGCATCCAGAAGATCAGGGCAAAGGTCCTGATCCAATTGCCACTGAAATCAGTGGGGGCCTTTCTATTGACGTCAAAAGGGTTGGGGCCAACGGGAGCAGTTTAAAAGCTGGAGGATGTGAAGAGGGAACAAGTGTGAGGAGCTACAAGGAAGAGGGGACGTACAAGGCGGGAAGAAGTGATCCAGTAAAATCAAATAATGTAAATATAAAGCGATAGCACTTCAAGTTTAAAAGTGTAGCACAGTGCTAAAAAACTGACAGATGTACTTCATAAACATGGCTGCCATTTTACATTTTTTCCCCTCTTGAAATATATATAAACAAAGAAAATATCCATTCCACTCTATTTGAAAAGTAAAGTCGATTTTTCAGTAAGAAAGAACTGTTGTTCAGACTTCCTCCCGGTCAGTGTGGTTGGTTTGTATGTCTGCCCAGAGTAGCTGTAGATCCCTCAGCTTGCCTCAACATCCCCATGAGGTTAGATGGAAATGGCCGTCTCGGAGCAGGGCTCTGTGGCACCGAGGGGTAACTGAGGCCCTTTTGTGCCTTCTGCACAGCTGGGACCCCTCCCACGCTGTAGAACTATACCAGCTCTACAGATCACAGCCTTTTGTTCTCCGTTATAGACATACGGTAACATTAAGTATTTTGTTGAACTGTTTGGCTGGGTTGCTGTTTTAAATGGATTTCAGATTTAAAGAATTTCATGTCTCAGAGGGTTTGGAAGTTAAGTTTGTTAATTTTGTTAAAACAGGAAGTTCATTCTGTTAGCTACTAAAAATAAATAATAACAAAAAAATGTGAACTCAACACCAGTCTTAAAAAAAAAAAAAAAATCAGTTCAGATTAACTCTTATCGTGCTGAATTAAGGACAGCTGATCAGAATAGTTTAAGCAAACTTTACTGAATCTGTTTATTTTAGGTAATTATCTGGCCACCATTAAGGTATTATCTGTACTGTAGTATCTGAGTGTCTCACAGTCTTTAATGTGTCAGTACTTCCCTAGCTCATACAGCTGTTGTGAGGACAATTATCCCCATTTTACAGATGGTGAACTGAGGCATGGAGAGACCAAGGTGTCTGATCCTGTATTATTGAAGTCATTGGGAGCTATGTCATTGACTTCAATGGGCATAATCTGCCCAGGGTCACACAGGAAGTCTGTGATGGAGCAGGAAGTTGACCGTAAGGCTATGTCTATACTGCAATTGGGCTCGCAGGGCTTGGGCTGAGGGGCTGTTTAATTATGGTGTAGATCTTTGGGTTTGGGCTGGAGCTTGGGCTCTAGGACCGTGTGAGGTGGGATGGTCCCAGAGCTCAGGCTGCAGCCTGAGCCTGAACTTTTACACTGCAGTTAAACAGCCCCTTAGCTTGAGTCAGCTGGCATGCACCAGCGGCGGGTGTCTAATTGCATTGTAGACATACCCTAAGTCTCCCAAGACCTAGGCTAGTGTCCAACCACTGAATCAGTTTTCTTTAGTACGTAAAGTAATTTGCTAAATGTTATGACTATATGGCTCGCTTATTGATTATGTACAACTTCACTGCTTATCACACAATCAACTCCGGTTTGAATAAGGACTGGGAATGGCTGAGCCATTACAAACGTTGACTCTATCTCCCCTTGTAAGTACTCTCACACTTCTTATCACACTGTCTGTACTCGGCTAGCTTGATTATCACTTCAAAAGTTTTTTTTCTCTTAATTAATTGGCCTCTCAGAGTTGGTAAGACTACTCCCACCTGTTTATGCTCTCTGTATGTGTGTATATATATCTCCTCATTATATGTTCCATTCTATATGCATCCGAAGAAGTGGGCTGTAGTCCACGAAAGCTTATGCTCTAATAAATTTGTTAGTCTCTAAGGTGCCACAAGTACTCCTGTTCTTCTTTTTGCGGATACAGACTAACACGGCTGTTACTCTGAAACTTGTTCACTGCTTATGTCCTTAAATGTGTAGATTCACACTAGAGCCCTGATCCTGAAAACACTTATATGCATAAGTAATTGTATGTATGTGCATAGCCCTTCCATGCTCAGTAGGGACTACTCACATGATAAGTGTTTGCCGGATTGAAACGTAGCTTTTAAAAAATAGTTACTGTAGTTTTATAATGTGATCATCTAATTGTTAGGCCCTTATTTGTACTAATGGCTGGACCGGAAGACACCTTGTAAATGACTGAATTTTGAAAAATGTAAATGATCAAAAAACCAAAGAACTTGCCTCACATAATATAGATTGAACACTAATTTGATAGATTTAGTTCCTTTATAATATTTGTGGTATTTCATAGTGTACTAGTAAATGTTCCAAAGTATATTTCATGAAAATAATGCTGTCTTCGAAATTACAGTTCTTAGAGTTCTTTTGTTGAAAAGTGTGAATTAATGAGTAAGACTTAGAAAGGCCCAGGTATAAATATTTTCTATTGATATTTTATGAGGAGTGGAACAAATAAAAAACAAAACAAAATTCATGGATTCAACTTTGGTTGTACATTTTAATAATGTTTAAAATAATATTGTAGCTTGATAAGAAAAATGATTATCAACAGTCCTTTTTAAACAAGGATTTATATAGCCGAAATTCTTGAAATGGCTGATCTTTCTCTGAAACAAGCTCCAGAAATGCAAACTTTTTGTAGATGCACAAATGGAAATATTTAACACTGCATGTTTCAGTATGGTGTATGTAAAGCGCTACAAAAATGTTTATTCTGGGGTTCTTTCATAATGGACCACAACTTGTTTACTAATGCCTGAAAGCATGTACACATCAAATAAATCTCTGGTATTTGGGCCATAGCTTACCAGCATTATGCAAAGGGAAGATTAATAGCACTTTATATTAAGCTGTGATCCACTTTACTCTTGATTACTAGGCACGAGCCACATTAAATCAACCTAACCAACAACGAGCAAAATTAGTGGACACTTGTGCTAGGCAATATATATATATATATATATATATATTTATTTGCATCACGGTTAAGGAAAAGGCAATCAGAATAGCAAATCTCCCTGGAACTCAGTGCATTAGATGTTAAATCATAGTGCATGATCAAAGATTGTGAGTGAGGGGAAGCAGCTAGGAAGGTAAATGTGCAGCTGCATCAAATAAAATGTACCAAGTTACTACAACAGCTGAGAGACAGCACATTAATTTTTACAGTAGGAGCAATTAATACATGTAGGGTTACCATACGTCCGGATTTTCCCGGACATGTCCAGCTTTTTGGTTCTCAAATCCCCGGCCGGGCCGGAGAACGTTCGTGGGAAGCAGGGGAGGGGGCGGAGTTGGGGCGGGGACTTTGGGGAAGGGGCGGAGTTGGGCCAGGGCAGGGCTGGGGCGGAGTTGGGGCGGGGCTGGGGCCCCATGGAGTGTCCTCTTTTTGGACACTTAAAATATGGTAACCCTAATACATGGCTTTTGGCAAATCTAATACAAAAATTAATTTGATTGTAATTATGACTCACAAGAATTTCCTAACACGAGGTATCTTTAATGCATATAATGTTAGCTCTTTCTTGTTTTTACTATGCTTTCTTTCAGGGAAAAGGCCAAGAGAAGCAATAGCTCAGTAGCTGGATTTTTCAGGAGTAGTTTTACATGAGGGAAAGTGGGAGAACCTCTTGTTTGTACTGGGTATCTTAGTCAGTAAGTAATATTTTGTACTGTTCTTCAGTTATGGCCCCCACCCCCAAGTTTTATATACCAGATGAATTATACTCAGCTGACTTTTGAGCTAGCTACAACAGGACCAAAATTCTCTCTCTCCCTCTCTTGCAGCAAAACCTCTTGCTTTATGAACACCCTGTCACTCCATATTGCTCTATTGAATAGTACTAAATCAGCGGTGCATTTTCAGAGCATAGCTATCTGCACTGCCTGTGGCTGGATGACACATTGTGTTCCCTGTGTTTATAGTTTTGGAGAACTGTAGTATAAACAAGGGTTTAGAGTGTCTTTCTCTTTCCTCACTTCCTGGGTGTATGCCTAAATATTCCATGCTTTCTCATCTTCACTGTAGTATAAGTTATTACATTGTAAAAGTTATTTATTGTACAAAGGGGAAATTTTCAAAAGGCACAAAGGGAAAGTGAGTGCCTTTGAAAGTCTCCCCCTATAAAGCACTGGGAGGCTTACATCTGATGTGAGTATCACCAGTGTGAGACATCAAATAGAAGTTTGACCTGAAGGCTTTACAATAACAAATGGATCTGCAAAGCTGAGCTCCTAGGATCTTTTCCAAAAAATGGACCCATGCAGGCAGAGCTCCTTGAAAGTGAATGGAGCTGCAGCAGGCACAAGGCTGTGTGCATGTGGATCCGAACACAGGGCTGGGACCTTAAAAATAAATGATTTTTAAATACTCTGCATTTAAGGCTGAAAAATAAAAATACTGGTAAGGAGTTTAAATAGCATGGTCTTGAGAGGTGCTGAATACCTGCAGCTCCCATTGAGATTAATAGGGGTTGCAACTGGCCAGCAATTCTCAAGAGAAGGCTCAAAATGAGGCTATCAGAATTTTTTGCACACCTAAAGTTGCTGATTTGTTTCAGGGTGAGGGATTTTTGCTCACACCTTTCGCTCGCTTCATTTGCTAATTTTTGTCAGTCTGAGGAATGGTTGGGACAACAGTGGACAACTCCCTGATCCGGTACTGAGATTGATTGTGAGGGCTACTCTTTATGTAGCCCCAGGAATAGGTCACATGTTAATTACTTGTGTGAAATATTGACTTAGTTAGGAATGCTGACATCATGACAATGGAAATTACACATTCTAAGAGGAACTGAAGTTTGTAAAAAAATAAAACGTGCTTGACTTTAAGCGTGTGCTTAAAGAGCTTTTAAAATAGGAGTGGGCATAAGCAAATGCTTAAGTGCTTTCGTGAATTGGGGCCATAGTCAGTGTGATGAAGCAGATTTGGAGTATAGCAAACACCCAGGCCACTAATCAGATAATATGTAATGACATTTCACTGTTGTAAATTGCTTCTTTATATCCCCTTGCCTTGGCTTGAGAGGGGTGATTGACAGACTTTGTGATTTTTCTGATTTCAGAGTGTGTGGTGCTTTTTTTAATGCTCTTAATTCTTTTATTAACTTGTATTTTAATTTAATTTTTAATGCAGTGATCAATAGTTGCTTTGCTTGACGTTTATTGACAGGGATTTATTCCCTACTGCTGCCATGAACTGATGTTTGCCATGGGTGAAGAATAAGATTGATTGAGTTGGTGAAAGTTAAGTTGTAAATTGTGATCATGTTTTTGGTACTTTTCTGCTATAAGCAAAGGCTATGTCCCTGTGGGGTTTTTCCACTATGGAAATACTGACGATGTAAAGTGTATTTTAGAAAATAGCTACATAAAATGGAGCCTCTCCAGAGGATTAGCATTTTGCGTTTCCTAGAAGATAAAAAAATATTTTTTTTCCCAATTGGAAATAGAGAAATATTTGGATATATTTTGTTAATTGTGCTGGGTATTTCTTGTATAGATTGACAAGTATGTTTGTGAGGCAGAGTGTGGCCTACTGGTTAAAGCAGAGGACTAGGAATTGTTATTCCTAGGTTCTATTCCCAGTTTTGCTCCTGTTTCTGTGGGATGTTAGCCAAGTAACTTAACCACCCTGTGCCTCGTTTCAGTCACCTGCGAGATGCCTATAATTTAAATTAAAGGAGATATCCTATCCTCCTTTACAGGACCAAGTACTGATTTTGCCCCAGATCCTTAAGTGGCCCCCTCAAGGATTGAACTCACAACCCTGGGTTTAGCAGGCCAATGCTCAAACCACTGAGCTATTCCTCCCCCTTCAATAATAATAATCATCATAGTCATATTTACCTCACAGGTCTGTTGAGAAGCTGTTTGTGTAGTGCTTCAAAATCCTCAGATGAAGATTGTAATAATCACTGAAGATTCAAAATGGATGTACTAAAAAGGTTTAATTTATTCTGTATTGTGCTGGTAAAACTTCATCAAGAATACTGCACTGGAGTAAACTGTGGTGGGACTAAGTGGAAGAAGAAAGGAAGTGTTCTCGGTTTCTAAAATCACAGTGTTAACATTCTTGGTAACTCAGTCGGGCTCTGCTGTCACTTCTGGTTTACATTTTGAAAATGTACCAAATAGCCTATAATACTGAATTCCTGGTTGGGTTGTGTAGCAGAATATAGCAACTCCAGTAAAACACATCTGCACCGAGGGAATCAGCATTTTCTTGGGAACAATTCACTTTCCATGGAAGTGTGAGCAATGCCAGAAGGCATCACTTTGTCAGTGAAGGGGGAGCCAGTAATTCCCACTCACCTTCCACCTACCACATTCTCTCCTTATTTCCCAAACACCACCCTTTATTACCCCCAGCCTATAGTGGTGCTCCTGTGGCTGCAGGAGCCGCTTGTGGTTATTGGCTGGTGCCTCTGTGCTGGGAGCTGGATGCCTTCTCCACTTCTTTTGCATGGTTATGGATGGCCAGCATAGCATTGTACACAGTAGGGAGCGTAAGTCTGGGAAACATTTAAAAGAGCTGAGACGTGGCAGAAATGCTGTCTGCTCGGCCATGCTGCTTTTGGTAACAGATAAGGTATTAAAGTGTGTGGTGACGTTGTTAGGTGTAATACATGGGTATGCTGTAATTTTTATGCAGTATCACCCCTGTTGTCTGAAATACTGTCATACCTCTGCCATCTATTTGATTACACTAAAAATTCCCTCCATTATATTCTGAAACATTTGATTATCGATACTTATTCAGTACCTGTCGTTATCAAAATTGTTTGAAGTTTTATTGTCCAGAGTAAATACAGTGTAAAGTCCCTTAGCAAAGAGTCACAGAGTATGCACAGTGGAGACAGAATATAGTTCAAGAAAGAGAATCACATGATACTAGCAATTAATTACTGCAACACATAAGTGGTAACACAGACAGCTGATTTATGCACAAAAAGATGATGATATCCTTCTGCTCTCTGTTCTACTTAAACAAAATCAGTGAGTAAGCTGATTTTACTGGATCGTTTCAAAAGGCTGTTCCTGTAAATACATGAACAGAAATAAAGGAAGTGATGTTGATCAGCTCCGCTTGTTGAAATTATGTACAGAGTCAGCATGTGTTAGATACAGAGTCCAGCCATAGTAAAGTCAACAGTACTTCAGAATGTAGTGGAGTTTGATAGTGGTTGTTTTTTTCACATAGATTTTCCTGTACGTATATATTGATTTGGGGGTGGGGAGATGGTTAATTACCTTTTTACTAGGTACGTGAATTGTTCCTCTCCATTGTCCAATCTGTGAAGCACAAGAAAAATATTAAATAAAAACACACCCCTAACTTGTTTCCGTCCTCTTCCCCCCTGGATTTCAGCTAGTGGAGTACCCTGGTGCACCACATTTATGCTTCCAGCCATTTACGAAGCAGGGGAAGAGGGGAGAAAAGCAAATGCTTTCTTTTGCAAGATCACAGTGGACAAAAGTTTATTCTTCATTGGATAATTTCCTGTCTTTAGAGATTTTCCTCAAAGTAACCCCTCAGATAATGTTTCTGCTCCACTTTTATTGAATGACCACCTCCATTAGGTAACCAGTTTGTGCTGGTCCCTTGAGTGTCTGTTTGCTGTTTACCCTGTCCTCTCAGCCACTACCCATATGTGGTGTGACACACACAGAAACATGTTTCAGCCCCCTGTGCCTGTCTCTCCTTTATTCACAATTTTGAAATACTGATATAGGTTTATCCCTGTCTATATGCATCACATGTAAATAAAATAAAAGTCTTCTTTATGATCTCTGGCATCCTAACTACTGAGGAATGAAGGGCTAACCCCAGTGCTACTCCTTTGGTGTGCTTTCTGTGTACCCACATGTGAGTCTACATTTCTCCCTCTGGTTGGTGCTCTGAGTCCAGCTATTCCTTAGCCTGGAGGGTAAGAGGGGAGTGGAGCACTGATCCGAGGGATAGGAGAGAACTCAACAGGTCAGGATCAAGAGACACACCTCCTGGAACCTGTTGGAAATGTGGTTGCTTGTCGGGTGTTCTGTATGTCTCCATTTCTCCATCCTATAAAACTGTACAGTAACAGACTGACGTTTAGGGATAGATTTTTGCAAAAGAGAGGTAGTGCTGATGTAAATGTAAATATTAATGTTTACAAATTGTATGTAAAATTGTTGATGGCTAGTCAGTATAACAATGTGAAAAGTACTGGTTAGAACCCAGTGTAAGAGAATGAGTTTTGTAGATCTGGGAGTCAGGATGTCTAAATGCTTTTCTCATGTATGCCCCCATGATGCTTTGGGACCTTGTATGTGTCACTTGTCCTCTCTGTACCTCAAGTTTACTCAACTGTAAAATAGGCAGCAGGATCAAAGCCATACTTCTTCATTTAGCGGCATTAGGAATACAAATGATATAGTTTACTTCTGAGATGCTGAAACTACATCATGTCTTCCTCAGAGAAATGATGCTGCAACAATGCAAGCAAACATGCTTGTTATTAGTCCAGAACCCTAGTATGCCTATGCCACAGCAGTGCAGAAGAACGGAGTGCTGTTGATCCCTGCAACAATGTGCATGAAAAGAAGTAAACTTTAAAGGCATGTGCAGGATCAAGTGTGATTAACATTGAGCACCGGTGCAGCACAGTGTATTTCATCAGAGAGAGCTTTACAAAGGTCAGCTAAGTGTAGATGTACTAAGCAAGGTAATTCTCTTCCCTCAGCATGTGAAGTTACACCTGACGTGCTGGTTGTCTGTCATTCGTTGTCTTCTAAGCTAAATTCTTGGAAGCTGGGGAAGGCACCTGGGGTGTGGTGGAAAGAGAAGTTAATGGAGAAGAACTTGATGCTGAAGATCAGGTGATTCCCCCTCTTCCCTCTTCTGCAGCCACGGCTTCCTGTAGTATACTCACTTTCTGGCACAGTTCCCAGTCACAGTTCACACAGGCTAAGAGGTTATCATTCACTGCACATATTCTGTGTAGCATTGCTAGTTAACACCCTGCAACATGGTTTCCACAATGAATCACTTACACCTTTGCCTCTCCCTCCCCTCTTGCAGATTCCCCACTGATCCACATTCATATTCAGGGCGTATCACATTGGGTTTGCTGTAGCTCGGATCTTAGGTTAGATGGACAGTTGCCTGAAAGCAGATTTACAGAGTGTGTGTTACCAGTGATGCCTGCGTAGCCTTAGACGTGCGTAGCTTTTTGCAGTGATAGCAGTAACGGTTGTTATTAGCTGTCCCCTGTATCTTATTTAGCAACCTTGAGGCTGGAAGCCAAACAGCCTCATGCTAGGAATCACGTAAATACAGACATTTTTCTGGGTGGAAAAAGAAAGGAAATCCTTACTGAGTCCACATTTGGATTCTGAGCCTAATTTGTATTCATTGTCTTTGTGCCCCCTGTGCACAGATGCAGACTGCTTTGCCTTTCGTGAATCACTCACATCATGAGTTAAAAGAAAAACAAAAACAAGGGAGGAAAAGTGTGAAAAGAATCGAACTGAGTGTATAAAGAATTTTGGGATGACTGGAGTCTTCAAGTGCTAATGAAGAGTGGATGTGTTGAGAACTCATGTTCACTTTCATTAATTCAGCACATCTTTTTTTTTTTTTTTTTTTAAAAAAGTATGTGAGGGGGGGGGAATAAGAAGGTATGTTTATCTCTACAGATACCAAATGTGAGGCTCACACAGTGATTTGTGGTTGCTGTCTGATTCTGTAAAGTGGCAGTCAATTAATGGTAGTGGGGGATGTCAGAAGCTTGAGACTAAATTAAAAATAGCTAAAAGGACTGTTCTGTAAACTGGTAAAGAAAGCAGTTCCTCCACTGTCAGGGCAGAAAATGGAAGTAGCAGCTCGCAAAGCCTGTAGACAAGATTAAAATAGGCAGGAAATGAAAACTAACTTCATTGCTTTTCTTACATACTGACCCCGCTCCTGGTCTAAGGCATAGGAAAGCAATCCCTCTACCTTGTTCTTGGAATGTACATGCTTGATTTGGAAAAAGTATGTGATCAAAACATAGAGCCAAATTCTGCTGTCACTTGGGTTGCACAAGTGCTGGCTTGTAGTCCTGCTTTATTTTAGACACCCAGTTACTGTCATTATCACCATAAAACTGCATTTTAAGAACACCGACATATGTAAAAAAGGCAAGCACAACTTTTTGCTGTCTCTGCCTGTTAGTCTGTTACAACAGATCTGTCGCTTTGCAGAGTTGTGTTAGGCCCAGCAACTGCTTTTCCTGGGCATACCTGCCAACATTTGAAATCTATAAATAAGGAAGTTTGGAGAGAAAAAATAGACACACCTTCTAACTCCATTGAAATACTTGGACACAGGGAGCTTATTTTGGCAGGGCAGACTGGGAAAATGAAAAAAAAATATTTTGCTAAAATATAGGGAATGTCTCTCCCAAATAGGAACAGTGGATGTATATACCTGGGTGTAAAGCCAATTTGCTTAAATGTATGCTGCTCAGATTGCCTATGCTAAAAGAAAAAGAAGCAAGTAAACTTCATTCTCCCAAGGCAGATTTTCTGCCAGTGTTGTTACTCACTGAAGTCTGTACTGCCCTTGGAAGTTAGGTGAACCTAGTGAATCAGGATCCTGCATCTAAAAATAGAATGTTTTGCCTTCCACCTCACCTCCTGTAGGCTGATTTTTAACTTTAGCCTTTCTTTTAAATCCTCTCTGGAGCTTCTTTGAGCTGCTAGGATCACGTCAGTGAACTAAAAGTTCTCATCTTCTCCAGCCAAGGTCAAAAGATGTAAGAAGGTGATCTGAAAGCTACAGCAGAGAGCCACCGCAGAAAGCCGTTGCCGTGGTTCGAGCAGTGGTGCTCTGTGCTGCTTAGCAGACAATGTGGGCTCAGATGTGACCTTGGGGCTTCCTCTAACCAAGAATGTACAGCTTGATCTTCTGAGGTTAAATATTACACTCCTGCAGCAAAGCCCATGAGAGGAGAGGAAAAGGTGCTTGGAAACCTTTGTGGAGTAACTAAGAATCTTTCCCTCCTCAGGCTGGGTTTTAGAGGAGTAAACTGAAGCAGGAATTGCAGCTTTCAAGCCTTGTGGAGCAATAAGATCTGCAGGGAAGTCAGATCACAACCCTGCAGATCTCTGGACACCTCAGCTTCTCTCCAGGCTGCCACTGATGCCCAGCACTGCAGGTGCATGCAGTCAGCCGGTCCGAGGCAGGCAGAAGCCATGAAGTGAGAATGCTGCAATGTACATCATTTAACCCCATTTAGATTTCCACGTGGAAATCCTTCTGGCTGACAGGAGCATGCCAAGTTGGTTGGCTGCTAGCTATCTCCAGTGTCCTGCTGCCCCAACCTACTCACCCCTTCCAAATAATAACGTTTCCCCTCAGCTGCGAGTTGTTTGGATGGAGGTTCTTCTATGGCCTTGCAATAAAGAGGGCCGGATCTCCACTTCTCCCCACCCATTTGTGAGCATGGTTCCCTTTACAGCTGTTCTCCTGTGGCTTTTCTAACATCTGTGTGCCAGGTTTTTTAAAACATGAAGAGAATTACAGGATTACTGGGGAAAATCATGAGAGTCTGACATCTCTTTTTTCTTTTAATTAGTCCAAAGGGGGGCGGCCTATGTCGTGCAGTGTTTTAATAAAGACAAGCTGCATCTACTTCTTATCACCTTTTTTTTTTTTTTTTATCTGTGCTGCTGACTCATGCCGTGCGGTCTACTTGGCTCTTCATTGCAGTCACATCACAGTTTGAGTTACCTTTACATGACTCATACTTGTTTTTTCACTCGATAAGTCAACAACAACCTATCCCTATCCCTCCCAAGTCTCCCACCTCAAAAACCCCCTGACCCTAGAAAATCTTGAGTTGAGTAGCTTTGGCTTCTATGACAAATCTTTATTGTGTGATGGGGGCTAATGAGCTTGCCAGGCCAACAATACAGGCAGTGTCTTCTTCATGTTCACATCAGTTTGGTGGAAAGTATTTTTTGTGTGTGCCTTGTTGGGTTTTATTATTATTTTTTGAAGTGGTCATTAAAATGTCAGGGCTAAATTCTGCCCTTGGATAAAAGCATGCAGCTATGCTTGCCTTCAGTGGAAGTTATGTGCACATAACTATGGCCCTCTGGGTCTTAGGCTTGCCTGTGTTTTGACAAATAAGGTGGGCAGTTGGTTCAGACAACTGTCAGTTTTTCCTTTCTGACTGAGGGTTCTTAGTTCCAGCATCATCACCTAAATCAAGGTACCTAGTCTACATATGGGTTTTCAAATTAGCACTGAAGTCCTGATTTCAGGTTAAAATGTAGAATTGAATGTCCTCATGTAGGGCTTGGTCCTCTCCTGATTTGGGAGTTGTGCCATTCACTTCAGTGAGACCAGGATTGGGCCTTTAGTCCAGCTTGAGTCCTGGACTCCCCTACCTTTTTTGAGGGAGAGGTGGACAGATGATGAAAAAAAGTGTATTGTATCAGTTAAACAGATTACTGAGTTTCCTGTCTCAGTATCTTGGGTACAATTGATAAGTAGCCCTCCAGTCTTTAGCTGGATAAAACTGTCACAAAAGTCGATGGACTGACGAACGTAAGATTTTCTGAATGTGAACTGCAGGATATTATTGGAAAACTACATACGGTGAAACTGTCTTGGAAAAGAAGATCAGAAATACATTTCTGAAGAAAAATTGTTAAAACAGTAAAGAAAAAAAGGACAAAAGCCAGATGTTATAAGACGTTTCTGGTGTTTTTCCTGTATTCTTTTAGTGGAGGACATTTCTACAGCTTCCACACAGGTTTGAGGCCTTGTGGCCATTGCTCATCTGTTGAGACCGAATCAATGCTATCACTTGGGAATTGTTATGAACTTCTGACTTAAATGCAGAGATGCATTTTTGGCTAGTTAACACATTTATAGAATGAACAATTTCAGTTGTAATTTTTTTTGTACTTTGAAAATCAAGAGCATTTTTTGTCCAGCTTGTTTAAAACATTTCTGAAGCAGAGAGAGTCAGGGAGCCCCAATCTCGGTTGGTCCCTAGACACTACCGTAATAAATGTGATCAATAATTATGCGTAGATGAAATATTCTGTTGCGTCTGACAAATGCCTAGTTTTCTGTTCAATGTAAAAAAATTACAATCTTGTAAAGCCCAAATGTATAGGTTTTACCACCAGCTTTTATAGAGGTGAGAGTGAGTACTAGAGGCTAGAGCAGAGGACTGGGTGTCAAGACTTCTAAAGAAAATCCTAGTTCATTGAAGTCAATTGAAGTTTTGCCATTGACTTCAGTGGAGCCAACATTTCTCCTCTTGGTTCTGTTCCTCATGCTGCCAGTGACTTGTCATGTGATCATGGGCAAATAACACAGAGTTTACATTATATCTGTTGAGCCACAGTCTGTGGTAGGAAGGGTGAGTGAGGCGGGGGATCTGCATGGGTGGCAGAGGTGTTGAAAGGATGCAGCATGTACTAACTCCCCTGTTTGCGGGGATAGGGATATGGCCTGACTCCATGTCCCTTGCACAGCTGCTGGAGCTAGAGACACCCGAAGTCCTTGCATGAGGGAGTTCAAAGACAGGGAATGTGGCTGCTCCCTGTGCAATGAGAAGGGAGACCTCCTGGCTATGGTGTAAGTCAAGACATAATCCAGCCCTGGCTCTCTCTCTGACTCAGTTTCCACATACATAATATAGGTGTGTAGTAATACATTCCTCTAGAGCAGAATTGAAACTTAATTCATTAATGTTTGTGACCTGCCTTGAGATCCAAGATGCATCAGCCTAAAGCAGCTGCCGTTTGAGGTTGGAAACATCCCATAACAAATTGAGACTTCCCAAAAGAAACATTGCCCAGCCTTCCGCCCCCCCCCCCCTTTTTTAAAGCAGATCTTGTACCAGTGCAGCATGGTATATTAATCTGATGGGCTATTCCTTTTGACTTCTGCCTAAATAAATAAATAAATAAATAAATGTAGTTAATGTAGACAGCACACAGGGTCCTTGCCAGAAAATTTTCACAAAGCAGTGCAGCTCAGTTGCCAAATGTCACATCTTTTATATAAGCATTCTTCAGGAAGCAAAATTGCACAGGAAAAAGAAAACATTACAAAAACCATCAAGCAGTAAGGATCATTTTCCCCCCACAGGGGGAACGTCTGAGCCCAGCTCATGGTAGGATCAAGTGTATCTTTTATTTTTTTGGTTTTGGTTTTGTTTCATTATAAAAGTCCCTCTCTCATTTCCCTCTTCCCAAAAAGTTGTAATTGTACTGTGTTGTCTTTGAGGACTCATTTGGATTAGTATTCAGAGACAGGATTGTGGGCCAGTCTTGTATCTGAATATAATTGGGATGGGTTTTGAGTGGAGAGACTGCTGTGTAAACAGTGCATGTGTTTAATAGTCTAATGTGCTTAATGACGGAGGAAGACGAATGCGGATGCTTTTTCTTGATGTGACAGAAGATCCAAATAAATAAAAAATAAAAAGTCCTCATTCCACAGTGTGTAGGTCCCAGTAAATTTTAGTCTGACTCTTCTCTGAACTCCACATGTCAACAACCGAACTTTAGTCGGGGCCCTGTTGTGCTTTTTAGGCTCAGGCCTTTGTTGACAGCTGTGCAGAGTCACTCCTATGCCTCTTGAGTGCCACAGGAGGGTGCAAGTATGCCACCGCTATGTCTCATAGGAGGATGCGGCATGCGTTCTGGTCTGGGGAGGGTCAGAGCTGAGGCCCTCCTCATCTCCTTTGGGTTTGTTTTAGCTGCTGGAGACACTAGCTCTGTACGGTGCTTGGGCTCTATCCTCTGTTGCAGTGCCTGGTGCCCCTTAGGGAGTGGGACAAAAGGTGGTTTTACACCGCTGCCTCGAGCCTGGGGATGACCAGTTCAGAGTCCAGCAGAACAGCTTCGTGCCTGCCCTAAGTCATGCCAATTCACAGCTGCCTGTAGGGACCCTTTCACTGGCTGGAGATCAAAGGAACATAGTGGGTTTGCCCATGCACCCTCCTGCCACTGGTATGCCTTTTGTGCCAGGGCCATCAGTGGGTGGTGTAGAACTGGCTAAGGTCTTTCTACACCAGCCAAAGAATCCCCCACACTGGAAGAATCCCCAGTTTCTCACTTAGGGCAGCTTTTCGGCCCCTCAACGCTACCAGAGCAGCACAAAGGGGCCTTACTGTGATCTGGCCCTTTGTGTTTACAATAAAACCTCAAAGTTACGAACCCCAGAGTTACAAACTGACCGGTCAGCCACATACCTCATTTGGAACCGGAAGTACACAATCAGGCAGCAGCAGAGACAAAACCAAACAAACAATACAGTACTGTGTTAAACATTAACTACTAAAAAAAAAAAAAAAAAAGGGAAAGCAGCATTTTTCTTCTGCATAGTAAAGTTTCAAAGCTGCATTAAGTTGTAAACTTTTGAAAGAACAGCCATAATGTTTTGTTCAGAGTTACGAACATTTCACAGTTATGAACAACCTTCATTCCCAAGGTGTTCGTAACTCTGAGGTTCTACTGTATTGTGTATGGCCCTGGCCTCTGCATGGATGTACAAGGTGGGGAGGCTACTTTCCCCTCCCATGAGTCGGTTCTGGCTCTGTTCTTACCCGGGAATCAACTTTTTTTTAGTTTTTTGATTTAAACAAGCTAGACGATAAATTTGAACCACAGTAGCAAAATCCTGTTTATTGGCTGATATCACAAATGTCACCTGCTCCAACTTGAGCTGTAAAGTTTCCAAATGCAGCAGAAGTATTTGATTGAGGACAAGTTGTTGTTTATTGTTTGTTTACAGAACAACATCAAGAATGAGGATAGAAGTGCCTGAAAATGCCTAACTTTATTTTAAATTGAGAAGCAAATCCTAATATGCCCAATAATGTGTCTCTTATTCCAAGGACAATCACAGTGTTTTACCCATAGCATTACATCTTTCATTTCTCTTTTTCCACACTAGTTTTTGAGGTTTCTTAACACTATCATACATCTCATTTAATTAAATATTAGCATGAATAAATTTGAAGCAATTCAAGGCAGAGCATCCTTTGTCTTAAAACCAAAATTGATCAGTTCAGGTATTTGGATAGCTCAAATGTATTTCACCAGAGTGAACAAATTATCTTTTGCCACTAAAGTTCTGAGCTTTTTGTAATTTGGTGTATTTCATCTCTGTAGTGTCAGCAGCTTCTGACTACAAAAAACCTATTCTAAATTTAACTTTGAGAGCTCGAAAGCATGGACTCTCCAGATTGCTGGCAGAGAATCCCAGACTAGGTTTGCAGTACACGGGGGCAAATGCAACACAGTTTGAGGTGATACGTTTTGGATGAGACATTTAATTGAGGTAACATCTGCCTTTCTCTGGGTACTGCCTAGGGTTGTCCTTAAAGAGAGCATGGTCCTTTACCAAAAGTGTTTGGAGAAAAACCCTGGTGTCTTTGTAAAACCTTTAATTTCATAATCTGTTTACCATTATTGTTGTGACTGGAACACTTAGCTTCTGCCTCCTGACTTTCTAATATGTAAAGGTTAATATGTGTAATCTCCCCAAAAACATTTCTTTTAAGATTCTAGTTTGGCAATGTCTCTACATTGGGTGGCAGTGTCTCTAACATCATACATATGTACATAAGAGTGTTTGTGTGTCTGCATGTGTAAGCATACTTGGCTAGAAAAAAATTCCAGTACATATTAGCCAGAAGTGTGAAAAGCAACAGTGGCACACCAAGGGGTTCAGCGTCTTGATAACTCCAGCTTCTGGGAAGTGACAAGCTCTGAAGACTTTTTTTATCATGCTGTTCTGTGACCCTGCTTTGGGGCTTCATATTTGGATCCGCCTCTAGTTAGAAGGTGTTAGAAGGAGGAGGGAGGGCAGAGGTTACTCTGCTTTGGGGATTCTTTTCCTCCAAGAATAACTCCAATGCCACCTGCTGCTGCTGCTCATGTATTTCCTAGGCAACAGCACTGTGAAACTGATTAGATTTTCCAGTTTCACTGTTGTGCAGCCTTCTAAATAACAATAGTGAACCTGACCAGAGTCTTGTTAATTTCACTCTTCTGCTTTCTGCCACAGCAATAAGGAACAGCATAGCTACTGGTGCTTGCTATCTGCAGTGCTGGATGGCATTGCCTCAGTTTACATTCATACGCGCAGTTCATATTTCAAAGGTTCTTTGCAACCATAAGGGCTAGAAAATTAATATTTTTAAATGAAAGATTCAGTTCTGTCTTTGTCTTAGGCTTCTATGCTCACCAGGGCAATCTTTACACTTACCACTGGCAAGCTGACATTTTTAAGCCTTTTGTATACATGCAATATAAATCTAACTATCAATATAAGTTTGAGTGGATCATTATCAATAATAAGGTTTGAGTGAAATTGAAGTTTATCATTAAAATAATTGCCGGGTGAAAAAACAATGGTGGAATATAATTCCCAAAGCTGCAATTTCCCATACCTAGACTATTATATTTTAGCTCATAGGAGGATTATGTGATCATCTCAGCCAATATAATGGCCGCCATCTTTGACAAATGTAACTTTAAACATTAAATTACATAATGTGTACAGTTTTGTCCCTCATATTAACTTTAAATTTTTGTTTTTACTCAGAACATTGGTAGGTGGCCATTTTTTGGGGGACCCCTGTCAGGCTTTGAGTATTTTTTTTAATACTTGTGCATCATTTGTATTCAATTATTTTCAAGATCTTTGGGTGACAGGCAAACATAAGACAGTTCTGAAACATGACACCAATTAAGGAATGTTGCAGCACTCCCTTCCTTCCCCCAGAGATATAGGAAATATAGTTCTGGAAACGAAGGTTGGAATTACAGATGTACAGATGGCAGTACAGAATACTAGCAATGACTGGAAATGTTTTTCCAGTGGCGCACAGACCATCATCCATTTTTTGGGGTTGTAAAAGTCAATGTAGGTGATGTCTTGAGATTTTTAATTCATTTATTGAAACAATCCACTGATCCACTGATGCTAATAACATTTTTCTTTTTTCTCTCTGATAACTCAGGTTTGAAAATGTGTATTTTTTTTAAAGTAGGTTGGATGTTCAGTGATCAAAACATTTAAAGAGAAACAGACACAGAAACATGCTCTTCTTTCCGTCCCCTCTCCTCCGAGGCCCCCAACTTCATATTTTTTTGTTTTGTGGCATTAGAATGAATCTGGCTATATCCTGCCACATGATACAGCCCACATTTTATTACTTATTGCTCACAACACTTTCAACCTACGGTTTGAAATAGGTGGTAGTTTGCCATATGTGGATTTAAGTTGGTGACCAAAGTTCACATCCCTGGATATGATACCACTACAGGATTCCTTGCCATAGTGCTCATCTTGACCAATTGCACTCACTCTTCTAGGAACCTGCTTTTTTCCAGAAACATGGAGACAGCTGTGGAATCGCCCCTCTTGTTCCTTCTGTAATGGCACAATCCATCTGAAAATCTGCTTCCTTACCTGGTTTACCAACACTTTGAAAATTACGTTGTTGCTAGTATTTTACTTAGGAGCCCTGACTCAAAAGGAAAGAATCAGATCAGAGTATTTTATATTAGATGTTGTGCAAATGAGCAAAGAAGGAAAACCAATTAACAGGCTAGAATACATACTTCTGTTTTATAAGATGCCTTTTAAAGTACAAGTATTGTACTGCGGCCAGCAAGTTTCTAGAAAACCATTCTGAACTGTTCTTTTGTTACATTTAGTACTTCATTGTTATGACACATACAATTCATGTATTGCATAACAGTTATTTTGGACAGAATCTGTGAATTCATTGAAAATAGATGTTATATGTGTTCTATGAATATTGCCTTGGATTAGTTTCTAGACTAGACACTAGGTAGTGTAGTTCCTTGTTGACTGTGTATCAAGAGGGAAATGTACTAGGAACCCTTCTATTTGTACCAATTACAGATGTCCTGATGATGGGCGTGGTGTAAGAATCTGAATAGAATAAAATAGCATTAACCCTTACTACAATTTATTTTCCCCCTCTTACTTTCAGCTCTATTTTGATTTTTTTCTTTTTATTTTCTGTGTGGATTTCTTTCCTTCCTCACTCCTGTGCCCAGACCATCAACATGGACATGTTCATTCTAATCAGACTAGAAAGGGTTCTAAATTCCCCTGCCACTCCCTGTTACAAGGTCCGTTTTTATTCCCTGTCTTTGAACCATCATCTCCTGGTAGGCGTTTGCCATGGGTGATGGAGCCTACCAGTTAGGACATCTAGCAAGCTACCTCCTACCCTAAGATTCATGGCAATACTACCCAGTAATAAAGACAAATGAAAGTGCATGTTGATGTCACCCTTATTTCTGGAGCACTCATCCGTTTTTTGAGAGATGAGAGACCTTGAGACTGCATTTGGATTAGGATTTTCCAGTAGTATGTGCTTAGGAAGTCCATAGCTTAGGTCTTCTACGTAGTTTTGACTCTCCCAAGAAGTCTTCATCAGTATTTTTCTCCATTTCAGGGATCTCTGTTATACATCTTCACTTTCTGTTCCTTTACTACTGGGAGCAAAGGGTACAGTAGCTCAGTGGTTTGAGCATTGGCTTGCTAAACCCAGGGTTGTGAGTTCAATCCTTGAGGGGGCCACTTGGGGATCTGGGACAAAATCAGTACTTGGTCCTGCTAGTATCTCTGAATGTTTGACACACTCATTGCTTTGGTTCTTGAGTCATATGTTATGTAAGTTTCTTTAGTAGGTTCAGGGTTGCTATTTAGAGGTGATGATGTGCTTCTGGTGTAGATATCAAGGCATGAAGTGTTAGGCTTTGATTGTGGTGGGTTTTTTTTGTCCTAATTGCATTTTCTCTTGGCTGTGTGCTGCCTTTTTCTTATATATGAGCAAGCATAAAAGCCAAGATGTTTAAAAATGGGTGATTGAGGTTAAGCTCTTAAAAACCATACTTAGGCACTTAACTAGAATTGCTCTGACCTTAAAAAGTACTGAGCACCTAGACAGTTAATTAAAAAAAAAAAAAAAGGGCGGGGGGGGAATAGGACCTGCAGGTACTCAGCACCTTGAAAATGCAGCCATTTTTATTTAAGTACTTAAATATGGATTTAAGAACCCAAATTTAGGCACCCATGTTCAAACATTATATACCATAAAATAAGGAAGTGGGAGAGGAAGGAGGTGGGAGGGACATGGGTCATAGCTTGTAGGGGAGGAGGAAGGAAACCTGTTGTTGCCCGAATGCTCAGAAATGGTGAGTCAGGTCCCCTACACATCATAATGAGCTTTAAAATTATGATTTTTTTTTAAGATAACTTCCTGGGTCTTTTGTATTTGTCGTTTTGTGGTCATAGCCTTTAGGGGTCATATTTTCAAGCTTTTCTCTGTAAGCAGAAGGACTAGGAACTTACTTTAAAAAAAATAAAACTGATTTTCACACATTATTATTTGAATCCAGAAGCTGGGGCTTTAAGAAAAGGACCAAATATTGTCATTGGTGTGATAAAATCCTGCGAGTTGGCAACACTGTTTATGCTAGACCACAAGAGGGTCTTTGTCGTGTGCTTTGTCAGTTTGTGTAAGTTGCTCTGATCCGTGGGCTCATACATGAGATGCTGTGCTGCACCTTCTAACAGGCATGGCACAAAACTCACAGCCCAGGAAGAGTGGAGTGCTTAGGTAGTTACAGGCTAGCTTTGCACCCTCCTTCTCCTGAGCTGCTCCAGGAGCTGGACAGGCCCTGGCTCTAAGGGGCTTGTCTAATTCATAGCTGTCTCCAATAGCTGCCATATGGGTTGCAGTACTGTCCCGATTCTCTGCAGGGCTGTGGTCCCACCCTTGACACCCCTCCACTAGCCCTACCGCTGGCATACCCCCTATGCCACTGCTTTTGAGGGGGTCCCTGGAAGCTGGCTGTCTTCTGCAGTGCCCATTTCAGGGAAATACACTTCCAGGTGCTTTATTTCCCCTTTTCACTGCTCTGGCCTTTTTATATGGTGTAAAAGGGCTAGAGTGGGGTTGAGGATTTCACCCATAGTAAATACAGTATAAGGCTTTAAATAGATTATAATATTGGGTCTATCTTAATATTGCTGTACAAATATTAACTAATTAGCATGCGTGTTTCCAGTGTCAGTACAGTCATAAAATTTATCCTGTTTTCCCCATGATTTCTTGTTTTCTCGAATGATTTGCAGTGGGAGTTTTTAGAAGGAGCATTTTTTTTTCTTGAGAACTTTTGCATTGTTTGAAGTGTGTTTTTTCTGTAACGCTGATATTTGTTCAATGCAGAAAAAAATCCACTTCTCGTCATGTGCACTTTGGTTTGTTTAGCAGATTTCTTGTCAGATAGGAATACAAAGTTGCGGGTTTTGATGACTTTCTTTTGATATCTTATGCTTGCTGTTTTCCTGATAATTGTTGTGTACCTTTTGGGTACGCTTTTGACTTGTGTGTAAACTACTGCGTGTAGTTTCAGTTGGAATATGCTTCTGGCTTTATGACACTACTGTGACTTCACTTCCTTATTTATCATCATGGGCAGCATCACTGTTTGGGGTCTGGTACTGTATGAACTGTTAAGTTTTTGTTAGCCTTTTTTGGTTTGCTATAAATACATTCAGTGGGCTTTTCAGGAATGGGAGATGCTGCTTCCAGTAACAAATTTTACACGGCAATAATATCTGTCTAATAATTTTGTTTTTACTTGTAATTACATGTTATTACTTGCTAGTAATTCCTTTAGAACTTCTGAGTTCATTTTCAACTCTCCAAACATAATTTAAGGAATAATTTGTATCCCAGCTGTTTACAAGGCTGAAATTCCATCCAAGGTTTCTGGTGTCATCACACAAGATGAAATTATAGCTTTAATTTATGGACTTTTGGGGAATACATTATTTATTACTATAAATTAGAAAATTATTAATCTCTGTTTGTGCTGCAAGGCCGGCCCACTGCTAAAATCTCCAGGAAGTGCTGAAATGTTACAGAACTTCTGGAGCAGTTTGCAGCTTAGTGAAGCTGCCAAAAAGGCCTTTGCGCTTCTTCAAATCTACTGGAGGTGATGAAAATCCATGGAGTCACTTCAGGGTTTCTTCTATAGCTCCAAATGGTGGTGACCCTGCAAAACTTTAAAGCTTTCATGTTCTAACTGCATGCATTCCCTTATGTAAAGGCCCTCCATCTTTCTCAACAACAGTTCACTTAATCTAAAACAGTAACCAAATTAACAAATGAAGTTGCATTGTCTTTTTATGAACCTTGATTCAGCAGAGCACTTATGTGCTCAAGCCCAAGAGAAGTCAATGGGGCTTAAGCACATGCTTAAAGCTGAATACATGCCTAAGTGCTCTGCTGAATCTGGGCTCAAATTTGGGGCTGCTCGTGGAGCCCATTTGAAGGCTTGTCTTCAACCTTCACTAAAATCCTGTGTATGTGTGGCTTGTATGGAGGAATGCCTGCGTTGGGACAGTTTGTGCCTATGAAAAATGGCTGAAAGCCTTTTTATAAAATGAATTTGTTCTTTCAGTTTTTTCTCCAATGGCAGTTTTGATATTCTATGCTTTGGTGACATTTCAGTTTTGTAACCTTCTCTGACATTAGAGAAATCGGTAATTTGTCCTTCCTGAATACATTAGGACTAGATATAACCTCACCAATGGCAGTCATTTATAGCCTTGAGCCAAATTCTCTCTCCTGTGATACCAATGCAACCAGTGGGGGAGTCCTCACTCTAACTGAGAGGAGAATTTGGCGCATTTTGGTTTACAGTGTGATGCCGTGTTTTCATACACAGATAGGCACCAGTTACCCCAGAAAAAAACCTGCCTTCAGATTGCCTAATTATGCCCTACTTCCTCAGCATGCTGCTGTGGGGTTTTGTGGGGAGTGAAGGGGTACATTTTTGTAGTTGCACCTACTGTGCTCAGGTTTGAAAATGTATCTTGAAATATTTAAAAGAACTCTGAGTAATATACTCTCATAAAAGTTTGTCTTTAAAAGTACCCAGCATTATTTTATCTGAAGAAAAGAGAGAGATATTTGTAGAAGATCAAACGGATACAATATCTTAAGAAAGAGAGTAACTGATGTAAGTGAAGTGAATGCTTTTATGCTGGTACAAAAGTATTATAAAAAATTAAATACACCCACATTCTAAGGCTGCATTTTCATCCCAGGCTCTGGCAACATGTACAAACCACTCAAGTTTCAATCTTGTGGGTTATATTGTCACCAGACGTTCTGACTAGTACTGTACAATTTTACAAATGACCGTTGGATACAATATGATTTTAAAATGACAAACTTTATTATTATTATTTATTATATATATATATTTTAAAAAAAACAGACCTCAATGTCTATGGGCTGTCTGGACCCAGAGAAATTTTTGTGTGGCTTTAAATTTGATGCTCAAATTACAAATTCAAGAAAATGGTTACAATATAGTACAAAAGTTGTTAATACCTTCACTATAAAAGTGCATCCAGAAGCCAGTGTATTAAAACACACACACAAATATATAGGCAGCATGGGTGGAATTCAGTTCTTCCTGCACAAATCCAGAATAATCAGGGTTTGTAGAGGGAACTGCATGGGATCTGAAGAATGGAACCAGCAGCCAGTCTGCTTCAGCCTATTAGCTGGAATGGTGGCTATAGTTTCAGCATGCACCTGTGCAGGAGTTTTAAGTCAGTGGTCTCCAAACTTTTTTGATTGCGCACCCCTATCAGTAAAAAAAATTTTGAGCACGCACCCCCTGCCTGCAGGGCCGGCTCTACCATTTTTGCTGCCCCAAGCAAGCAAACAAACAAACAAACAAAAAAAAGCCGCTCGGACTCCCGCCCGAACTGCTGAAGCGCAAAAAAAAAAAAAAAAAAAAGCCGCCCGAATGGCGCTGCTCCGGTGGCGCTCCTCCTGCTGCGCACCCCGAAGTATCCTCTTGTGCACCCCCTGGGGTGCGTGCATCCCACTTTGGAGACCATTGTTTTAAGCCATTGGATTCACACAAATTAATCACCTGTTCCATGCAGATCTATCCAGGGCCAATAATGGGTCCCTCCTCGTCACCAGGCAGTGCAGAGGAACCTTCTGTGCAGCTACCCTCTTTGTGATCCCCAGTGGATAGCTAAATTTGGGATTATGTTGTGTGAAGAGGAGTGTTTGGATGAAATTCACCCCAGAGGACTAGCCTGTCATAGGGTCTGGTCTATGCCCCAGTTTGTACCCAGTCTCCCTGGGAGTGACCCCTTTAATGTGCTGGCCCCCAAGAACCTGCACAGTTGCCCAGGCCCATGGCCTCCAAAACTAGGAGACTGGGCCTTCGGCACCAGCGCTCCATGGCTCCCTGCAGCGACTCCGGCCACACCAGGGTCCTGTGGGAAGCTTGTACTGTACCCCTTCAGGGGATGATGCTCTTAGTGCATATTTGCAGCAACACAGGTAGCCTTTTCAAAAACAAGGTAAGCACTTATTAGTCACCTGGCACAGAGAATCTGGAAGTCCTTACGTTAGCAAACAGAGGCAGAAGTTAAGCCATAGTAGTCCAGTCTGGTCAAACCATTGCCATGATGAGCCAGCCAAACTGTGATGGATGGCATCTCTTGTTTTCACTCACTCTTCCCCTCCATGTTGTCTGTCTTCTTGCAGTTTTCTGCCTTTAGATGTTGATGGTTCAGTTGTTGGGCATTCTTTGCCTTCCTGGTTGCTCTGTTGATTTGGGCTTGGTTTCAGCTGTTTGTTTAATGACTGTATTCATTCCATCCATCCAGCCCTATGACACTCATCTTTCCTTCACTGTTTTAGCAGGAGACTTAAACTTTTTTTTTTTTAACAATGCAAAGTTCAGAGGGAAACGGAGGCACACATAATCTTCATAAAATATTTCAGAAAATTCTCACTTTGTCACACATCCCCAGGCTTATACACCCTTTAAATCAACAAAATTGGTTTTAAATGGGGTTTAAGTGCTAGATAGGCTTTGTGCTGTCTTTTTGCAAAAGTTGCAGCCTTGGGTGGATTTCACCTTATATGAATAGAGATAGTTTATAAAACAATTCCCTAGATAAAACAACCAGTTTCCTGTCAGTTGGCGTGACGTACTATGTCATTATGGTTATGTGAAACTGTGAATTCTCCCTGTACATTGAATACTATGAATCTCACATGCACACTTCTGATTTTTTCTTTCTTTTTTTTCTGTTTTGCTACCAGTGTTATTGCCACTTTCGTACAGAAAATGGCATTGCTGTAAGTTTTTGGATTGTGGTGGCACTTATTTGGAGTTGCAGGGAATTAAAATGAGAACAGATGGGGGATGAGACTTGAAGGGAGATTCCACAAGTCAGACTCAGGTTGGTTGTCATTCAGAAATAGAACTGACATCTGTGGGACTAGTTATGTTAGGCCATTCCAGTCTAAGAGTCAGATCCTGCACTCGTGTGTATGGGGCACACATTCTCTTCTATCTGTGGGCAGGACAGAGATCTAAATTTTACGATTTGCATTCTGAACTGGGCAAGATCAAAGACAACCTGGAGAAAATGAAAGAGAAAGGATGATGGTAGATTTTAAAATAAGATTTGGGTTAAATGACATTTTGGTATAGATTGTGGGAAATGAATCTTAGAGGATGTTAACACATCCTGAAGAATGTATATCAGGCTCTGCTTTCCTCTATGTCCATTTCCCCCCAGGCCTCCTCGCTTTCACATACAAACTTAGGGCCAATAGAGGCAACTCCAGTGATTCCGGTGACAGTACTGTGTTTGGTTTGTGCTTTGTTCTTTGTAGCACGGATTGCTTTGCAGTCCAAGCAGGGCCGGCTCCAGGCACCAGCCGAGCAAGCTGGTGCTTGGGGCGGCAGATTGTACGAGGCAGCATTCAGCCCAATCCTAGGGCGGCAGGGCCGCTTTTGTTGTTGTTGTTGTTGTTCCGCTCTGGCCACCCTGTAGGGGGCGGCAGTGAGGAGGAAGGGAGCGCCCTGCAGCAAGTCCAGCAGGGCAGCCGCATCCTTCCCTCTCAGCCGACTGCGGCGCGGAGCCCTCCCGGCAGGCGGCTTGGCGGTTGAGGCCGCTGACAGCGCCCCACTGAAGCCTTGGCTACCCCCTTCTCTCTCTCCCCCGCTCTCTCCCCCCCCCAGCCGGGGCACCAGCGCAGGGAGTCCCCCTGCACCCTGGCTCTGGCTGCGCCGCAAGTTTTTTTTTTTTTTTTTTTGCTTGGGGCGGCAAAAAAGCCAGAGCCGGCCCTGAGTCCAAGATTTGGCTTTTTAAATCAGTTACTATTTGATAACCTCATTTTATACTCTGCTTGCCTTAGGTATACAGTATGAGCATGTGAAGTTATATAATTGCAGTAACTTCAGTTTACTGTCATATAATGAATGATTAATGGGATAATCTATATTTTCAAAATACATAAACAACTCTGTGTAATCGGTAAAAATATTTCCAGAAGACAAAGATAAACTGCTAAGGCAGAAGACAGAGGTGCTTGGGACTTCTTTAATGAGCTGAAATCAGATAGATTCTCACAAATCTATTTGAATTATGTATATTGTTGCCCTTGAACATTTTCATATACATGAGCTATTGCATACCAAGTTCTAGTAGTAATTGGCAGCTGCTGCATGGTCTTGGAAAAAGATATTACAAATACCTGAAACAGGAAGTATTAGTAAGAGAAGTGAAGTTGTGTGCCACACTAATGTGGTGGCCTACTTGCATTGTTTGGGCCTTCTGTTTCAGTTTCCTGTTTTGGCTTCTTGCTCCTTGAAGTAGCAGGAGATTAGAGAGCCGAGGAGACACCATGCTCAGCCCCTCTGGACAAGGAGTTAACAGTGACTCTTCTGACTAGTGTGGTGTGGACCACAGTCCTGCATTTGCACATGCTTAACTTTACTGATGTCAGTAGCCCCACCCTCTCATCCTTAAAGTTATGTGTGTAAGTGCTCTTTTAGGCCCCAGTCCTACACACAATGTTGACTGGCTCTGAAAAGAGGCCCACCTGCCCTCCTAGCCAAAGAAAATGGTGAGTGAGTCTTGAAGGTTGAAGGGATATAAAATGGAGAGAATTGTGTTTGTATGTGTGAGAGAGAAAGAGTAACTGTTGAGGGCCCAGAAAGAATGCAGAGAATTCTCTAACAAACATATTTGTATCTCATGATTGTGGGAACTGATCAGCCACCATGTATTCTCTCTATTTTAAATAGAGAGTGTTAAGAGTAGTTTATAAAATGTATAGCCAGAATTATAAAAAGGGTGTGGCTTCTAAAGTGCCATGTCTGAGGAAAAATGTATTTAATGTATTCTTTTAATACTAATGTGTACACTCTCACTGAAACATTCACATGTTCACAAACTCTTAAATAGATTTGGTCATATTGATGGAAGAAAACCGCTCACTTCTGAAAAAGGTTTAATGTAAAATTATTTAATTCTTTAAAAAATGTTAATTAGAAACACTGTTAACTATAGATAGGCCCAGGAAAGTGGTAAATTGCTAAAGTCTTTACATTGAAATTGGATGTCTATCTAAAAGATATGCTCTACTGCAAATTATTGTGCTTGACAGTATCTACTTGCATAGCAGGGAAGGATAATTCCTTGGTGAAATGTTGTGACCTATGTTATGCAGTAGGTCAGACTAGACGATCATACTGGTCCCGTCTCGCTTTTAGAAGTGCTCAAGGCTCTGTGCTCAAGTCTTTAAATTATATACAAATTGATGAATTATTCCAGTTTATATTGCATGTAAATATATATGACGTTTGTGTGTATGCAGTGTGGTGTAAAATGCATTATAGTGTAAAATATAAAAGTAATTACTCATGTAGGCATGCATGTGTGAGTGTAGAGGGATATGCGCGTGTGTACATCTTTAAAAATATTATTTCATTCCTTTTGAGAGAGAAAATAATAATTAGCCTTATTTAGTAATGCGTCAGTAAGCAATAGCTGGGAGTTTTCTTTTTTCAGTTTGTTTTGCACTAATGAAAGATAGTTGCACTGCTTAGCTTTGCTTCAAACTGCCGTGCGTGACTATGAAGTGGCTGGTTTAAGGTTACTTTCATTTTCTGCAGACCAGTCGCAATGGCAGAGTGTTGCTGCATTCCATTCACTGACTATAGATATAGAAAAGAAACGGAGTGTACCATGCGGAATGTTTAAAACAACACCTTAATTTTTAACCTATACCAGTTGCCTTTGAAATTAAAGCTATGTTGGAGTGGTGACAGTAGCATAAGACATGTTCTGTAATTTGTAGGAAGTGGTCTGAATAAATACAGTACAGATTAAGGTACATTCCAGTGAAAGGTTAATAAGAGCATGTGCGTGTATGTAAAAATGTATAATAGACATAAAAAGAAATTTTGGTTTTATTATTTTTAAACTTCATTAGCCACAACACAGAAAGGAGTTCATAACAATAAGCATCAACATCATGAATTTTCCATTAACCTACTCTATTCCTGACGCTGCCCCATCTAACTCATGTTATGAATCACATTAAGAAAAAACACCCTGTTTAGCCCATCCAGGGGAAAAACCCTTACCTCACCTCATCTCCAAAAAAACCCCCAAACACCTACTTGCTCTGTTTCAACTACACCAAATTCTAATCTATTCTTTACTACATAGATGTACAGATACACTTTTCCTGTCTCACACAAGAACAGTGTTGTCCCACTTTCTTTTGCTGAAATGTAATAATATTACAAATTACAATAGTAAGTTGAACATGTTAAAGAAATGGGTCAATGGAAAGATTACATTTTCAATCCACGTAAACCAAATGTAATCACATACAAAATGCAATATCTCAAACCAACAGAAGGAAAATGAATCTCAGCTCAAATCTGCCTGGGTAAAACTGTACTCAGATTTGATATTAAGTAATCTCGTAGAATTGGCATTATCACTTTGAAGCACTGAAATTTTTAAATGTTAGGTGCATGTGTTTTCCTTTCTTTTAATTCCAACATGCTTTTCTAGTTTTATTTTTGTGGCCTTTTTAAAATCCAGCTTCCCTCTACTACTCCCATAATTTTCTATCTAAGGTACTTACTTATAGGGCCCTATCACCATGGTATCTGAGCCCCTCTCAATCCTCACCATACCCCTGTGACACAGGTAAGTGCTATTATCCCCATTTTACTGATGGGAAACTGAGGCACAGAGAGACCAAATATCTTGCCCAGGGTCACACAGGAAGTTGGTGGTAGAGCTGGGAACTGAACCTGAGTCCCCTGAGTCCCAGCCTAAAACACTGGCTCCTGGGTCATTCTCTCCACTTTGTGCATGCAACTGATAGTGGATGCAAAATGACAGATGCATTCATGGAGGTTGGGTATAAAAAAATCAGGATCCTAATGTTTAGTCTTTCAGATGATTCTAAGAGCTATTAGATGATGAAATAGGTCACTAAGCTGTGTCTTAAAAATACACCCTATTATAATAACATATCTCATTGATTGACTATCCAGAAACAAAAGTGTCTTTTTATCATAAAACAAACAAAAGCTCGCTTTAGTTTGAAATGGATTGTGCAACTAGGGGATGAATATTTATAGCATGCCACGCCTCTCAACTGCCTTCATCCTTTTCATTCATTAAAAGGGACCCTTTGAAATTGCTGGTGTAATGAAATTGTGAATTCTATGCACTCTTCCTCTGCATTTGACCTTGTTAACAATGGGTCTAATTCACCCCTGTGGAGAGAGCCAGCAGAAGGCCTGTGCAGGTAGTGTGAGGCCATCATAAGTATTCCTATTGGATTCAGGTGTTGCATTGGCTTCTGCGTGGGGGTAAATTTTATCTAGTGTCACCATATGGCTGACAAATCCGGACTGGGAAGATTACTGAGGAACAGAGAGAATAATCAACTCTGCTTGATTTACCTCTTACCTCAGGGCTATTTGGGAGTTTGTCTCCAGCTACTTCTTAGCTACTTGGTAGAAAACATTTGCATGAGGCTGTTGTTATTGCTAGGGAAAATACATTGGTAAAAAAGCATACAAACCTCTTCCCCCTTTTGGTGGATGAATGTTTCCAGCAAGAATAGTTGGTTATGTAGGTGGAAAGATTCTCTCATTATCTGGATTATGGGAGAGAAATATCAGTGTTTTGGGGCTCTATTTAAGGAAATTTGGAAGGGGCACTTGAAATCCACATTGAAAAGAAATATCCAGGACAAGTGACATAAAATCAGACTTAGACTGCTAATATAAAAACAATACTTCTATCTCGAATATTCTGCTGGCTATCTTTGTAAATTACACTTAAAATTTACTGTTACTGAAATGGAAGGGTAGGGGGGAGAAGAGTGATTTCTCTCTTGTTTTCCAGTTTGTTAGGGTTGGGCTTTTGACAGCACTTCGTGTATAGTCAGTTTCACAGTTTTCCCCCTATATAATCATTAGTTCGTCAGTTTCCCTTGATGTTTTTGTGCATCTTTCACACCACAACAGGGGAGAGAAGAACATTGTTAAAGCTAGGGAAATGTGGTTGTAAAACCACAAAATATGGGGCAAGCATAATACCTGAAACTACTTTTAATGCCTTTTATTTATTTTTTTTAATTGACTAGATTTCAGGGTAGTGCTCTCCATTTTAAGGCTGAGTTTATTATTATTTTTATCATCATTTTATTTATTATTAACGTGCTACTAATATAGTGATGTAAGTATACCTAGCACTTAACAGACAAAATATACTGACGTTCCCTCAGGGAAGGTAGCAAACCTTCTGGGATAAGTGGAAGGGAGGAGAGGAATGTACAGCAATTAGGGCAAGACTACACTACAAAATTATGTTGACTTAAGTTATGTAGACATGCAGCCACTTCAGTAATTAAATCACTTTTGCACATCCACACTACACTCCTTGTGTTGGCAGTGTGTATCCTCACCAGGAGCGCTTGCACTGATTGAACTGTCAGTGTGGGGCATTGTGAGATGCCTTCTGAAAGGCAGGAACAGTCGATGTAAGCAACGCAGTGTCTACACTGACACTACATCGACCTAACTACATCGACCTAAGAGCTACGCCTTAGGAGGTGAAATTATTAAGTTGCTGTAGTGCGTGAGTTACATTGGCTAGAGCTACATTTTAGTGTAGATGCTTACAGAGCTAGGTCAGTGTAAGCTGCCTTATGTTGACCTAACTCTGTAGTGTAGACCAATCCTTAGATCATGTAATTGCTTTAGTTAGTAAAAGCCATGTCTTAGGCATTTCTTAATTTTTCTGTCTTAGCTTTCTTTCTTTTTCTTTGTAGATATTACCGTGAGGAGATTAGAGTGAGTAGGCCTCAGAGAAGAAAGGGTGTATTGAGAAGTTTGAAAGAGAGCTTCCATTGGGAGGGCCAATGACCATGTCATCTTCTAGGACTTGTACAATGCTAAACACACTTTTGAAGCTTATCAAATAACGGCTCTGGTCTAGCAAAGCCCTTAAGTTTGTGCTTAACTTTGAACGTATGAGTAGCCACATTGAAGTCAGTGCTCACATGCTTGAAGTTACGTATGTGCTCAAGTTCCTTGCTGATTTGAGGTCAATAATAATAAGATATTAGTTAAGGATTTTTTTACGCAACTAGTGTGTTCTGTTTTTAAGCAAGTTTTTGTGGCTGTGGTTGTTTGGAGGTAGAAAAGGAATATAATTTATACTTTAATAATAATGAAATCTAGTTCTTTTATAGCCCTTTTTATCACTGGATCTCAAAGCGCTTTATAATGGAGGTCAGCATCATTATTCTCGTTTTACAGATGTGGAAACTGAGGCACTATTATAGTGAGGTGTTGTGGAAATATTGTCTTGATATTGTATGTACTTGATGCTATACTACACATCTTTTAAAAAAATGTGCTATTACCCCAGTAGGATACATGTGAGAGTCAGTCTGACAAGTGTGACAAACCTTGTTTCCTGGATTGGACAGTCAGCAATCCACAGAGTTGATTACCAATCCCATTATTTGTTGAAATTCTTGTGTAGTGATTCATGCTGAAGAAAAGGAAGTGGAAATACAGATGATGGGGGAATAACAAAACACTAACAATTACAAATCTTCTCAGTAATATGTGGCATGGCAGCTGACATGGGAACTTCATCTACTTCCGTATCCTGTCTCCTTCTCGTTAAAGAAAGGGGGTTGGCTTAAATAGTCCTTTTAAATCTGACCAATTCTTCTAGCACCCAGGCCCTTGTTATTCCACATTAAGGCTTTTGTTGCTTACCTGATTGCAACTAATGGCCTTGTTGGCATCTAAAAGCGTTATCTTCTCTTGCTAGTTGTGGTGCTGCTGCTGGTCGGAGGCTGGTTGGCTCCAGAGAGCTGAAGAATGTTAATGATATGATCTCTGGTGTTCCCTGTAACAAAGGATGCTACAGAAAGTTTCTGCTAAAATTACCTGTTTCCCATGGCATGAGGGGAAATCTATTTTAACATAGCTAAATGACCTAGATTGTTCACTCTGTGGACAACTACCTATCAATAAACAAACACATGCTACTGAAAATCCAGCCTAACATAGCCAGCCTACAGGTGGGGTGGAGTTCAAGGTACAGATCTCATCTTTAAATGCTGAGTTGGCTCCTTTTTAAGGCAGAGAGTAAGAGAGAGAAGAACCTCAAGGCTGTGTGCTCTGATAGCTGCTCTGCTCCCTTCAAAATCCATCTCAAGGGACACAGCATTTCTTAATTTTTCTAGAGGCCCTACGTTTAAATATGCAGACCATACACAGGTTTTACATATTTCGCTACAGTGAAGTATGCTACCTCTCTCTCTTTGTAACATCGGTGTGTACTTACCTCAGACAATTATAATTGTTTAAATATAGTGTTTATCATTTTTCATGTGCATATTGAAGTTTTATAAAAGAACCTTATTTCCGGCACCAGCTTGTCCAGATAGGAGGTGTAGACAATAATCATTTAGGTGGTGGCAGCGCAGTGGTTCCAATATCGGAACTCAGAGGTTTTTTAAAGCAAGTGAAGTATGGGCCTTGTTTTGCAATCCTTCAGTGCATAGGCCTCCCGGACAGTTCAGCGGTAGCAATCATGAAGGTATTACCTGGACTTAGGGTGACCAGACGTCCTGATTTTATCGGGACTGTCCCGACATTTGCTTATTTGTCCCGCGTCCCGACCTACCTTTGTTTGGGATGCGAATTGTCCTGATATTTTGTTATTTTGCCTCCGCTCACCGGTGGAGTGGAGCCCAGAGGGGGCTCGTGCCCCCTGACTCCGCTCCCTTCTTCCCCCATTGGATCCCTCCCCAAATCCCCGCCCTGGCCCCGCCTCTTCCCCAAGCACGCCGCATTCCTCCTCTTCCCCCCCCCTTCCTCCCAGGCTTGCGCTGATCAGCTGTATAGCGGCGCAAGAGGGAGGGGGGAGGTGGAGACGGAGCGGAGGCAAGCTGGTGGGGGGGAAGGGGGGTGTGGTGCTCCGGCAGCCGTTTTTTGGGGGTTTTTTTGCTCCGCCGCCGGCTTTTCCCCCCTTCCCCCTCCCCCCCCCGTCCTGATATTTCACCTTTGTGATCTGGTCACCCTACCTGGACTGGACCTCATGTTTGTAATGTATTGATTTCCCCCTTTGCCCCACTGTACATGCTCAGATACTGTGGCGAAGGAATACCTAGACAGAAATTCTAAAACAAAGGCCTATTCCTGCCATCTACACGTCTGAGGTCTCCAACTGAGTGGTGGTGTCAGGAGAGATTACGTCTTTGAAAGACATAATCCCGCCTCCTCCTGGGCATGAGGAGAAGCATAGTGCAGCACAGGTCTTGCTACATCTTTTAACATAATTAGCAAACACTCCAGCCAAGGCTGGATGAAGGCCTGTAGATAACAGGCATGTGCCTTAGGGCCACAGCTGCAAAAGCCATGTGATAAAGTCACCACCGCAGCTTTCAGGGTCTCTTTTTAAAAAGAATGTATTTTTCTGGTCCTCTCATTTGCAAAGATGTTTAGAATCTGAGTGCAGCAGACGTCTGAGTCTGCAGACAGCCTCCAGTGCAGGGAAGACCAGCAGCAGACACTAATGCCAGAGAGGAAGCCAACTAATGCTATTAACATCACCAGAGCACCTCTTTGAGGTGAGGAGCCCTGCCACTGCTTGAGTGGAGGAAAAGGCACCCTGCTGCCACTCCCACCACTGTCTGGGGGGAGCAATCTGGCCGTCACCATTTCTCCCTCCTTGGGTGGCATGGGGGTGTCTCTAGGGCTCTGGATTACCTTAGTCTGTCCCTGACTGCATCCTGATGCACATGGAAGTGGAGCCTGGCTCTGCCCATTCCCTGTCCAGAATCACCTCTGGAACTAGTAAGTAGTGCAGGCAGTTCTAGTCATCTCTACCCCTTCTCTCCCCCCCAGGACTTGGAGATGTATTGTCTGCGTCAGTGTGAGAGCATTTGTGCAGGGGAGCAGTTCACTGTACCCTCTCTTCCCAGCCCCTGTGCAGTCACACAGGGGGAGGCATGATCTAACTCTTCCTGTGTAGTGCATCCTGGGGTTTAATTTCTTTCTTTTCTTGATTCTTTGTTTCCACTGTTGTGGTTTTCGTTGGTTTTGATTGTAGTCAGACATGTTAAAACGATTAAGTACAAATTGCCGGGGATGGAAAACTATCTTGGTCAGTTTAGCACAGACAACACCCTCAGACAAATGCAAGTATGAAGCAATCCAGCAGAAAGACTCTTTAACAGTGTTTCCAACTCGCACCATTTTATCAGAAATCTTGCGATATTTGGTGGTTTTTCTCGCGATATTTGGTGTTTTTCCAGCTTCTGGATTCAAGCAGCTATAAAACAGTTCTGTGAAACCATTCAGCCTTCCACGGATGGCTTTGCTCAGAGAGCTCTGGAAAAGGCAGTAGTGCTGATAAAAGTACAACCCAGCAAAGAGTTTCCTAGCTTGTATTTTCTAAGGACCAGATTCTGATACTGTTACTTATTTTGAGTAGCACCTCGCTCTACAAGGGGTCTTTTGGACTTAAGTGGGTTGTTTTGTTGATTAAGGTGCTATTTAACATGTGTTAAGAGTGTCTGTCACTTACCTACTTAGATGTATATTGTTGCTGTTAGTAATAATATTTATTTATCACCTAGCCATTGTGCTTGGCGCTGGCTCCCATTACCATAGTATCTGAGTGCCTTACAGTCTTTGTTATGTGTATCCTCACAACTCCTCACTGCGAGATAAGGTCATACTACTGACTCCAGTATACAGATGGGAAACTGAGGCACAGAAAGATTAAAGTTAACATTTATAAAGTATGTAAGTGATTTAGGAGCCTAACTAAAGCTCAGGTGACTAAGACTCAGATCCTCAAAGGTATTTAGACGCCTCACTCCCATTGAGAGTGAGGCGTCTAAATACCTTTGAGGGTCTGGGCCTTAGGAGCTTGCATCTCACTGAAAGTCTTGGACACATCTGAAGATGTCATGTTACGTGACTGGCCCAAGGTCACATAAGGAGTCTGTGGCAGAGCAGGGAATCTGGCCCTAAATGAACATTATTTATTTATTTAAAAAAATTAAAGAAAAAGGTGAAAGTAAGAATAAAAGAATTTGATGTTCCTGTAGATCTTAAAATACAACCTTCCGTCCCTTATATTTAAATAACACAAAGACTGACACAAACACAGAGGGAAGCCAGGCAGTTCATAGTAAAAGCTGATAGCCAGTAACTCGTGCCCATTACATTTTGTCTTGAATTAATCCTGTTTGCAAGGTGAGGTGAAGCATAGACAGATTGTCTTCCTTCCTTAACTTTGTATTTCCAGGCTTTTCAGTATTTGGGTCTCAGCTTTAAAGGGTCTCATCCTGCTCACACAGGTCAGTGGGCCTAACTGTGCAATCCCTAGTCACACTGAGTGAGAGTAGTCTCCTTGAAGTCAGTGCAGTCACTCACATCAATGCTTATCAATGTGAATCAGCCCTTCACAGATGAGACCAGTGGGGGCAGGAAAGGCCTATAGTTACTTAAACAGGACGTTTGGGGTTCTGTATGTAATGTAAACTGCTTTAGGGACTGGTGAAATACATGTCGTTTCTGTGCGGATACTAAAAGAAAAGTAGTAAGGGGTTTAGGGGTACTTCTGCCCTCTCTTTAGTACACCTCTACCTGGATATAATGTTGTCTTTGGGAGCCAAAAAATCTTACCGTGTTATAGGTGAAACCGTGTTATATTGAACTTGCTTTGAACCGCCGGAGCACGCAGCCCCGCCCCCCCAGAGCGCTGCTTTACCACGTTATATCCGAATTCGTGTTATATTGGGTCGTGTTATATTGGGGTAGAGGTGTACATCAGTTTTTGTTCCCAGTATTTTTTACAACTGGAGATGCACCATCATTGATTTGACTTTTTGAATCACTCACCGCTTTTGGAAAAGTTACTTTTTGTTTGCAGAAGAATGTACAGTCCCAGAGAGACGTGGATAATGACTCTGCTTCTTAATTAAAAACAATGGAAAAAATTATTCAGTGCTGCCTGTCTGACATAGCAGAAAAAAGCAAACAAACAGTTTGGCTTAAATACACATAAGCTCAAATTCTGTCCTCTATCACATTGTGAAACTTCCTTGACTTCAGTAGGGGTTTCACAGGTGTAACTGAGGGGAGAATTTAGCTATACATTTTGTATAGCAATTCCAAATACAGTTCTAAAATTTGTTTATAAAACAATAACTAACATGCCCAGAATCCAAAGGGGATTGCGAAATGGGATGAAGGGTTCTCAGAGAGAAAATGAACTCAGTGCTGGTTCAAAGCACCAAGTCATTTAATACTGCAAGAGACAGCTTAAACCTTAAATACTGGACCAAATGCATCCCTGTCATAAATGGTTGTACATGAGGGTAAACATGGTCTGTTGTTTTACAACAATCAAGAGGAGATTGAGCACGCTGATGTAACTCTTAATCTCTTACTTTAAAATCAAAAACATTCATGCCTTTTTGGTGACTGTGGGGAATATCAAAATTCTGTCAAATCAGAGAGTCAGCAGTTTCTCTCACTTATTCACTCACCCTCCCACCCTTCTTTCCTCCCTCCTTCAGCCAGTCTGTCTTGTGTTCTGTAAATTCCAAAATATTGTTGTACGTATTTACTGTCTGGTCTGATATTTTCCCACATATTAGGGTATTAAAAAAGATGAATGTGACAAAGTGAACAGTGTAGATCTTTAGGCAGTCAGTCAAACTTCACATAAAGCTTCCTTAAATAATAATCATGAATGATCATTATCTACTGTAGCAGTTTGTTATTTAACACAACACATTTTTCTGATTTGCAGCTACAGTGGTTCTTTCCTTTTTGTATTCTGTATTTTGTATTCTGTTGAATGAGGTACTCATTGGTTCATTAATGACCATACTATATTACAATATAGTGTACCAGAGAACATGATTTTTTAAAAATACTTTACATTTGTTTAAGGCAACTGGGGGGAAAAAGTGCAACCTACAGAACAGTCGTCAGAGTGCTTCTACTCTGGGTAGTTAACACAGTTGCTTTAGGAAATAAAATATACATTGGAGAAAGGTCAGGGATTTCCCCTGAGCCACCTACCAACCACTTGAAGTGACATTTTCATTCTGAGTGTTTCTTGTTTTGTTTTTATTTAAGTATCCTGGAGCACAATGGAAAAGTTTTAATACAAGACATCAGAAAAAAGTGCTGCAATGTCTAGTGTGCTGAGGGGAAAAAGGGAGACTTACAACTGCATCTTGAAACACTCTCAGATGATTTGAGGTAAGTGACAGAAAAGGTTTTGGCACAAATTCTATTATAATTAATGTAATCATTATTAACTTTTGAATCTCAGGATGTCTTTTTAACCTGCATTGATAGATGAGAGAGAGAGAGAGAATGTGTGTGTGTGTGTGTGTGTGTGTGTGTGTGTGTGTGTGTGTAGGTGAGTGGGTGGGTGGGTGTAAGTAAAAATAACATACGATTTTAATGGCAAATCCAGAGAAAAAAACAAAAATATGTAGTATACTTCTGTTTCTGAAATTAACTATCCGAGCAAACACTATCCAGCAGACATGTATCCGTGTGTTTAACTTCATGTAAATGATTAGTCCCAGTTGAATCAATGAGGCTTCTCATGTTTAAAGTTATTCACATGCATGAGTATTTGTGGGAATCAGAGACTGTATTATGCGATCCTGTAAAAAGAAAGGTATTGTATAAAATATAGTGGATTGTAGGAAAATGCCTGTACAATCTCTTATTGTTATAGAACTGACATCAGTAATCAGATTTTACAGCAGTCTGCAGTAGTATTTTTATGTTAAATAGGTACCTTTCAATTATATATATATTTTAAAAATCTTCACCTGGAATATCAGACTTCTTACAGAGGTCTGTTAATTTTATTTTATCTTTAATATTTTGGCTGGCTTAACTGCTTTGTTGGTGACATTCTAAACTGGTGCACTTAAAACAATAAATAAAGTCTCCTTTCTGAACCAGAGCTATGAATGATGCATCAATATTTGAATAACAGCAAAATCAGCACTTCTGTCACTCAGGCTACTTTGTGTTGTTTTGTTTTAACATTTCCTAAATAAAGAGGGTTTAAATATGAATTGCAGTGAAGAGCCTCATCTTTCATCTTTGTTCTTCATTTTCCAGGCCTTTATTTTGCTCGCATTCAAAAGGAATGACTGCATTTTTGTATTGAGTAAGAGTGAAAATACGGTACAGTTGTAAAACTGTGATCCCTGAAAATACTATAAATAATCATTAAAAAATCCTGTGGCCTCCTTTCCAAATAGAAATACCAAACCGTTTCTTCCATTCCGCATACAGGTGTTGGAGACAAAAAATTACTATAAGAAACCTGCAAAGTTGAGGGCATGGATGAATTGCTATGTTCTCTCATGGGGCAAGGGTTAGCCATGGTGTGGAAGGGGCAGGGAATGTAGTATCAGGCCCGTGCAGAGCATGAGAACCACCAAGGAATTCCAACACCAACCCCCCAGATCTTGGGACATCTCTATGGCGTGCCTGCATCTTGATGCACTATTGCCCTTCACTCCCCCTTCTTCAAGCAGCATGACTGCCACTAATATCTCTGAGCATTACTCAGCTCTCAAAAAGGGGAGTTAAAAAGCCACAGAGCTGACGTTCTTGTTGTAAGGAGCAGTCTTAACAATCAGGAGGATTTCCAGTGCACCACAGCACTGCAAACAGTTACTGCTCAGCTCCAAGAAGACACACAAAAACAGCACCGTGAACGGTAACGAGAAGATGGAAGAGCAGGTCATCCGCTTGGAACATCAGGTGGCTGAAGGGGAAAATGTGTTTGGCGTCTGCCATATCCTCTGTGTTCCTCTGCCCCATCCAGCTATGCTGCTCAAAACCCTCCAGTGAGATTACAGGGGTCTGCATTCAGCATGGCGGGGAAGGGTAAAATGCACAATGTATCCCTTTCCCGCCCTCTTTTTCATATTGCTTGGACTAATCTGGATGGTATTTGCACACGTTTGCGCCCTTCCTTGCTGCAGAGTGGAGGAGAGCATAGCAGGCCCATGGACACTGATTTATAAGTTTGTTTTGGAATCAGCAGGCTTAGCGCTGGGAATCAACAAATTTCCTCTTTGGTCAGTGATTTAGGGCTATTGCTTGGAAAATACTACTAGTCCTGAAAGCATTCATAATAGTCCAATCACTAAGAATCTTTGCAAACTGCTAAAGATTATTACTTTATGCCATCTGATTGCTTAGGTTTCCTCCATGCCTTCAGGTGGTAAAAAGCATTGCTTTCTAGATCTGACTTTTCTTCAGATAGCAGATGATAAAAATCATGTCAGAATTCAGCTAGTGCAAGAGAAAGATGTTGAATCAATTTAATGCTCTGCTAATGTTTGATATCTCCTCCTGGAAGAGACTCCTGAGGTCTCTTCCAATCCTAATCTTCTATGATTGTATGAGTCTATGATCTCACAACCTATCTTGACTATCTGATATTCCCAGTTTTCATGTCGTGATCCCTGTCAGTACCCGGCCCAGGCCAGGGAAGCTAATGAGCCAACCAACAGACTAAAGCGGGTGATGAATCCTGGTTACATGCCACCTGAGGCACCTTGCGCATACGCTAAGAAAAAGAAGTGATACAAAACGTTCATTTGTTTCTAGCCCTTTGTGGACCATAAGATATTGGATCTGCAATTATTTCAGGCCAGTGTGATGTCTTTTATTTGTGCATTTTTTTTTTTAACCCTGGTGCAATGTAATCCATATAGTTTTCCTTTCCCAGTATCCTCCTAGTTCTTTTTCAAGTCATGTCTTTATGGGTGCTTCATGTCAAGGTATGTGCACTCATGCACAAAATCAGAGATTTTTGTTAGAATTGTCCATGTTTGCACCCTAGACATCCTTGTGTCCTAGTATAAGGGTATCTAGGGAAGGGGGACCCTGTCCCCACTCCAGTTCTTTCTCAGTCATGAAGGTCTAGCAAGGGACTTGGAGGCAGAGGAGAAAGAAGGCAGCTAGTGGAGCACCTGTAGGGATGCACGTCTCGAAGAACTCCAGTTACTGTTCACTGTTCAAGATAAATAACCTCTTTAGTTGTTGAAAAGGTGCTGAAGTTGTAGTGGTCCACCTCTTCTTATGTACCCTTATATTGGGGCACAAGGTTTTCTAGGGCACAAGCAAGGATTTGCAGATGCTGCTGACAAATATTTCTGATCAAGAGCACATGGGCACGGGTATATCCTGATGTGGAGCACCCACAGTGACACTACTGGAAGAACTCACGTTATAATAATATATGGAGATATTCCTATTTCATAGAGCTGGAAGGGACCTTGAAAGGTCATCAAGTCTAGTCCCCTGCCTTCACTAGCAGGACCAATTTTTTTTGCCCCAGATCCTTAAATGGCCTCCTCAAGGATTGGACTCACAACCCTGGGTTTAGTGGGCCAATGCTCAAACCACTGAGCTATCCCTTTACAATGTAAGTAACTGCTCCTCCTCCTTCTCTTCTGAGCCAAGGACAAAGGTGGCTATAAAGTACAGGGGAACGACAGTGCGTCTGTATGGCCTTTTTAATCATTTGGACAACTTTCTTTTGCAGTCACAATGGGTTTGTCCTATCTAGTTTTCTTCTCAGACAGATGTGGAAGACCATTTTTTGGAGGGGTACTAGAAAAAGGAAAATACGTTGGCAACACGAGCTACATTATAAAATGCATAAAAATTGTATGGCAACTTCTACCATTTTCTGGATTCCTTGTCAGGAGGACTTAAAGAAATAGTGCACCCTTTTGTGTGTATAGAACATAAGGTTCCATGGTGTATGTCAGTGAGTTAATTGGATGTCAACTGGGTGGAAGGGTTGGTTTTCTTCTGCATTTAATTTTTCACTTGGAGTGGTTTATGGGATCTGAGCCGTTCTTGGACTAAAGATGTGCTAGTTTTCTTTTCCATTTTCCTGCTCTTCCTACAATTTACCTCCTAGCCCCTGATCCTCAGGTCTCCCAAACCATTACATTACTGTAGCTTCTGAAGGAAGATGTCGTTGGTTGGCCTTTTTTTTTTTTTTTTTGGTCAACTAATGAAAAAGGGCTCCCTCCCTCCCCCCAGATGAGCTGCTTTGGTAACCAGAGCAACTTGTGTTAAGTGGAAATGAGGCTTTGCTAATGTGTGTGCTTGCTTCCAGTTCCCTGCAAATGGATCTTTTCAATGGGGTGTGCCTTTTGTGAATCAGAAGGAGAGCTACAGGCTGCCAGACACATAGTGCAATTGTTCATTTGTTTACATGTGTGAGTGTAAGCTTTTGTAAAAGGGAGGTGCTGGGGAGGGAGAAGAGGGAGCTTTATTGTGTATGGTTGAGTGAGTGTCATGAAACAACACAGTGCATGGTTTCAGGGAGATACAGGCTGCCTATAGTGCCTCTGATGGGTATGTTCCATTTAGTACTGATGAGCAGTCCCTCTGATTTTCATATATTAGTAAGCCAGATAAAAATTAAATGACTTGAAGGTGAAGTAGCATTTGTCTACTTGGGCTGTAAACCACAAAAGGCAAAATATTCAAAACCTGAAAAGTTTCCAACACTTTATTTAAATCATGTGCATTGTCTTTCAAAAGAGCAATGTAAATATGAATGAAACCAGTACTGTGATCCCGCAGTGAGGCTATTCATTATAAAGGCCATAGTAGTACAGATTAGACATGGCTCTGACCCAAAACCTGCTTGCAACTTTGAGGAAGTTAGGATCCAGATCTGAACTTTGTGTTTTAGGGCCATTTCTAGTAGAGGATGATTTTTAACTTCGTCCATAAAATTGGAGGAGCCCACAGGAGCCCATTAAATAACATGTTGCCTGTCTCTGACCTGCCCCTTTCTCTTCCCAAGATCAGTACTGTATAAGTGCAGAAGCCAGGTTTTTGAGCACACTTGTGGCAAAAGCACACTGATTCAGGGACCCGTGGATCACTTTATCTGGTTCTGAACTCCCATCACACAGATGTATTTTTTTTAATAGGCCCGATTCCTTTCTGGAGTTAAAACTTTCTTGTCCAGTGAGGATTTTGCAGGATCTTGAAGGAGTTAAGTGGCGTGGCCTTAAAGCCCCATGAAGCCCCAAATCTATGGGCCAATCCACTTCGGAGTATACTGTGCTACACTGAGTGGACTTGTGATGCTCCAGCTGCCTAGTGGTCACACAGATGGGTTTGAAAGGAAGGAGGGACCATGGAGGTGAGCATGTTTCTAGTGAGATCCCACAGGTTCTTGGTACTAAGCTATTTAACATTTTTATCAAAGACCTAGAAGAAAACATAAAATCACTGATAAAGTTTGCAGACAACACAAAAATTATGGGAGTAGTAAATAAAGAAGAGGGCAGGTCTCTGATACAGAGCGATATGGATTGTTTGGTAACCTGGGCACAGGCAAACAATATACATTTTAATGCAGCTGAATGGAAATGTATTTATCTAGGTTGGAACAAAGAATGAAAGCCATACACACAAGATGGGGGACTCCATCCTGGGAAGCAGTGACTCTGAAAAAGATTTAGGAGTTGTGGATAATCAGCTGAACATGAGCTCCCAGTGTGATGCTTTGGCCAAAAGAGCTAATGTGATCCCTGGATACCTAAATAGGGGAATCTCAGGTAGGCATAGAGAGGTTATTTTACCTCTGTATTGGGCACTTGTACAACTGCTGCTGGAATACAGTGTCTAGTGTCTACAATTCAAGAATGATGTTGGAAATTTAAGAGGGTTCACAGCACAGCCATGAGAATTTTTAAAAGATTAGAAAATATGCCATATAATGATAGAGGCAAAGAATTCCGTCTATTTAGCTTAACAAAGAGAAGGTTAGGGGGTGATTTGAACACAGTCTATAAGTAACTACATGGGGAACTAAATGTTGATAATGGGCTTTTCAGTCTAGCAGAGAAAGGTATAACACGATCCAATGGCTTGAAGTTGAAGCTAGACAAATTTAGACTGGAAAGAAGGTGCAATTTTTAAACTGTGAGCATAATTAACCGTTGGAACAATTTACCAAGGGTTGTGGTGGACTCTCCATCCCTGGTCATTTTTAAATCAAGATTAGATTTTTTTTTTTTTTCTTTTTTTAAGATATGCTCTAGTTCAAACAAGAATTATTTTGGGGAAGATCTTCAGCCTGGGTTATGCAGAAGGTCAGACTAACTGTTCACAATTGTCCTTCTGGCCTTGGAATCTATGAATCATACTGTCTTGGCTTTGTTCCCCCTTCTGCATATATAGGAGTCTTTGCACACTTTTCCCCTGCTCGTTTTTCCCCTGTGCACTCGTTGCCTTCATAGGCCTCTTCAGTCGTTGTAGCTGCATCATCTCTAGGGAGTTGTCTGGCTATTTGTGGTTTTACTCGTCCTCCAGCTACGTCAGAGATTCAAATCCAGCACTCAGGGACATTATGTGGATTTATGACACTCCTGTGGGACTTTGGATCCATAAACCAATGAATGGATTACAGTGAGACATAAAGTATTTTCATCTGTAACATATAATCCTGCTATGATATTGTTCATGTTGTTACGCAAAGGAAAGCTGGCATTGATATACCAACCTGTCAAAAGACAGGAGACGCCTGTAAGCATGAATGAACTGAGAACTTCTTTTGACAATGAATTTGGCCTTTTCCTAATAAATTTCTGCTTCTGGACTATAGTTTAGAAGAATGGATGCAGTTTTTCTTTTAATGATGAATTAAAATATTTTTAAAATAATTAAATACCAAAAAGCTCAGAACAATTTTTTTCAAACCTGGGTAATTTAAAGTTAGGCTCCTAAATATAGATTGCACATTTGCATCATCCATTGACTTCAAGGATTCAGGTTGGACAATTTTGGCCAAAGACTCTTTATCATTAGCTGCACACACATAAAATATCTGAAAGCTACAAACAAATCTATTTAAAAACAAAATATTTGAAAATCATTCCCTGATCTAGTTAACTGCCAAAACCTGTGTTCAGGATTCTGTGTATCCTTTGCTCTCACTGATAACATCATGAATACCGAAAAGACTGTGAGAAGCTTGTTCGTTGGCCATCCAACTTTTGAGTATCTGTATTACAGCCAACTATTGTAAGAGAAACAGAACAAGGCATTAGATGCTACTTCTGCAAAGGATGAGATGGGATTGCAGAATTTTGGGCTATGCATGTCAGTGAAAGGCTTTTAACTATGGTATGACTCCTAGTCCATGTCATACCACATGCTGGTATGCCACGATGAAACACTGCTGAAAAACGTGTGTGTAAATTGCCTTTCATTTTACTGTCATTCAGTGCAATAGTGCCTAGCCTCTAAAGAGAGAGAGTGGTATTGCTGGATTATATATGAGTTAGTATTTAGGTGCATCTGATGTTAAAAAGCACTGAAATAGCCTTAAAGTAGGCAGTGTGGTACAGTGTTTATTGCCAGGGATTTGGAATTGGAAGAAGTGGGTTGTACTTTGATTCTTCCACTGACTTGTTATGTAATCTTGGGCAAGTCATTTAGGAGAGATTTTCAAAGGCACAATAGGTAGTGAGATACCTAACTGCCATTTGTGCCATTTCTCCCCTTATCCTCTGTGCATTTCAAGTTTCTCCATCTTTAAAAAGAGAATAATATTTACCTTTCTTTGTAAAGCACTTAAAGATCGTTGGATAAAAGGGGTTTTAGATAAAATGCAAAATATTCTTTGGAAAACTTACTTGAGTAATGGCTCAAAACCTAATTGAATCTGCAAGGCCAGTAGCCCAGACACAGTGGAAACAGCCTATTTCCTCTCTGCTAACGTACCAAGCAGCAGGAACCTGTGTGAGGGAACTCTGTTGCTCCCTTGTGGAGTTTCGCATTCCAGCAAAGGGGTGGCATGTGGGTATGGTGAGGGCATGGCCAAAGGGTCCACGGTGTGCATGGATCCACAAGACCTAAGCACTATTTGTGGTGGGGAGCAGTTGGGCTGTGTCTACATCTTCCCACCACTTCCCTTCTTCTCTGCAGTAGTGCCTGCAAGTGTGCTTCTCAACGGGCACAGGATGGTGAGGCTGGAGATTCTATTCCTAAGCCCTGCAGTTCTTGTGGGCATTTCTTTGCATGCACTGTTTACTCTTAATAGGCCTCATCCAAACCCCAGTGAGGTCAATGGAAGATATCTACTGACTTCAGTGTGCTTTGTAGCAGGCCCAATATGCTCATGTTCCAGGGTTTGTCCTATAGTAACATTGTTTTAAATGGTAGTGTTTTCGAGCATTTCTGCAGAATGCTACAGTATTTTTTAAATAAAGGGGCTGCATGCCAATATCACACAATGACATTTTGCTGTTCCAATTCTTATGCTTAGGCATTCATCCCAATTTGGCCCAAATTTCTGGTATGTGATATTTTTTCTAAATACTGTACTGCTCAGTGTAATCCATCATGCATATTTTTGGATTATTTATACCTACCCAAGTCTGTCAACACAAATATACCTTAACAGCACATCAGATAGCGATAATCCTGTTGAGAAAGCAATTATTGTGTTTGCATAGAATTAGGTGACTGTGGAGGTGTGGGTTTTTTTCTGAAGCTGGAATGAGACACATTTAAGGTGAGCAGTAACATGCAAATTTCCAACTATTTTCTGTTGTTGCGATTTTAAAATGATTAAGCCACGAATATGGGTGAACTGTTGATTATGACTGTGTTTCCGAAGTGTAGATCTGCACCCAGTCCTGCATGCATCCAAAATGTATGTCTGTGAAGTGGCACAATATGGTAGAAGCTCACTGTCCTTATACCATGCTGAGACCCACTACATTTTTGGTTTTAGCACTTCTTTCTTCCAAAAGGAATCTAGCCCTAATTTTAAAAAATGGTTAAGAAAAGCCAAGCCAACTATTGTATTTTCTAAAGCTGGCATGATTTGGAGATGAAATTAAGTCAAAAGGAAATCACAGTTTTAGACACCAAAGTTGACAGCAAGCCGACAAGCCAGTCTGTGGTTCTCATGATTTCATTTCTGGAAAGTACAGCACTGGTCCAAAACACAAAAAGGGGACACAATTATTTTCTTTTCTGGTAAGTTTCAAATAAAACACAATGTGCTACACAGAAAGGATCAAACTTTTTTGTGCGGAATTTCACTCTTCTTTTTCTGGTGTGATTCATCGCACCTCTTCAGTCTCAGCCCTCACTTGGTTTAAATAACCTTGCAGGCCTGTAGTTGCAAGCTGTTTCTGTGAAGCTCTCCTGGTTTGCAATAAAACTTTTTTTTTTTTTTTTTAAGATTTTAGGGCTTCAACTGACTTTTTTGTTCCTGTTTCCCAGGTCTGTTTTACTCGCATTTTATATTAACCACCCTATTGCACCTGCTTGAGCCCTGTGATAGGCAAAAACACATTACAGTTGCAGATAGAACAAGGAATGAATCACTGCATTCTGCCTTTCAATTAGATTACTTAAATTACAAAGCATAAGTATTCCTTTTGGTATGGCACAGCAGCATTATTATCTCACTGCATTGATGGAATGGGAGTGGAAGTGAACATAATTCTTCTTCTATTACATCGTTAATGAGCCACAATTAAAAATAGTGTGTTGGCGTGCTAGAGCGAATGTGTTATTTTCAGAATTTTATGTAAGCCATTTCTGCTGTTGTACTTAGCCAGCGCCATGTTGCTCTGAAAGCTTTTAGAAATAAAATTGCCGAAAGGTCTGTCTGCTTGTTGAAAGCTAATTGGACAGTAAAGTCTGTAAGCTATAAAGGTTTAAGTTTGCTACTGTGTGTCAAAGTCTATTTGTGTTTCTTAGGTTTTCTTTATGGATGACTTCTTTACTATCTATATAGGAAAGAAAATCACACAGTACAGTAGGTTTGTTATATATACACAGAGCTCCACTTGGATTCCATGTCTGATGCTTTTGGTTGAAAGCCTTACTCAGAGGTGGTGCAAGACTGCTAATGCTAATACTTTCAGTGTTCAAATATATACACGTATACGCACATGTAGGAGTTTCATTTCAATTGTCTTTTTTAGATCTTTTTCCAAAACTTAAAAGTCATTCTTAGCATTTTGCTAATTTTTTCAGCACTTGTAGCTTCTGAAAGAATTGACATCACTGCGAGAATAGAAAATAATCCTGTCATTTTCGTCTTGACAGCATTCTGCTCTGTGCTCCAAAAACCTGATGCATAATAATGGATGAGCCAAAGATTTCTTGGAATTGTCTCCATTTTTCCCCCCTTGCGCAATTCTGTTCTATTTTTAGCATCATAGCAGGGAGCTCATCAGTGCACTGGACCACGTTCATGTTTAAACCATATAGTTCCTTGTAACTTTAGAACAAAATGAAGTGGATGGGTCAAGTGCTGAAGGGTGGTTTGTTTATTTTGGTAACCTGACATGAGGTCATATTGAAAAGCAACCTTGCTTGAAATCCCTGGGTGAGGGCTGGGGTGGTCAGTGAATCAAGGGTTCCCCATCACACTACTATCATGGCTCCCCATTGCATTGAGTCAGCAGCACTGTGTGGAGCACCTGATGTGCTGAAACCTTGGCAGTGAAATGGTTGGCTACATCCACCTCATGACTATCTCTGTTAGAAAGCTCCATCTCCCAGGAGACCTGCTCAACCCCTCATGCCTTTTCTAGAATGAATCATTCTGCCTGGCCCTCCAGAACTTCCTCTTCCACCCCCGAGCCTACCCTATACGTCCTCTGTTTTCAAGTCTTGCCCAACAGCAGGTGAGTCTGGGACAGAGCAGGTGAGAAAAATTAAATAAAAATTAAATGTGGTGAAAAATTAACATGACTTTTCAATACATTTTTCAATCAGCTTTTTTTGGCAGGGAAACCTGCCAAAACACAAGTAGTTGATGGACTTAGGAGACCTTGGTTCAAGTCCTTACTCTGCCATAGACCACCTATGTGACCTTGGGCAAGTCTCTTAGCCTCTCTGTGCTTCAGTTCCCTGTCTATAAAATGTGAAGAATAGTAGTTCCCTACCTCCAGGGGATGTTTGTGAGGATATACATGGAGATTGAGAGGTACTCAGATACTGTAGTATTGGAGGCCATGTAAGTACCCAAGATATACAGGTAGGATATAAGCAGTGTTGTTGGATAATCTTGGCCAAATCAAGGAGGGTATCATGAATGAGGGGAATAACTGTCTGACATGTCGTGCTCAGAATGTGTGTGTGAAGTTCGGCGTCCATGGGGAGAGAGACTGTTTAACTATGGAACCCAAAGAAATGTATAGGAAAAGAGTGCCAAATTATAGCAAAGGGAGCATTTTAAAATGTTTTCTCTGCAAGGGGTAGCAAATATCTTACCAAAAATTTGACATTGGAAATGCAATTGTTGGGCCAAGTTTGGAGATGGAATTCAATCATTCAAGTGTGAAACGGAAGGATTTAAAGTTCTGCTTTGAAACTACAAATTTCAAATTAAACTTCGCTGTGGAGTCACTACTGACGTCTCCATAATATCATTGTTGATGCTAATGTCTGTACTTCAATTCACAAAGAAACGTTTCAGACAGAAACATTCTAGGCTCATAATAAAATAAGACATGTAAAAACTTCCACCTTGAGTTTCTGGTGACAAACCAGCAGGGCTTTGCTGTCATGGTTGGTGATGTCAGTGTAATTTCTCTAGAGTTTTCATTAACCTGAGGTCCCGGATCTCCTCCTCCCTGCGGACTGCTCAGGACATGTTGATTTTAGACACCCTGGATCCCTTGGGAAAGAACACTTCCCTTGTTTTGTTGTGTTCCTTTCCCCAGCTGCGCAGCTCCTGGTCTGTTCTTTGAACTTTCCAGCTTCTGTGCTTTGCTCCTGGTGCTGGCAGTCCAGTGTAGTTGACAAAAATCCTACTTAACAAAGCTTTAAAAAACAGGGGTGCAGTAAATTTCATTTGACTGCCAGCACCCAGAGCAGAGCACAGTTGGGAAAGCGACAGAGAGACTAGGGTGCGGGCAATAGAAGGGGCAGAGAACATACAACAGTGGGAGATCATGGGTGGGAGAAAGAGGAGAAGAAGAGGCAACATATAGGGGATAAGAAAGGAAGTTGGAGAATAAGGGAAGGGTGAGATTAATGAATAATTTAAAAACATTAGTTTACTAACCTTTTTAGTGCCCTGCTGACATGCAGTACATGCCAGGCAAAGCCACAACTTGCGTAGCTGGTGTGCTGGCCTCATTGAAATCAATTGCAAAACTCTCATTGACTTCAGTGGACCAGGATTTCACCCATGTTTACTGCATGTCCCATGCTGCTGAGGTTTGTCATGTCACAGTATAAACGTTCACTGAGTACACATGGCATGCTGATATGCACAAGGTTAACCTAAGCGTGACTGTAAATCTGTGGGGAATGGGGTAGCCTGGGTAACTCCATTGATTCCAGCAGTTACATCAATGTAAAATTGGAGTAACACCATGGTGAGTTAGACCTTTCATTTTTTCCTCAGGTGGAAAGTCTGTAGGGGGAATTATATTGCATATATGCTTGGTAATATATTTTTAGTAAAACCTTTATAATATCACCTCGGTTAATATCTACGCTTCACTTCTTAGTATTAAATTTGACAGTTTTATTCTGCAAAGTATCCTTGATATAAGAACAAATTCCTATTTAATGTTGCAACCAGACAAACATCATTATATTTTCCTCTCCTGGCTTCTTTTTGAAATTTTGAATTCCAAATAAAACACTTCTTTTGCTCAGTTGCTAGGATTCATGGCAGAAATAACCAGCCACCTGAAGTCTCAGTGAGTGAAATGTATACAGAAATGATGAGGTAGTGAGAGTTTTGGTGTGCTTTTCCTGTTGACATTGCTCAGTTTATAATAGAGCCTATCTTGCTATGGCATTCCTGCATATCGACAGCACTTTACAGTATGGGAAAGATATATGCATAGAATGTATTGTGATTAGAGAGCAATGATGCATAGTTCTGTTGTGAACTAATTTTACTTTTCATGTTCAAAAAGTCTTTAGGTGTTATGTACAATAAAAGGATTTTCACTGTTATGTAAATCTTACATTAAATAGGTTGGAATGTAAAATTAATATATTCACAGAGAAGGAATAACCATGTTCTATGTACAATTTCCATGCAGACAAATGCAGTACAACATTGCTAATCCTCACACTGTATAATTCATCTTCCCATCTCATCGTAAATTAAACATCCAAGTACTGTAGTCTGTTTTCCCAATCCGAAAGTCCTGATTCAGGAAAGCACATATGCATGTGCTTAAGTCCACCCCAACTGAAGATAGCACTTTAAATCCTATTGAAGCCAAGGAGGTGTTTAAGTTAAACAGATACTTAAATGCAGTTCTGAACAGAGAAGATTTCCTGAATTGGAGCCCGAGACTCTTTAATATTTGTACACAATATACTACAGCACATTTAGTAGTACGTCATGAGGTATTAGCCTAAATAATAAAACTTCAATTAAAATATATTTTGTAAAGCTTGCTTTTTTCTGTTTGTTCACTAATTAATTTAAAGTAATAATTCATCCAGTAACTTGGAACGGATATCTCAGTCATTAATGCAAAGTAGCAAAGTTCTGCTGTAAGTTTAATACAGTATTAAGGGTTAGAATGTGAGTGAACAGAAATCAGGAAATTCATTATAAAGTTTTGTTTTGCAATCTGAGGCCCAAGTCACAGATACTGTGTGTTATAATCTACAATATGCATTTTGTTAAATAGCTTTGCAAAATCATCCAGAAAACTGTTAGCAAAAACCTGCCAGACAGTTCTTATTCACACACACACACACAGCCCACTTTCACATCCCCAGCACCACCTTATAAAGAGTTAAAAATAAGAGCAACACTCTCCCTCCAGTTCTTCATCCACTTTGTAGGTTACCTTTAACTATGGTGCCGCACTGAAAACAGTGGTGTTCCATGGGTATGGAGAGGGCAGAATTTGTCTGTTACTAAGGCTGTGTCTACATGGGGATAAAAAACCTGTGGCTGGCCTGGGTCAGCTGACTCTGGTTCGTGAGGGTCAGGCTCCAGGGCTGAAAAATTGTTGTTTAGGCTTGGGCTGGAATTCAGGCTCTGGGACCTGTGAGAGTATGGAGGGTTCCAGAGTTCAAGCCTGAGCCCAGACATCTACACAGCCATTTTTAGCCCCGGAGCCCCGCAAGCCCAAGTCAGCTGACCCAGGCCAGCCAACTGCGGGGCGTTAATCCCGGTGTAGATATATACCCAGAGAGAACTGGCTGCTAACCAGGCTTTTCTAGAAACTATGTAAAATAACAAGTTAAATTGTGGAAAAAAAAAAAGACTGGAAAACACACATGAGCAGAACTCAAATGACTACCAGTAGTCCCTTTTTTCAGATACAACGGAAGAATTTGTAATGTTTCATACTTGTTAGCATCAAATACTTTGTTTGGTGCTATTGTTTTAGCCACAGCTGGAATAAGTACTTATTGCTCTGGGCCTGCAACTATGAAGGTGATAAATGGTGACTGTAAATTATTTGTACATAATCCGCTTGGTTATGTTATCTCCTAAATGCATATGATGTCATACCATTTCAAATGGTATCTAATGACCTTATGCACTTTACTCTGTGCCTTGTGATATGAATTAATGTCATCTTATGCACTGCTAAATTTACAGGAATGGCATTGACAATGAAAGTAACATAAATATTGTGGATGCCTGGGATGCTTTTGTAGTGTGTGTGTGTGTGTGTGTGTGTGTGTGTTATAAGATGGAATACTTTTGCTTTTACATTGATGAACTACAGGAGCAGTGCTATAAATGAAAGTTCTGTGTTTATCCGCAGAGGGACTGTGGTAATGTGGTGGTAATGCTTACTTGACATGGCCTTTGCTGAAAACGTAGACTCCGACATCAAGTCTAAGTAAAAATATAACAATAAACAGGACACAGAATTTAATGCATGCAAGTCTCTTAGAGCCTACCAAGGGGCTGCCACTGCATAGTTATACAGGTAGGGAAGCAATAAGGAACCATCATCAATCAGACCTCTCATTCTTCTTTATGTGGAAGTATTAATCTCCCCATAGCTTTTATTAACTCTCCCCATGTCCCCTAAGGCTTCAGTGTTAAACTGCCTCAGACCATTGTCCCCAGCTGCTTCCATTTCTGCTGCCTGGCGGAGGCAGGAGGGAGAATCATTCAGGTTACATTATGGAGAACAATATTGGTTGCTGCCCAGAGTCTTTCTCTCTAGATTTGTTCCCTCCCATTGGGACTGTTACTCATGCTTTTTTAGATGGGGGATTAAAATAAATGTTTCCTATTTTTTTTTTTTAAATACCCATTGTATGTGTCTAAAATGATAGCACGTGTGCCAGCACCCCTTTTAACTTTAAATGTATCCCCTGCGCTGTTTGCAGGTCATATGTGTCTTTTGAACTTGAAAGAGAGTCAATGTCAAAAGGAAACCTTTTCCCCCCTGACAGAGCAGTTTTTAAATAATTGCAATCAGTACACAGTGTGGAGCAAATACAACAATGAAGTTCATGGGTGACTGTGCATAAATTTCCTGAGAACATTGTGGACATATTTGCAGTTTACAAAGTTACTATCTGATTTTTCTTTGATTTTTTTTTTTTAACATGTAGAAATTCATTTACAAGTTCTAAACGAATTCCCCTGCTATTGGAGATGTTTATAACCTCTAATTTGCCTACCATGCCCCTTGCAAAGAACAACAAGAGCTGTAACTGCTGGCAAGAAGCCAGGGCTCTGTCAGAGCCTCTGTGCGGAAGAAAGGCGGAGGTGCACTTTCATTGTACTGTTGCATTTGATGGAAGTGAGACACTGTATAAGCTGTTTTACAAATAAACCTACAGTACAACCATCCCTTCAAATAATGCTCTGGAAAGTTGCATATCTAAAAGCAAGAAACCCTTATTGAAGTGGGAAGAGTTGTCTATATACTGTTAAATGAAAGGTGAGGAAACATTTAGATCCATTCACAAGTTGAAGTGAAGAGACACCTTGCTAGACCAACTTGCTCCAGTAAGTTGCTTTGCAGATTTTTTTTATCATGTTGAGATCACTGCTGTTTGCTTGCATTAGAGAATTATTTCTAATAGAGATTTACTTTTGTGTTGTTTTTGCATTTTGGAAAGGGCTGTCCATTTTGGAAAATGATGACAGGTATATATCAAATTTGGGTATTTTTTCCTCCAAACTCAGAGAAGCATCTCATATATTAAACCAGGTTTCTGACCTCATTTCTCAATGGAATTTTAAATGGGGGAAACTAAGAGTACTAATTAGTGCCTCATTAAGTACTTATAGTTGAGTATGATAATTTTCTTGAAAGGATAATGTAGTAGATGAATAAAAGAATTCTCTATTAAAAATGAATACAAAGTCATTTTAAACCAGACATTTCATTTATAAAAAAATAATAGAATTAAAGCCATATATATTGAATAACTTGGAGACATTGTTAGGCCATTAATTCTAAACACTGACCTACCTTGAAAATGGTCTTACTGCATATGGCCAAATTTTCAAAAGCGCCATCTACATTTACAACTGTAATTTAGGCCCCAAAATAGCCATTAACATGCCAGCCAACCAAATAGTATGTACAGTTGCAGTAACTGCATTGCCAAATGTAGACATGGGAGTGTGCTGTGGCCTCAGTGCAGTGACAGAACTGCCTACTCAGTTTCACTAGTTCCCCATGTTGTTTGGGTCTTCCAACAGTGACATGGGAAACATTTTTTAAGTAGGAAATTGTGAATATAAACTCAAAAAAATTATAAGGGAGAATTACAGGCAGGTATATTATCTGGTACAATTTAAACTCATTTTTAAAATTTGCCTAGAATGCTAGCTCAGAGTGTCCTTTAATACAAATGCTTTATTTGCAAGAAACTCTGTTTCAACTCATGAATTATTGTGGTCGGAGAGGAGAAACATATTGCAGAATAGAAAGCAGTTTAATATTCTGATAACAATATAATTTTAGGTCATGGCTTTTTCTTTGTGTAGTTTTCGTTTATTTCCTGCATCAAAAATTCCTCTTGCAGCACGAGTGAGCAGATCTGTCCGAGCCTCCTGTTTTTTTGTTGGGCTCCCAGCTGGAAATCCCTCCCTCGATTTTTCCATTGATAAAGAGTCACAAAGGGAATCTAGAATAGAGGAATGGGAGGAAATAGAACAATGTGTACTCTTGGACTTGAATCACAAAAGAGTTAACTAATGTAGATACAGTATTGAACCAGTTGCATTCCTTTCATGGTCAGACTCAATTAGCTGTGGTCTTAACATTTGTAGTTGTCTTCAAAGTCATGTAACAAATCAGCTGTCTATTGTCTTCTTACTACAGATACTCTGAAAGAGTATTGCAAAGCATTTTTTTTCTTTTCCATAGACTATTTTATATGACCTTCAGGAATTCCAAGTCGCAACAGGGGGCCAAAGACTATACATACAAAATGCTCTTATTGTTAATTTATAAAATGTGGCTTTCACTAATAAAATAAAAACGTGACATTTATGGAGACCTATTAATGAATGCAGCAGTGTAGGCCCAATTCTGCTTCCAGTGAAACTAAGGGCAGTTGACTTCGATGAGAGCAGATGCAGGCCCTATAAGATACCTGGCTAACATATAGTTTCATTTTATTCTGATAATGGTGGAAGTAATAATAATAAGTCAAATATTGGAATTATTTAGAATAAAATATTTATAAAACTTCTTTTGATGCAGTTATATATGATAGTATTTTTGGGGGGGAGGAGGGTTATGTATTTGTATTTGAGTTTACAATGCTTTAATTTAATATATTTTATGTCCCATCAGTTTTTAATTGCTGAACTACTGAAGCAATTATTTGTTCTTTAGATTCATTATTATTTTTATTATGTGACAAAGTTCTGTCCTTGACTCCGTGGGTCCTGTGTTTCCTGATGGATTTTTGCTAGCCTCAGAGGCTCACTGTGACCCTCCACATAGCCCTTCTCTCTCTAGAGGCAAGGGTCACAGTCTACTGAGCCATTTTCATCATAAGCCAGCAAGGGAGGTGAGGAGAAACAACCCTCCCTCACACAGTCTCTGTTGTCTCCCAGTATCAGTGATTAATCAGGGAGGGGAGGGGGGAGCCCGGGCCCGCCCTCTACTCCAGGCTCCAGCCCAGGGACCCTAAACTTAGCAGCTATGAAAGCTGACTTTTGGAAATAGAATATGTACAATTCCCGGGCTACTTCCCCACAGCAGCCCCCACTCAATATCTTCTTCACAATTACCTCAGGGCCTCCTTCCTTGCACCTGATATGGCTTCGTACTACTTCGTTCCTCCAATAGCACAGCTCCCTCCTATAGCTCCTGACACCCACACCGCACTGACTAACTGAGAGGCTTTTAACTAGTTCCAGCCAGTCCTTAATTGGCTTCAGGTGTCCCAATCAATCTAGCTGTCTCTCCTGCCTTCTAGAAGAATCTTAATTGGCCCCAGGTGTCTTGATTAACCTGGAGCAACTGCCATTTGGTTACCATGGTACCAGGGATTTGTTTAGCCTGGGGCTAACATACCTGTTCCTCACTACTTTACTGTAGCCATCTGACCTTGCCCCATCACAATTAGTATTAGTATTATTTATTATTTTATATTTATATTGTGCCTAAAGGCCATTACCAGATTGGGACCCATTGTGTCAGGTGCTGTACAGACATATAAGAAGTCCTTGCCCCAAAGAGTTTAGTGCTCCCTCCTGTAAGCACCTTCCACTATCACTGACTTCAGTGGAAAAGGAGAGTGCTCAGCACTGTGCAGGATCGAACCCCTTGTGAGCCTTTTGCTCTTTCAAGGTGTACCCTGAAGCTGCCATCTTGGCTCATCCTCTGGTCTGAAAGAGTGATGCCCTCCCCCCCCCCCCCAAAATCTTGGCAAAGTGCCATACGATGAAGTCTATCTTCTCTCTTGTCAACATCACGTCAAAATATACAAAGTAAATATCCTTAAATCAAACGCTAATCTAAATTAAATCTAAATTCTCAAGCTGCATTTTCCTTGTTTTGCCTATCTGTACATTTCTGTTATCGATGGAAATATTTTTTGGTGAGCCTGTGTGGGTGAAGTGAAATTGACATTTACCCACCTTGACTGATAAAATCTAATCCTTTCAACCCTATCTATTGATTAGATGCATGTTCTTCTTGTTGATTTTTCTAATGAAGTTGTTACCTCCTTTTCAAAAAAAAAAAAAAAAAAAAGGGGGGGGGAACAAAAAAGCAAAATACTGTCAACTGAAGCATAAAAACAATCTTTACATCAGAATGAAGTATAAGAAATTAGTGTGTGCATTCTAAATACAAAGCCAAGGAATTGCTTTCAGATGAAACAAAGCAGAAACTAGGTGAAATAAGAGCGATTGTAAATTGATTTTATTGCCCTAGCATTTTAATTCAGTAGGATTCTTGTTTTTGTTAACCCAGAAGGACTGTACTTGGTCAGCACCTAAATTTCGTGGGTTTCCCATTGTCGCTCTGCCTGAAACTTTACTCCTGTGGGGATGAATTGGCTCTCAATACGTTTACTGCTTCATCATAATGAAAGCACATATGAAAGGTGCAATGTGTCCTCACCCAAGATAGGCTCCCAGGATGTGTACGTTATAGTAGCACAGCCAATTTTTCTTGATAGCTGCTTTGTACGATATACAGAGACCGCATGCAAATGCACGATATAGCAGATGAAAATGACAAACTAACTCTGACAGAATCAAATAGGGTAATAGTTGGTGAACCACAGAAATAAAGTTGTACTGCATTAGCCTTAAGAGACTTGGAGTCTTAAAAAGAAAGCTGTCCCTAATAGTGTGCATCTTGAGTGTTTAGGAAAGGACAAAGTGCCCAGGCATTGAAGGGGAGTGAGGGGTTGGCCATAAAAGTACATTGAAATACTCTTGTTGATGTCTTCACTCTTCACAGCAGAAATAATCTCTTCTGAAGGTGTTCTTCTATTTAATATGAAAGTGTTAAAACAAACCCAGCCATCACTAGACATTTATCAGAAATCATGGCAATTTATTTGAAAGCATTACTTACGGCTTTGGGCAACTGCGAAGCTAACAGGATTGAAGCAATGCAAGCAGCAGCTAAAATTATAGCCGCAGTTACCAAAAGAAATTCATTTACTGACATTTGAATGTAGCATTAACCCTCCATTAAAATGGCAGCAATATTTTAAAGAGGTTTTAATGCAAATGGCGAAGATGTTCTTTCTCTTTTAATCTCTAGAGTGTGTGTGTGTTGCTTCCATATTCTTTCACTACAAGTAGTAGAAGTACTATTCACATGCTTCTAATAGAAAAAACAGTGCAGTTCAGTAGATGGTTATAGGACTGACAGTCAGGAGACCTGGTGTTATTTCTAGCTCTGTCACAGATTCACTGCATGGCCTTGGGCAAGTCATTTCCCCTCAGACCTCTCAACCTGCCATGCCCCCAAATTATTCATGCAGGGAACATAAAATGATGTAGGATTCCTTCCTGTAGTTCAAACAACCCTTTCCGGGGAATTATGGTATGGCCCCTGCATCTGGCCACAGGTTAGGCCGGGAAAACCTGGATGAGCAATCTGCTCACTTCTTTGTATACAAGGAGCAACACTGGGAGAGACTGGGCATACCTCTGGGCCAGTTTCTCCAGTGCTCCTCCTGGGGTGGTACAGTTCCATGCTGGTTCCTACACAAGACAGTGATGTGAAAGTCTTCACTTTTTAATCTGTGTGAACTTTGGATACAAATCCCTGTGCTCAGGGTAGGACTCCACCTCTGGTGTACAAGTTTTTCTTAGCAGGACAATCTTTCCATGACATTTGGGCTGGAAGAAGCCTCATACAGTAGGTCAAGTCCAAACCCCTGCACCTGATGCAAGTTATTCTTTGCACCAGTCACGTGAGTGTGACAAAACAAGAGATGGTGTCTGTTAATGAGATGTTCAATGTATAATCTAAGCAAAATTAAAAGTCTCAGATGTGTGTGTTACAGAGAGAAAAGCTGAACTATCGAATTTGAATTCCTTTAAGACTATTAAGAGTTGAAAGTCATTTTATATGTCATTGAAAAGGTAATTTTCCCTGCATTTGCAATAAAGCCTCTCAGTATCATGAGGCATTAATCACCACCATTCAGCAATATACAAACAAATATGACTTTTTTTGTAGATTTGATAGAATTTTATTCATTCAAAAGGTTACACTCAACTAGCAAAACCCATTAATTACCACAAGACTGAATGTGCTTATTCCTTGGATAGGGAACCCTATGAATGCATATGAACGTGTACCTGCCATACTCTCACTAGCACAGAAGCAATGGGAACCTCGACTTTGTGCTGTCTTTATGAATTCTGACAGTTTCCCCAGGCATTTTGCCCCCTCGTTCATTAGAATTGGGGGCCCATAGTACAGGTTTTTAACTGCTGCTTGGCCAACTCCACTTTCTCTCATATTGTGCAACAGGTGGTCAGACAGATTTCTTGATACAGTTTTTTTCTGATGGAAAGCAGAACTTATTTTTTGGTCTGAAAATTTCCTCAATTTCCCTCCCCTCTTTTTCCAGCAAGCTCAGTTCTGTGCTCTGAAGATGGGGCTTAGCATTCAGGATTTTCACTGTTAAGTATGGAGACTCTGGTACTGGTTTCTCCTCTAGTATCTGTGACCATCATAGGTCAGCCCTTCAGTTGGTGTAAACTGGTATAGCTTCATTAAATGGAGCTGTGCTGATATACACCAGCCGAGGATCTGGCAGCATAGCCTATATGTTTGAAAGGAATTACTAGAACCATTTGGGAGGTCTCTGTATGCCTGTTTCTTCAGTTCTCTTTCACCTATTCTGTACCATAGGTTCTCCCTACTCATGCATTCTCTTTCTCCAGCAGAGCAGAGCTTCTGCTCCAACTCCTGCTACCCAAAAAACTCTTTCAATCTCACTTCTTCTATTTTCCTATTATTATAAAAGGAAGACTGCTGCTCCCAATTCTTCTTGTTTACGGGTGACACAAGGAGAAAGGGGGCACCGCACACAAGTGTATGGTTCACACATCCTGGATCCGAGCTCTGGCCCTGAAACTTGAGTTAGCACTTTAACAGTGTGAGGAACAGAAACAGCAATACCACAGCACCATTAGTAGCCAACTGTTGGATCTTTGTAGTGCAATGTGTGAGATAGATTGTGTGGGTTTTGCTCAAGTTTGCAGTATTTTGTATGACCTCTAGAGAACTGGATAGTTGCTCTGCAGGTCCAGCTGTGCAGACTCCGGTGATATGTATCCACATTTTTCAGTGGATATCGCTGTATCTGATTTTAACAATCCCATACATTTACATTTTTAAATTTTTGTTACTTCATTTCCAGTGAGGAAGTAATATGATAGCAAGGTGGTTTTGTGTTACCAGGCCATACCTTGTTTTTCTGTCAGTTTTTGAGAATGAGACCGAAGGAAGGGGTCAAAACCACTCAATCGTTGTTGTTTATTAATTGAGGTCTGGCAGAGCTTTTTACATTCTGGCCTTATTTTTTGTTTTTCGTTTACATATGGAAAGAAAAAATAGAGTTCCCAGAAAATGAAAAGAGAAATTGGTTAGTGACTGATTCTGATGAGGAGGAAATGGCGTGCAGGATTAAAATAAAGGTGCCTCTTGGTGGATATATTTGTCATTACAGTGTCACTCTCCAAAAGTGCAGATTCTAAAGGATGAGAATACTTCAGAGACCAAGCCGCAGATCTTTTGCCACTTGCTGATGTTCTAAGATGCAGGCATGCTGGTTTATCAGAATATATTCCTCCAGGAAGGCTCTGTGATGGGGAATATTTAACTGTGCATTGTACTTTGCTGCAGCTGTGGATTTTTCTTTTTTTAAAAATATCACAGCCGTTCCTGCATCGTCTAGTTAATTCTGTTCCTATTCAGATAGTGCTAATGACAGAATGTTGGGATAATTATATCTTCCATTTCCTTACTGTAGCTTCTTTCATCCTAAAGGACCCATAAGTATTTTATAAACTTCGGTCCGATGCTGCAGTGAGCTCCATGTGGATGGACACCTGCACAGAACCCAGCTGACTTCATATATGCTGGGATTGGCCTGCATGGAGCAGCTTGCAGGATTGAAGCCTAAACTCAGTGCAGATGGAATTTTAGGAGAAGCTAGCTGTCAAATTAACAAGTGTCTAGTGAGCAAATGCGAACTGAGATTTTTTCAAAGGCTCATAATTTGGCCAAATTTAGGTGAGATTGCATAGGCAGAGCAAAAGGTACATCCATGATACAAAGGCCACCCCCCTGCCAAATTTCCAGAGGTGCTGGAGTTTCTCAATGAAACAATAAGAATTATTTTTAACGTGGACAAAACAGTGTGCGTTTCCTTAGCCATTTTCTCAGAAATGGCTGACCCTTTATTGCTGAAAAGTTCAGCCTGAGGCAGGCACCTGGCATGGAAAATTTCAGCACAAATGGCTAAATTTTGGCAAAATTATAAGCACCTGTAAATAGGATCTTTATATTAGGAACTATTGGTTAACCTTAACTTTAGGTGGTGCTACCAGCTACACCAATTTAAAAAAAAAACTGTAGTACCCACTTTTCAGGACTGTTGGCCATCTGCGCACACCATAAGGATTGTCCTTGCTTAGGTAGCAGCCATCTACCAGGGACAGAGAATTTTCTCACCCTCCAGCAACTGCATACTTAGTAAAGAAGACCATACTTTTCCTAAGTATGATGGGGAACAGAACGGCTGCCCTTACATCAGGGGAAAAACAGAACTTTCAGTTCTTCTATCTGGGGATTATGATGACATTTGAAGGTGGCCACGATAAAGATATTGATAGGAGATTAGGAAAAGCAAACACTGCTTTTGGAAGGATGAACAACATCTAGTCAAACAGAGGTCTCCACAGCATGCTATAGGTCAGATTATACTATGCGATTGTACTAAACATGCTACTGTGTGGAACAGAGACTTGGGCAATGACAGTAGATAACAAAAAGAGATTGGAGCAGCCCATCACAGATGACTGAAGAAGATACTAAACATTTCATGCAAAGACAAAATAATAAATGCCACTGCAAGGGAGCTGGCAGAGCAGGATGTGTTAGAAAATACAATGAAAGAAGATTTAGGTGGTAGGGACGTGTATACTGTCTGGAAGATGGGAGACATACAAAGCAAGGATTGAATTGGGTACCCAAGGGAGGAAAAAGAAAGTGAGGAAGGCCAAGGAAGAATTGGCAGAAGACCAGGACAGAGGATATTGAATACACTGTCTTCAGCTGAGAAGAAGTACCATGACTAGCGAGCCACCATAATCAGTGGAGGAACTGGATTGCCCGATGTATCAACGGCAAAGGAGGAACTAAGGTCTAAGGCTGGCCACTGACTCCTTTCCTCTTTCTCTTTCTACTGTTCCCATTCTGTTTGATGCCTTGGAATAAACAAATCAATCCAGTGGGCATTTTTACCTGATCCCTCTTTTACTTTGTATGGTGGTTCTTCCCCATCCCCCACACCTTGAATTAGAGGTGGAACTGATAGTGGCCTAATGTTCAGTATGGAGGCTGCCTGAGCTCTTCATCTGCCAGCCCCCTTAGCATTGACTGTGCTCAGAAAGTAAACTACCAAGCTTCAGCCATATCTTCTCTTTGTAAAACTAAGGAGAAGCTGGCAGTGGTTGAGGCACCTGCTGGTTTTTTGAAGCTCTCTTTCACTTTGTCTATGGCTATCAGGACTTGCATAAAAATCCTGGTAGGTAGTGGATGTTGCCCTTCTCTCTCTTTCTCCTGTCTAGTCAAATGGCTAATCTAGTCAAAGTCATCTTGGAGACTCAAGCAGAAAGAGCCATGGTTAGAACAAATGAACTAACCTTCCAGTTTTGGGCCTCCCACTACAAAAAGGATGTGGACAAATTGGAGAGAGTCTAGTGGCGGACAACAAAAATGATTAGGGGGCTGGGGCACATGACTTATGAGGAGAGGTTGAGGGAACTGGGATTGTTTAGTCTGCAGAAGAGAAGAGTGAGGGGGGGATCTGATAACAGCCTTCAGCTACCTGAAGGGGTTTCCAAAGAGGATGGAGCTCGGCTGTTCTCAGGGATGGCAGATGACAGAACACGGAGCAATGGTCTCAAGTTGCAGTGGGGGAGGTCTAGGTTGGATTTAAGGAAAAACTATTTCACTAGGAGGGAGGTGAAGCACTGGAATGGGTTACCTAGGGAGGTGGTGGAATCTCCATCCGGAATGGTTTTTAAAGCCCGGCTTGACAAAGCCCTGGCTGGGATGATTTAGTTGGTGTTGGTCCTGCTTTCAGCAGCGGATTGGACTAGATGACCTCCTGAGGTCTCTTCCAACCCTAATCTTCTATGATTTTATGAACGTTTGTTTGTGTCGGGTTGATCAGCAGAAGAATGCTGCAGTACTCTTCAGAAACATTTCACTTAGGGTTCCTGATAGACACAGAAAGGAGCTCCATATTTCTACTGGAGGATTGTTTCCTGAGGCTAAAGTCTCTGATTATTGTGTTGTCATCTCAGGACTACCCACCATTTCAGTCTCTATTGAATCTGTTGAGAGGAATGGCTTTCTGCCAGTATCTAGTTCCATTGGCTCAACTTCATCTAAGGCTGTTGAAATAGATTCTGATCTGTAGGTCTTCCATAAGAAGAATCTTGGATATCAAGTGATGATACTCAAGTAGGTCAAGATTTTCTTTGTACAGTGAACAGTCGCAAATAACAAAATAAAGGGAATGCCCCTGCAAGACCCCCAAAAGATTCCATGGGATGATGGATTCAAGTCTACTGGTACGGGCGCTCATACAGAGCCTCCTCTGGTCTAAGGCAAATGGTCCTCTTCAGGGATATCTTTCCTCTTTGGAATCTACCAGAGCTCAGAGCTGTCCTCCTAGCTCTGGTCAAGTTAGGAAAGGTTTACCAAGATCCTTCCTCTAACATTGTCATTGCTTTCATAAATCATCAAGTGGGATCAAGTTGCACATCTCTTCTCAAGGAAACCCCCCTCCTTTTCAAGCACACAAAATGCCATCTTCAGTTCACACTCTGAGAAAACAATGTGTACTAATACATTGTATAAGCAGGAAGCAAACTTATAGCAGACAGAGGACTTCGAGCAGATCCATATCTCAAACAGTAGTAGAAACTCTGAGGGTATATCTTCACTACCCGCCGGATTGGCGGGCAGCGATTGATCCAGCGGGGATCGATTTATCACGTCTACTCTGGTTGTGATAAATTGACCCCTGAGCGCTCTCCCATCGACCCCTGTACTCCAGCACCGTGAGAGGCGCAAGCAGAGTCGACGGGGGAGCAATAGCAGTCGACTCACTGTGGTGAAGACACCACGGTAAGTCGATCTAAGTACGTTAACTTCAGCTAGCTGAAGTTGTGTAACTTAGATCGATTCCTCCCGCCCTGCCGCCCCCCCCCCCCCAGTGTAGACTAGGCCTAAGAAATCTGCACATACACCTGTTCCCTGCAACAGAAAACCAAAGTGTTAAAGGCCTCTGCAACAGATACAGGGGCATGGAGGAAGAAGCCCAAGCTGCCTTCATGATGAAGTGGCTCTTTCGTCCAACCTGCACAATTCTTCGTACCTCTAATTTGGAGGGTTATAAAGAAAGTCACAAAGGATAGAGCGAAATCATTTTGATAGTAACGCAGTGGCCAAGCAGTTGTGGGTTAGCATGCATGTCAGCTGATAGTAGTCCTCCAGTTGATCTGTCCCTGCAACAAGCTATATTGTCACAAGGCAACACCATGTCATGATCACAACCTAGCATTGGTATCAGTCTGGCTTGTAAACAGCTCCTTGGACAAATCTAGGTCAATACACAGAGTTCTGGCTACTCTTCTAGAGAGAACTCCAGACCCCACTGAAATGAATGGCAAAACTCCTATTGACTTCGGTGGGGCCAGGATTTCACTCCTGGTCTTTGGAATGGAGGACACCTCAGCTATCTACTACAGAATCTGGACAGTGTTCATTTTCTGGTACAGGGACAGGAAGTTTGGTGCTAATGCCATTGATGCAGATACTGGCCATTCAGTTTCTATTTTTGATTAATTTATTGTTTAAATTTTAAATTATTCAAAAGTTTAGTTTGTTTCTCCTTGTACTTTCAGATTACATTTTTGGAAGATCTCAACTGGAGCTGTGGATAAAAGAACAGAAGGAAGGGAGGCAGTGACTGAATGGTAGGAAAATTCTTCATCCCTGGCAGATGCCTCCTACCTGACTTGGAACTGGAGTGGGGCGGAGGGAAGGAAATTCTCTTTTATGGTGAACTCTGATATAATGCAACTTAATCATAGTGAGCCTACTCAACTTCACCTAATTGTGAAAAGGAATTAAGTCCTGAATTAATGCATTTCCATGGGTTTTTATTACAAGTAGAGTGAAATTGTATTACACACTCCAGATTTTACAATGATGTGGAAATCATGTTGCAGTACCTTCACCACCATTACGTTATAACTATAAACAGACCCTTTAGAATAAGACCTTTTGAGATTTTTTTTTTTGTAAAGTGCATGTTAGGCAGATTAGACAGCCAAATCCCTGACTGAGCATTCAGCATTTGTTACCGATAGTGAATTTCTGCTAAGTGCAGAGTCACTTTATTTTCTAGGTGAGGGTTGCTTTGTGCACCCTGCAGAAAGGAGAGCTTAATTCCAGATGTCATAGGGGAAGCCACGGGGAGGACCAGCCATTAGTAACTGTTCTGAGCAAGGAGATTACATGATGGTTGGGGCACCAGATTTCCCCTGCTATTGAGGACATTTCCCCCTTTTTCTCAGAGATATAGATAAATACCTACTGTTTCTTCCTTCCCCATAGAGATTAACATTTTTATGAAGGTGTATATATCAAGCATTTAGCTATCTAATCTAAGGTTTTTGCCTTTACAATAAAAGCAGTGGCAATGCCAGCAGTGTTCCCAGACTTTGAGCTCCTCCAACCACACACAATGAAACAGAGTGCAGCACAGTAAAATGCAGTATACTTTAATACTTTGTGAGGAAGGCCCTTTATCTCCTTGGGGCCTTTCCCATTAGCCTCCTTGCCTGCTGCGCCTTCTCCATCTGGTCTTTTGTGTGCTCATCATCACCAAGGTCCTGGCAAGCTGCATCAGCTAACCAGATGGCTTGTTTGTCAGGACAGAATCTAGCTCTTCATGGAAGGGCAGCCTGGGAGGTCGGGTTATTGTCCCAGCACCTTAATAATAATAATAATTAATTAATACCTAGCTCTTCTCTGGTGCTTTTCATCAGTAGATCTCAAAGCACTTTACAAGGTAAGGATGTTGTGCTACCACTGCTTTGCACTGTGCTCAATGTCCTGACACCTTATATAGGCCTATTGATTGTGGACCTTAGAGGCCAGGTGTGCCCTAACAGTCTCATTGCTCCAAATCCCAAGTAAGACCCTCATGTTGGCCTTTGGCCAGCTCATAGCTTGACTGAATGCTTTCCCTGGAGTGGGAAGTGAATGCTGGTGTTCACAAGTGCTGTAGTTACCTACAGCAAGTCCTGTACATTATATACTAGTAAAGGATTTCCTGTTACTCAGTGTAATGCCTGTAGCAAGGAGGAACAGAAAGCTGGGGGAACCTGATAGGAAACACTCGCTGTGAAATGTGAAGTGTGGCGTTGTGGGATGGAGTTGGGAGAACTTGTGTAGCTGTATGTTTGTGGTTTCGTGTCCACTCTGGTGAGAAATGGTTGTAGAATGTGCATACTCAGCCAGATCTGAGCTAAGGACCTTGTTCCAACAAATCTGCACACAGACTTGATAACAGACAAAAGTATGTGGGGAGTGGGGAGGAAAATAGATAGATGTTATGACTGTGTCTTGTCTGAGTGATTTTTTTTTAAATTTAAGAGTCAGGAGGACGACTGTAAGTTGGGTAATGGTGTTAAAATTGTTGGACTACAATATAGAATCTAAAAAATCTAAAAGGGGAAGACAATGGAAAATATGGGATGGTGAATTGGAGCTCCCTTAATGCATCAGCCCATCTGTCTTGCTAGTTTCTTTGCCTTAATCATAGACTTCATTAAGTGTCTAATTTTCTTTTTTTAGCTTTCTGTCTTCCCCTTGTGCAAAAGTTAAGGAAGGGAAATGATTGGAGCTGGATTTACTTTTACATGAGAAAGGAAAAATAGTATTAGAAGAAGTTAATGATTGTGTTTGCTTGTACTGTAGATATAAGCTACGTCTACACTGGGTTTTTTGGAGGGGATGGGGGGAAAAATTTCCAATATTGCTGCCAACGTGGCAACTCCTCTGGTGATGGTAAACAGTGGGAGTGCTAGTGTTGACCAGCCTCCAATGGTTGCTAGTGATTTTAATGCTGTGTTGTCTAACTCTGCTCAGAGCAGGTCTAAACAACATGGGGTGAAATCCTGGCTCCATTGACTTTAACAAAGCCTGTATTTCAACCATCGCATTTAAAAATGGCAGGGGCTGCAGGACCATCACTAGTACTTTTACTTTTGCTACTATTAGTCATTAGCTATCAGGGCATAGAAACCTAGGGACAGATCTCTCTTACACCTTTGTATTTCTGCAGCAAATCTATTAAAGTCCATGGAATTACTCAAGGTTTATACCAGTATATATAAGATTACATTCTGGATCCAAAAGTTATAACCTTTTTGTTACTGTTCAGTGGCCTAGATGAAATGAGTTTTCAATCTCCATGCGGTTCCTAGTTGAATTTATATCGCAATACATGGAGCTGCATCAGTTTTTAGCAACAGTGGGAAATTTTTGCCAAAATCCGCAGTGTAGCTATGGCCACATACTTGCAGTATGTACTATGTGGAAGACACTGATTGACATTAATTAGGAGTGGGTGGTGAGAAAGTGTAAAAATAAAATTCCTTTCTGCAAGGTTTACTATTAGAAATAAAGTATGTGATGTAACACCGAATGTGTGCGTATGTGTGTGTGTGTAGAGGAGGTTGCCAATTCATCCTTTAGAACAATAGTGGGAGTTAAACATTACAGGTTTGAATGTCAATAAAAGTCTGGGAGTGCAACCTGTCTGTTGTGCACTGCTCCGTATCATGTGCTTCAAATTTGTTTCTGTTTGTTCGGAGCTCAAAATGCCTTGGGAAAAAAAACTAATGCTGTAGAATGGAATTTGTGGCAGAAAAACTGCTCCAAGTACTTTGTGTTAATACTAGGATATTTTGGGGACAAATCTATTCCAGAAGGGAAGGACAATTTTGTCTGTAAATTGTAGCAGGAACAGCACGTTAAAATTGAATAGGTCGTCAAGTAGTGAGTAGGTATAGTCCTGACTGATAATATTTCTCAAATCCTTCCCTATATGTATTCTGAGGATAAGAAGCAATGAATGGGTTCCACTGGATTAATGATTTGTGAAATACATTTTTATGTATGTCCAACTTTTCTTCTGAAATATATGGGCATTCAGCTGTGTCAACCTACATACAGTCTATTGGGCTGCATTAATGAATCCAAACCCAAAGGCTCTGTTCTCGAAGAACTGTCTTATGTGCAAGTATCTAGGGTTTATGTGTGTGGTGTTGGTGGAGAATTTTCTGTGGAACTTTTATACAGCGCTGTGTGTGTTTCTCTCTCTCTCTCTCTCTCTCTCTCTCTCTCTCTGTCTTGTGAGCGCACATATGCAGATTTTACATCCTTTATTAAAAAAAAAACGAGGGAGGAGGTGCAGATCTGTAGCCTGCGTGAGTCAGTATAGCTCTAATCAGGTGACTCTAGCTATGCTAGTTTACCCCTTATCTGCTCCACAAAATTCAGGGCCTTTCAGATTTGGCCTGGGTTGATACTAACCAAGAGCCAGATTCTGCTCTCTGTTACACTGGTGTAAATCCATAACAAGCCCACTGAAATCCTCTGAATTGCTCCAGATTTACAGTTTACACTAAGCCCCCGCCCCCCTCAGCGCCGCGCCACCGAAACAAAAAAAAACCCCTCGAGCGCCGCCCCGCAAACAAAAACAAAAACACTGCGAGTGCCCCCTGCCACCCCAACATTGGCCGCCCCTTATAAGGTGCCGCCCCAAGCACGTGCTTGGTCGGTTGGTGCCTGGAGCCGGCCCTGGCTGAGTCATTATGGAAAAGCTTGCATTGCAGTTGCTTGTGTCATGCCTCTGATCTGGAGAGAGGACTGTTATTTAGGGCCTTCAGTTCATTGCCTTTCTCTAGTCCCAAATCACTTTAAAACATGGTTAGAAATTAAAATGTCCACCTGCATTGGCAGTCTGAGCAACTGCTTTTAGAGATTGCTCTGGTTCTGGAAGAGAGTGCCTGAGAGCTGATCTACACTACTGCATAAGTCCATGTAACTTGCATCCTTCAAGGGTGTGAAAAAGGCACCCCCCCTCCCCCCAAGCGATGCAAGTTACATCGACTTAAGCGCTAACCACATAGGCGCAATGTCAGGTGGAGATGCTCTCCCGCTGACATAGCTTCTGCTTCTCGTGGAGGTGGAGTCATTATGCTGAGGGGAGAGCACTCTCCCATCGGCATAGAGCGCCTTCACCAGACGCGCTACAGTGGCGCAGCTGTGCCGATGTAGCACCGTCATGTAGACTTGCCCTGAGCCTCAGTACGTTGAACTCTGTGTATGTCTTCAATAACAGAGGTACTCTATCTTCTGTCAGCATGTAGTGCTACAGTAGCACAATGGATATTAGAAGTGGCTGAGCATAGCCTGCTCGTGCTACTGATCCTAATGCTGTCACTCTGACGTCTTAAAAGCTTCTGCCTCCACAGTGTTTACTGCTGGTGCCACACCACTTGGCTTGACTGATGAAAACTTCATAGATACTGGAATCAGGAAAAAGGTCTTGGGTCACCAGGTCCATTCCCTTTGTATCACAGCAGTTTTTATGCATAAAATTCTACAGAATCACAATCAGTTCCTTTAAGTCTATTTAATACCTCCAGTGATAGCAGGTCTGCCCCTTCCCTTGGGAGGTTACTCTTTTTTTCTGGGTATTTATTTGCCAAGTTGAGGAAGATCAATCTGAAATATTGAAAGCATGGAAAGCATGGTGGTGAAGGCATCCATTTTCTGTAGGGAATGGATGTGGAGAGGGGAAATCTTTAAATAAAGTACAAGTATTAGTGCAAAACACAACCGGTACCTTGGATGGTGTAAAAGAGGCCATATGGAAATAAGCACATACATGAGCAGTGAGGTTTCCTGGTTTTCCCCTGTGCTGGGCATGGCATTTACATTTCTACAATTTAATTAAAAAACAGTTGAGGTGCAAGAAGCTGAGCCTGTCTGTTTATTTTGGATAACTGTTTATTTGTATTTCAAAGGTTTACTTGTAGGTAGGTAAGTGACTAAACATGCAGTTAGTTACACAGAACATACAGCATATCTGATGCCGGAAATAAAGCCAGTTTGAGGTTCATACATTGGAAGAACTGTTCCGTTAAAGAGAAGAGTTCATCCTTACATACAGGTTGCACTGTTGACTGTTACTTGCATGTATTTATTACAGGATTATTCTTTGAAAACCTTTAATTCTGCATCTATTGGTAATTTCATATTGGTAGGTAAATATCCATTGAGTGTTTAACCAATTCATTTCTGGCTGGAATTTTACGTGCTGTTAATCTTCAGCAAGTTTAATGGTTGTGGAAATTTATTTGCTGTGAAACACCAGACAGTGAATTGAACAAAAATGCATGACTTGTAAAGAAAAACAACAAAAACCCACGTTTGAAGTCAGCCTAGGTTGTCATGTGTTTCTCTGTATAATTGCTATGTTAATGGCACCATTTTATGAAGTGCAGAGTGCCTCTGGAGAGAGTGCTTTGTGACTCAAATGGTAGTTGAGGTTACTCTGGTTATTAAAGATTAAGGATCTGATTCAAAGACCTTGTCTACACTGCCACTTTACAGTGCTGAAACTTTCTTGCTATGGGGTGTGAAAAAACACCCCTCTTGAGCAATGCAAGTTTCAGCACTGTAAAGTGGCAGTGTAGACAGTGCACCAGTGCGCTCCCAGAGCTGGTAGCGACTCCCCTCGTGGGGGTGGGTTTTTACAGCGCTCTCTCCCAGCGCTGGTGCCACGACTACACAGCCACATTAAAGCATGCCGCGGCAGCACTTTAATGTTGGTAGTGAAGACATACCCTTACATTTCTTTCTGTGTGATTGCTCTAGGTATGTAAGAAGAATGTCAGACTCTGAAGCCAAAGTCCCTGTTGAAATGCAGATGCAATTTTAGTAGATAATTGGAGCCTGTTGGACTTGTTCATGGTCTTTGCTTGTACTTTTATACATTTTTAATTACTCAAATAATTTGTTTCAGAGACACAAAACCCAGACTGTTACTATTCCCCTTTGGCAAACACAAATGCATTGTATTTTACTGTGTAAAAATTATAGTATCAAAGTGTTGACAGAGTATATCGTTATCCGCTGGTGAGAGTGTTCATCTGCTGCAATGTTAAAATAGCAATCATAATGCAAAAAGTCGCTTTAATATAGGCATACATCGTATGTGGTGCTTCACATGGTGAAGATACAGTAATTGTCCATGTCAAGCCATCAACCTTGGCACAAACTTAATTTTCCTGGATTGTGTTGACAAAATAAACTTTAGTAGGCCTGATTTTCCACTGGTCTCCCCCTTGTGCAGTAATTCACACTAGCGCAGGATGACTATAAAATACTGTTCTGATTTGGTTGCATTTCCCATCCAATTTGCAATGATGTAAATACATTTCCTTCCCTAATGTAAATGGCTGCACAAGGTACAGGCACAGAGAATCGGGCCATTAGGAGTTGAAATCTCATTTCTGTTTAATGACCTCACCCAGCCATTTAAAAGCAGGAAAGTGGTATGTGGTAAATGAATGCATTTAAGGTTACCGTTTGATGTTTTTTATTCCTTTAGGTCCTGACTCTACAGGCTTTACACAGGGAAAGCTTCAACTGAAGTCAGGGATTGGGAATTTTACCAAAGTGTTACCATAGGCCTCTTCCCAGGTCTTGCACATTGCTAGCGATCACCATGCAATGTTAAACTTCCAGGACTTGATTCTCATATACACAAGGTGATTTTACACTGTTCTGGCAGTGTAAAGAGGCCTTGAAGTGGGTGTAGATTACCTGGTTCCTGTTTACATTAAAGGCCCCTTTTATATTGCCAGAGCTATGTAAAGTGGTGTAAATGAGAATCAGATGCATTTAAAAAACAAAAGGTAAATGAAAAAAATGTGTATGTAAAGTGTTCTATGGATATAAATCCTTCAGTCATTGTATAACTATTTATAACTTGAATTAAACAGTTTAGGGTGACATGTACAGTTCCATCAATTTTTTGGGGAGAGCGGGTGGATGGTTTATGGATAAGTGGGAGGAAAATCTTTTCAGTAAATACTTTCTAGGGATGTGTCATTACAGAACATTCCCGGATTTAATTTGAAATAAAAAGTATTGTTAAAAATTTTCCCTGAGCCTCTTTTAAAGCAGTGTCTGTTCAGTTTAGTCAAGATATGTGTATCACAGTTATCATCCTGTTCTCAATTCCTTGTTACAAACCTGTACAGCATGAAACAACAAATGGTCTTTAATACAACACACAGAGACACAGCCTAAAATACTTTTTAATCTACTATACTAGTACATTGTTGTACTGTAAGTGCTTTCCCAACAGTGTTTGTAGCACAAAATAATGTTCTCACAGTTCAAATGCTTCAGAGGTCAGCAGTGACCACCTTTGCGTGTAGGCTAAGAACCTGGAATATCCGGTTTCGTCTTGAAATGGCTTTCTTTTATTTAATTACCAGGTTTTTACCTTTTTTAAAAAGTGGCTATACTGGAAATACTGGCACAGCCATAGGTATATAGCAGTGAGAACAGTGCTGCTATTATATCTGGGATGGGTTTAAAGCAGCGATTTTTTTTAAATTAAATTTTTGGCAGAATTTTGTTTTGTTTGTGAACTTCAAAGTAAACTATTTCCCCCCCAAAACTACTGCTTTTGTATATTTGGGAAGGAGCAATCTCTCCTTCAAGAGATAATGTATAAGTACTAGGAACTGTATATCTCCTATCTATCTAAGGAACGTATGTAGCCTCTGTTAACATAGTATCTGAGTGCCTCGCCATTTTTAGTGTATGTATCCTTACAACACCCCTGTGAGGTAGGAAAGTGCTATAATGCCCATTTTACAAATGGGGATCTGAGGCACAAAGAGGCTACAGTCTGGATCCACAAAGGGACTTAGGTGTTGCAGTGCTGAGCATTGCAGTGTCTAAAAGTCAGGTGCTATGAAAATCACTGGAACTACACTGAGATCCGCAAATCCTGACTTACGTGTCTAGGCTCCCTGTACAATGAATGAGGAGAAAAAGTTGCCTAAGAATGTGATCTACAAAAGCCGTCATGCCTAAACCAGCCAATGGCGGATGCTGAGGAAATGGGGAATGCTAAGCCCCACCCCTCTCAAGGAGGTAGTCGTCTAAATTGGGCTGCCGGGAGGTGCTAATCCCTGCTAGATTAGATTCCACAACCAGGAACCCCTCTCCTGGATTTTTTGTGAGAATGAGTTAGGCACCTGCCTCTCAGTCCAGACAAAACTGTGGCAGCAGGAAGTGGTGCTGCTTACTGCACTGATGATGATTTAGCGCAGCGGTTACAGAACTCGGCTGTGATGTGGGAGACCTGCGTACAATTCCAATCTCTTTTCCTGAGGGAGAGAGAGGATTTGAACTGGGATCTCCCAGCTCTGTGAAGAGTGCTCTAACAACTGAGGTGGGGCTCCCTCGGTCTCTCCTGTTGAAGCATTTCTAATTTGGATAAATAATTAAAGGCTAATTGGAGCAGGGGGACTGAACTCTGACTCTTCTCCCTCATAGGTGGGTGCCCTACCTGCCAGGCTATAGAGTCATTCTTTGTGTCTGCTCCAATGTTTCTGTACGTATTTACCCACAGTGGAACAGCTTCAACAGGAGAGACTGAGGGACTCTCATGTTAGAATATCCTATAGCTCATGGTTAGAGCCCTGTCCTGAGAGGTGGGAGACCCCTGTTCAAATCCTTTCTCTACCTCTGGTAGAGGGGAGAAATGAACCCATGACTCCCACATTCTAGATGAATGCTCCTACCCCCCTGTCAGATTTTGAATGGAACCTGTAGGCAGCCTCTGAGCATCGCTACTTGATGGGGCCCCACAAGCGAGATAGGCACTCTTCTGCTTATCTTCCCCCAGTTTGCAGATCACCGTGTGGCTTAGGTAGGAGATAGGCATCTGGATGCCTAAAGAAGGGCAGCAGTGCACATGCCCAGAGGCAGAAACTTAAGTGCCTAGGGAATTTTTACCCTGAAAACTGAGGTGCTGGGTGAGTTTAGGCACCTACAGGCTTATGTGGTAGCCATGCAGGAGTTTTGTGGATTGCACCAGTGCCTAAAATTGGGATTTAGGTGCCTAAGTGATGTACCCAAGGTCACACAGGAAACCTGTGCTAAAGCAGGGAATTAAACCTAGATTTCTCAGGTCCCAGGCTGGCACCCTGACCACTAGACAATCCTCCTTCTCTTCTCTTTAGTTTAGAACTCTAGGAATTGGGCTGAGCCTAGCCATGAACTATTGTTGTGAGGGCACCTGTGACTAGACCACTAACTCATCTGCAGTGAAACGCTGTTAAAAGGAATTCCTTTATGTCATTAAAATTCATTCAGGGAGGTCTCTCTATTGGTGGAGTGAAAAGGTGGGGAAGAGTTTTTCCTTTCATTTAGGCCTGAAATTTAGTGTGTAAAATTAAGTGATGTTCTGCTATGGACATCAAAAGACACATTGATAAATTTACTTCTTTCATGCTGTAATTGTGAATTGTGTTTTGATATGTATTTTCACTTAAAGTTCAGAACAGATGGAAAATGTTCTTTAAAAAGTCTATATAGGTCAGCTATGCTGCAAAATGGCTGTTCATTAGGACTGGAGATTTGGTCACTAATTCCATATTGGAAGGAAAAGGACTTCCCAAAAAGTTCATTATATCAGTTTTTCTATAACTATAGATTCCATGGCATATATAAATAGTCACAAGTAAAAGTACTTTGCTTTATAGTTGTTCATGGTGATCTCATTCCTTACTATGTGGTCTGCACAGGACTACTCTGAATATGGGTAGGATTTTTTCCTTTCTAATGTTTCTACATCAGTGTATCTGAGAACACTCTGTAGATATTTGACCATCTGGTTCCTTTAATTCTGCTGAATTTACCAGAAGAAAAAGTAATGTGTTATGCCTTTCTAAATATAGTTCTCGTTCCTTGATTGAAAATTGAATCACTTACCCTGTGAAAGACTGTGATATTTTGTATTTTTCCCTTGCTGCATTCTGAATACATTTGTGGAAATTAAAAACCTTAGTACAGGTGGTCATTTCTCTGAAATTTATCACCATGTTTTTGTTGCTTTGGGACACAAATGTTCTCTGTGTCTGGTAAAGAAGAAAGGTATTACTGCTCTTCAGGAAACCCTCTTTATTATCTGATCTCTTTTTATTTACTAGATGATAGTGCAAAGTAAAAAGATTAAAAAACCTGTTTATAGAGAACAATGTTAGCTGAATGGAGAGCCGGATAGTGAAAGAAGAAAGCTAGTCTGTTGGGAAGGATACACTTCACTTTGCCTTTAAAATAGAGTTTTGTAAAATTTTCATCATAAAATTCCAATTGAGATTAAACTTCCCCATTCTGTTGCAAACCTGAAACTCAGCTCAGATTTGGGCCTTGTTCTTGCAGTAGGGTCTGCTAGCATGGACACTTATGCCAGCACAGAGACCTACTGAAGTAATGGGGGTTTTCTTGGATTTCAGGACTGGCACTAGCAGATTCAATTTCAGGATTGGGATTGTAGGGGGTTCACTGAAACCAAACCTTCCAGTGAATCTGAGCTGAGGTTTGGACAAACTGGGCTGAATGTAAATTAATTCAGTGATTTTCCTCATTGGTGTTAATTATTATAAAAAAAAATACAGTTAACAATTGAATGACATTGAAGGACACTTTGCCACCCAAATAAATATCTCAGGAGATGGCCTACAATCTTCTATGGCAACTGAAGGACTAAATTTAGTTTCTGCCAGAAGATGACAATTTCATGCCTGATAAAACACCAAACAGTGAACTATTGCGGTACAATCAGACTAGAAGTAAGATATTTCCCTGGACTGATGTTACTCATCAGCCACAATCTGTAGAAATGAATGTTGAGTTTAGAGATCATCAGGAAATTAAGGAGATGTGCCCATGAACAGATTCTTTACTTCCAATTAAAAAAAAAAAACTCAATAAATGTTATAAGTGAAAAAAGTCTAATTGCTGCAGAAGGGAAAAGAGTTTCTCCAGCAGAAATGTTTTACTCTTGTGTTGTCTTTATTCTAAACTGTTCCGATCTCTCTCCCCCCCCCCCCGCAAACTAGACCAGTTAAAAATTTTATACACTAACCCCAAATGTGCCATTAGTCGAGTCATAAATATTGGAACATGACATTTCTTGTATAGCTGCAAAAGAACCAAAGGCTTTGAGTCTTAATGGAAACAGCCGGTGGCTAAAGTTTTCATTGTAGTGTTAGTGTAATGTACTATATGAGGTGAGGTGAATTAATAGATGTGTTACACAGAAATTCAGAATGTGACTTTTTTAGGTAATAAACTTGTATATGTTGCATAAATCATTTGAGTGACGGTTATTTTTCGTTGACTCAAAAGCTGATGTAACTTGCTGTTCGTAGTTAAGAAAGCCGTCATCCGGTGGTATCTTTGAATTGTAGGTAGAACTGCAAAGCAAAGGGGTAAGTTTCCTTGGTGACCTCAGCTTGGGGACGGGAGATGAATTGACAACTATTTCTTTGGTCCATAACCCAGAGTAATAAAATCTGTCATGAAAGTATATTCTTTTCCCTTTGCTATCCTCTGCTTTTATGCTGTAACATTAGAAATAAACAAGTAAATAGCAATCTGATATCTTACTTTTCAAGGTATAAATAATTACACCATTACATAGCATGGTCATTTCCCCATTGTTCAGAGGACAAATAATCATGTGATTATACAGTAATTTCCATGTTGGTGCAGATTAATGAGGAGGGATGGTAGAAATGTGCTGGCTGCATGGATATTGTTTTTTACTGGTGATCTGCTGTATTCATCATACCTTAAGTTTTGTTTAGTGTTTTAAAACACAAGTTCTAGTTCTTTTGGTTGCCAGTACAGTTTTCCATAACATGAGTCAGTGCTCTACTCTTTAGTTTATTCTGGCAAAACATAGACCTAGCAGAGGTGTGAACATCCTGCATTCATCTTTAAAAAGTGTTATCTTTAAACTCTAGTTTTGATTCTTCAAATGCATAAACTTATCCGGTTGAGGTACCCAACCCAACCAGATGGGTATGGGCTCCAGGCTTATCACAAGCTCACAGGGCCTTACACTGCTGCAAGGATAGTGCGGTTAGCCACCCGGGGATGAGGAAGGTGTGCGCTTTGTGTTGTTCTTGAGACATTGCCTCTGAATGATGCATGGAACAACATTAATAGTCTTCTAAGTCTTCTATATCTTTGCTGTACAGAGAGTTACCGGGACATAATGTCATTCAAAGAGGATAAAGGGAGAAAAACTGAGGGATCCTGGAACCTTTTACTCTTTCTGACCCCTAGCGGAAGTCAATGATTAAACAGGGCTTGCAGACAATTCTGTGGAGATGAGGGAGCAAGGATGTCCGTGTTTATTTTGAGATGGAAAAACAAAGTTTTTATTTATGTAACAAGTAAGAATTGATGATATTACAAGCAGTTCGGATCTTTTTTCTCCTAACATTATGTAAGATTGTTGTTTGTTTTTCTCAATATCTAACAAGCTGATTGTGGCAGCTTTGGCATGACAGAAAACGTCCTCCTTGCCTGTCATTATGTATACTCAGACAGCATTTTTCCAGGTTTAGAAAGCCATGGGGGAGAGGAGGCTGATAAAAACTTATTTCTGCACAATTTGAACTAGTTGCTGGACACGTATTACCTTGCAACTACTTTCCCAGCTTCCATTCTCATGACCCTAAGCGCTTGTCTGCCCTGTGAAACTTACTGTGCTAGCACTATGTGCCATCGTGTCCCTGATCTTTACGGGGCTATTGCACAGTTCTGTAATATGACTATAGCATGAGTTGGTACCATCCATACAGGCCAAGCTCAGTCTGTGTCATAATGCTATCTGGGCTATAACACTGCCATATTATAACATGGTACATGTTCTAGTGGAGTCAGAAGCTAAATCATAACTGTACTTACAAAGTCTCTGCCATACTTTAGAGTTTGAAACTATTTCCAAGCAATGTTTGTAACATGATTTGCATCCAAACCTTACCTGCCTACATAGTAAAAAGAACAGGAGTACTTGTGGCACCTTAGAGACTACAAAGTGTGTTACAAACAATTGTGATTCTAATAAAAATCACTCTCCACTTTGTACAGAGATCTTGTTCAGAGAACAGCCCTAGAAGTTTGCTTGATGAATGTTTTTGAACATGGAAATGTTGAGAGCACAGTTCAGGCCATGATTGGTACCTAGAAACTACAGTGGTGGGTACTATATAAAGTCTCTAAGAACAATTATAAACTGGACCTTACATTTTGCAGCTGCTGTGTTTGTTGCACAGTTCGTATGTAATTTGCACACTGTATTCGGATGGGTTTCAATAAATATATCTGTCTGAGGGTTTCCTATAGCACCTACTTTCATAGGGTCCAAGCAATGGGTATACCTATACAATGAATTTGCTTGCACTGTGCAGGATTTATATGACTCGCGATTTCATTTGCATTACAAAAGGACAAAAATTTAAAATTTTTAAAAAAGATTTCTGGAAATTGTAATTGAGAAACTTGGTCAAAATGTATTCTTGGAAAATGTCACCGTAAAATCTGTCTGCCCCTTTAAATAAGTGGCTACACATGCTTCCAATGTGCATGCAAGGCGGTAGTGTCGGGACACAGAGAGCCCATGTAGTAAGCTCTACAGCCTCTTGCTTGGCACTTTTTTGTGCTCCTTAGGGGCTTTATCGGTAGTATTGGGACAGGGTTATTTAAGGGTGGCACATGGGAGGATTAGGGAAAGTGTGGGGTGTGGCCAGTGGACTCCTTGCCTATGCAGAGTCACCAGCCATTTCTCCCATCACAGAGAGGGCTGCAGCAGCTGCAGAGGTCAAAAATTTCTTTAATAGTAATGTTTGTTTTATCATATCTCAATAATTGGTTTTAAACGTTGTGTGTAAAATAAAAGCAGATTTTTCTTCTCTCAAAGGCTTAAACCTTAGTGGAAATATTTTTGAACAAGCAAATTATACATCCCATTGATCACTAAATCTTGCTTATTCACATAGATACAATCTTCTTTCCCATTATTTCCACACTCATTTCTTTTGTTTAGGTGCATTGTAACTGCTTTATTTTGCATACATTGACCTGTGGAATTAAAGAGAAACCAATAGCAGGTAAAAGCGCTATTGTAATTATGTGAAGGCAGAAATTCCTCATACACTGATATTATTAAATAAAAATGTACTTGTTTTCTCTCCAAATCCAACTCATAACTCCTCTTCAATATTAAATCTAGTTTGTCTGGCCTCTGTCTCTGAAACATTTGTTCCTCTCAAAGATGCGAAGTGTAATTTTTTGTGCCTGAATACTTTATTAGCAGGGATAACCTCATGTTTTTTCTCATTTTTGTTCAATAAGGAAGATAAAACAGTTTCAGAATCAAGCCTATCCCTTATTAATTTGAGATTTAGGAAGCAGAATAAAGGAGTGCAAATAGATTGCTTTCAAATAAATCATCACTAATTGTACATACAGATGCACTGACTACATTTGAACCTGCTTAATAACTTTTGCTGAGTGTCACCTGTTTGAGATTAAAACCTATTTAAATATGTGGGGGCCTGATTCTCTCACTTACTGCTGCAAATCTGGAGTAACTCCACAGAAATCAACTGTTACACTAGTGTGAAACTGGTATAAGTGAGAGTGGAATGCGTCTCACAACTGACACTTTTATATGTGCAACACAAGCACATCTTCTGTTTCACAATCATTGCAACCTTGAGTTGTGTGCTCTAAAAGAGGAGCCTGCGTGTTAGCCATCCCCAACGAGCTGTCTGATTTGTCCTTTCGTCTGTTCCATGTCTAATAACAGGCACTTCCTAACTTCTTATCAGATATGGCATTTGCCAAGCCAATTTGCAGCAACTTCATCAGCAAAGTGCTCAGCCCTCTGGTCATAGGGCAGTCATCAGTGATATGTGATATTGTCTGTCTTTGGCCAGAGCCGCAGTGTTGGATCCTCTTGTTAGCCCCTGGTGTGAAGGCTGGCTGCACACTGACGCTGGATCGTTTTGAAATTGGTTCAGAAGATACTTTTTTCCTTGACATCTGTGTTGTATTTCTAGTCTGCCTTCATGAAGTTTCATCTTGGCTTCTTAAATGTTCTAATGATTGGGGGTTGTAGGCTGATATTGATAGTAGAAGGTCTGCGTTGGCTGTGGTGTGAAGTCTTCCAAGACCAGACATGATGCAGGTTGGGAATGACCATCCACGGATGATACCCAGCACATATCAAGAGAGCATTCATGAGACCACCTGGCTGAGTGGAAGATTTCCTCTCTGCTTTACATCATGGATGAGGGCAAGATCATTGGTAGGTGCCCACTCCATGAGTTGGTCTCCATTCGAGTCTGATGCTGAGTATTCCCAATCAGGATGGTGGCTGTTGAAGTCACCTATGTAGACAGCTGGAAGAGCTAGTCTCTTTTGAACTTGCTGGTTCCAGGTAACATTTGGTAGCTTGTAAACATTTGCGATCTGGAAACTTCTCACCTGAATCACATCGCAGACACCAGTAGATGTAAGCAGAGCGGCATCTAAGATGTTTGACCAGATGTAGGTGCTGTGGCCGTGTTTGGCATGTGTGGTGTGGCATAATAGGTCAAAACTGGTTACCTTGAAGCATCTTGCGGTGGCGATGTGCGTCTCTTGTAGGCAGATAATGTCAACGTCATGACGACAGAATAAATCGCTGATAATGCTGTGTATGGCTGCCGACCATCTCTCAACGGTGAGCTGCAGTGTTCTAAAGGCTAGCCCAATGGCTCAAACGTTTTCGGCAGGGGGGAGCGGAATTGCGGCAGAAATGTTGGCAGGAAAGTGACCAAGATTTAGCCCCAGAAAGGACTTTCGATGCAGTTTGCTAATTGAATCATCAGTTTCCCTGGTATGAACTGGATACTTACAGGGTGCGCAAAGAGAATGCTGATCCAATGAGACCCCCACTTCTCATTATGCTAACTATTACACCAAAGGCTTTCACAAAGACTTTAGCCATGTCTACAGTATTTTTCTTTAACAGGGAATCCAGCATGATTTTGCGTAGAGACTGCTCTTCTATTTGTCTAGCCCATCACCTGGGGACCACAGTGACTATTATTTCCAGGTGTTGGTGAATTTTAGGAAGAGTGCCTTTTCTGTTTGACCAAGGTTAGTTCATTTGGAAACTCGCTTTGGTACATCAGTGAGCTGAAGGTGTCCATCTCGGGGAAAGACTAAGGACCAATTAAAAAGCAGTTTGGTAACTTCAAAAGTTCAAGCTTCTGTCACAAAAGGAATGTATGCACCTATTCTTTTTATGGGCGGTCAGCTTAGATGCTAACCCATTGGGAGAGGTTTCACTGTTTATCCTCTTTTGAGATTTGTTCTACATCAAGGGGTGAATGCTAATTCTAATCTGAACATTGTTGTTTGGCCAGAATGAAGCCCTCACTAAAGTAATGGCTGCAAGAGGAATGCATTCACCAATAACTTAATTTGTGTAAACCTGAATAGGAACCAGTATCCTCAAATAACAGCTTCCTAGGCTGTGGTGTGATAAGAGTATCTCTTTATCCAGGAAAAAGAAGAACAGGAGTACTTGTGGCACCTTAGAGACTAACAAATTTATTAGNTTTGACAAAGTATCTGATTTTTATTTTCTAATGGCCGGTGTTATGCCACTTTCATGCCAGTTTAACTGTATTGATCATTGGAGTGGCCTTGGTGTAAAACTAGGATAAGACAGTGGGGAATCAGACTCTATGGGCTAATTCTCCTCTACCTGATGCTGGTGTAAATCAAGAGTACCTCCACTGAAACCAATGGAGTTATGCTGCTAAAACTGGTGTAAGCAAGAGAAAAATCAGGCCCTAAGTATTTAACTTTCAGGTACCTTTTAGACATTGGCCTCTCAGAGTTGGTAAGACAACTCCCACCTGTTTATGCTCTCTGTATGTGTGTATATATATCTCCTCAATATATGTTCCATTCTATATGCATCCGAAGAAGTGGGCTGTAGTCCACGAAAGCTTATGCTCTAATAAATTTGTTAGTCTCTAAGGTGCCACAAGTATTCCTGTTCTTCTTTTTCCTGGATACAGACTAACACGGCTGCTACTCTGAAACCTGTCTTTATCCAGGGGTGTGGTCAAGTCAGAAAGTTTTCCAACATATAGATCCACATAAATGCCATCTTCTTTTGTGGAACTGTCATCTCACAAGCTAAGCAGGCTGAAGATGGACCAGCATTTCCTTTTAACAAGGGTCTAATGGCTGAGCATGGATCTAGGATCCCAGAGTTTTGATTTTTTTTTAGGTCTGGTTCTGCTATAGACTTGTGCTGTGACCTTGGGCACGTCACTTAACTGCTCTGTGCTTCAGTTTCTCCATCTGTAAAATGGGAACAACCATACTGTGAGGTTTAAATATGTTAGTGATCATTTTTATTATTACTTGGATGGGAAACCTCCCATAGAACCTCAGTGTGGTGTTGGTGATTCACTGAGTGACGCTCTTTCCCCAAGCTAGTGAACAAATGCCCCAGTGTGGTGCTTCTGGAGGTGTCTTCTTTCAGAAAACGTGTCAAACAGGTCCCGTTATCATGATACTTTTCATAACCCACCTGGCCTGAAAATCCCAACTCAATTGGCTACAGTCCGCCTACCAAAATCTTACCTGTAATTTATTTGGTGTTGCTTTGGGATCTTATCAGCTTCATCCTTTGTTTGTTTGTTTGTTTTATTAGCTGCAACTCAAAGCCCATAAAAGGTACCCAGCAGGGGTGTAGCTAGAGTATTGGGGGAGAGAGACCAGGTGGAGGAATGGAAAGGAGTAGAACATGGAACCGATGTGGGTGGAGGGAAGCAGGATCAATAAGGGAATGTAGAAGGTGGGAGCTAGAACATATTCATGGAAGACAGATAAGCAGGAGACTGAGCTGAAGAAGCAGGCAGAGAAGAGTAAGATGGGAGAGAGGCAGACAGGAAGAGATGAGAAGGCAGGGATGTCAGAGGAGCTGGAAAAGGGGCAAAAGAGATGGACTGGTTAGCTGTGTATGCAGCTTTGCAAGGGGAGGAGACTAGTAGAAGTGCCTGTTTGCATGTGGTATGTGAGGGACTTCATGCCAGCTTGGGGAGGGAGTTGGAGGAGGAAGAAGAGGGCCAACAATGTGGACAAAAAGCCAATAGTGAGCGGCGTTCCCATCCCCTTTGTCCAGTCAGGGAGTTGCAATGCAATGGGAGCTTTCAGTACTTCAGTGGTTCATTAAATGACCATCTATACCCACTACTTACCTCAGGGGTGTTATGAGCCTTAACTAGTTAATGTTTATCCTCTGATGCAAGGAACTACTGAAATGCAGGTTATCATCATTGTCGTCATCATCATCATTAGGATGACTTGGGGAACTGTAAATAACAGTTGAGAGTGGTGAAGTCAGAAGAGCTGATTTGGCTACGGGGCCTAATTTTCAGTCTGGCCTTAATCCAACATCCTGTAGAGCTCCCACAATTTTACTGATCCATCTTCTTTAGATGGCTGTCCATGAGACTATGCCTGGTTTTTAAAAGTCTGGCCAGTAGTTTAACAAGTCAGGCTACCAAAAGGCCATCTTAATGAGGAAAAAAGATCCCCTGGCTGGGAAATTCCAAGATAGCTGAGACTCACAGATTCCATGTATAAATAAGAAATCACCCTACTCCTCTCACTGTGTTTTGTGTCATAGGCGTCTTCCCCCTTCCAGCCTTTCTTATCCGTAACTCTTCATGAAATCCAGATTGGTTTAATTTTGCTTGCAAGTTTTTACATTATTTTAATCTTAGCTCTTTCCAAAAAAGAGGAGAATAATAGAAAAACAGCCCTTGTGAGATACAAACTTCTAGATGATGGTATCAATTTACTTTTCACAGTTAGGCACAATAAATTACTTTTCATCATGGGTAAAATTTGCTACAATGACATGTTTCCTCCTCCACAGAATACAGTCGGGTTCCGAGACAGTGATAAAGAACTAGCAGTCATGAAATTGAAGTAGCATTTAACTTTTTATTTAACTTTTATCTGCTTGATGAACTACACAGTAAGTTGTACAGACAGGTTATTTGCAGACAGATTGCATTTTAACATCCTATTACCTGTGAGGAATTCGCTCTTCGCTTTAGGCTGAGCTTTTCAAAAGGAGCATAGTGTCATGATGGAAGAATAAAAGGCCAAATCCTGCAGTTTATTCTTCATTCAAACCTCCCGTTGAGACAATCAGTGTCTGTATAAGGATTGAGTAAGGGATTCTAATGTTTAGCCTACATTTTTGACAAAGTATCTGATTTTTATTTTCTAATGGCCGGTGTTATGCCACTTTCATGCCAGTTTAACTGTATTGATCATTGGAGTGGCCTTGGTGTAAAACTAGGATAAGACAGTGGGGAATCAGACTCTATGGGCTAATTCTCCTCTACCTGATGCTGGTGTAAATCAAGAGTACCTCCACTGAAACCAATGGAGTTATGCTGCTAAAACTGGTGTAAGCAAGAGAAAAATCAGGCCCTAAGTATTTAACTTTCAGGTACCTTTTAGACATTGGCCTCTCAGAGTTGGTAAGACAACTCCCACCTGTTTATGCTCTCTGTATGTGTGTATATATATCTCCTCAATATATGTTCCATTCTATATGCATCCGAAGAAGTGGGCTGTAGTCCACGAAAGCTTATGCTCTAATAAATTTGTTAGTCTCTAAGGTGCCACAAGTACTCCTGTTCTTCTTTTTGCGGATACAGACTAACACGGCTGCTACTCTGAAACCTTTTAGACATTAGTTTATTTGCTATTGTCAAGACCTACAGACTGTATACATGAATGCCAAAAGTATCAAATCTGGGTGCCTAAAGCCGTGGTCTGATTTTTGGAGTGGTCAAGCCACCTGGAACCCCTCGCTTAACTTCAGTGGGCATTATGCTGCCCTGTACCCCTGTAAAGCAGCCCATTTATTGCCTAACGGGAGGCATCTAAATGTGAAAATGTTGGCCTAATATTACTGCTTCCCAGGTCTCCTGTTCTATAGGCTGCTGTTAATTTTTGCGACAAGGACTGTTATTAACTATATGCTTGTATAGGAACCAACCTGGTCAAGACTTCGAGGGGTTATCACTTCAGTCAGAGCGAACAATCAGATGAAAAGCAGGGCCAAAGAAACTCCATATTATAAAAGCAGCAACACTTAATGTATCTAGTTTGGCTGGTAAAGGTATGAAAGTTGCGGATATGATAGTAAAGAGAGGCTGTTCTGTACCTGCAAGAAAACAATGGGCTAGGAGTGAAGGAGTTGGGCTTAGATTGTAAACTCTCCTTCACTGTGACAAAGGGAGTCTGTAGCAAACCGCAGGCTCACCGGCGCAGCCTCTCCGCTGGTCATCCTGGAATTAGCTCTTTCAGCACTCAGAGTACCCTCTGCTGGCTGGCGTGTCACCTGCCCTAGGCCCCGTGTCCCTCCCAGACCCCAGTGCCCTGTACCTTGGGGTGTTGCCCCACCGCAGTACCCCCACGCGCTAGGTCTCCCCTTCCAGGGGAACCCCCAACCCTCTACTCCCACCTTGCCTCAGTGGCTACTGCCAGTTGTCATCTAGCCCCCTCTCACTGGGGCAAACTGCAGTCTGTAAAGGCCACTGATCATTGGCAAAGGGGTCGGACCAGCTGCCTCTGCCTAACCCCAGGCTGCACCTCTGCAACCCCTGTACCAGCTTTGGCCTTTAGCCAGGCCCACAGCCTGGAGATTTGCCAGGCTGGAGCTCCTCAGCTCCTCTTGCCTTTCCCTAGCACTGCTCTACTCCTGGTACCCTGGGCTCCCAGGCAGCTAAGTCCCTCTCTCTCCACAACGAGAGAGAGAGAGTCTGTAGCTCCTGGCCTCCAGCCCTCTTATCAGGGCCAGCTGGGCCCTGATTGAGCTGGCCACACCTGTGATCAGCTACTCAGTCAGCTTCCCCCCAGCTGTTCTCCCTCCTCTTATTTTAGGAGCGGGCTCACCACCCCGCTACAGAGTCATAATGAAATCAGGGTGATGGTGAGAGGAGAGCTAAGGAAGGTGGTGATTGACGTTTGTAGAGTAAGTGACAGGTTGATGGCTGTAGGAATGAAAGTTAATGAGAGCACTATGTTTGTGATACCCGCATATGCACCTCAACAAAGACTTGACAAAGGAGAATTTTCATCAAGACTTGCAGGTGCTAGTGGACAGAGCAGCACCAGAGTCGCTGCTGGTGGTGCCAGGTGATATGAATACACGCAGAGGTAAAAACCAAAGGGAGCATGAAATGTGCTTAGGAAATTTCAGCATAGGCATCATGAATGAAGAAGAGGAAACGTTACTAGATGTGTATATTGCCAATCAATGGATGACAGCCAATATGTGGTTTCAAAAGAGGGCGAGTCATTTAGTCGTTTACATTGCTGGTAGAAACAAAAGCCAGATTGATCTGATGTTGGGGAGGAAGTCTCAGTGGAGTGGAGTTATGGACCGCAAAGTGACACCTAGTGGGTGGTAGTACTGCAACACAAGCCTCTTTTGGCAAAGATTGCAGTAAAGCGTTGGACAGGGAGGAGCTTAGCTCAAAAGAAACAAGATTAAAGTACAGGAAGTTAAGGGGAAGTGTGGTAGAAAACTTTGTGCAAGCAGTCCAGGATAAATATCTGGGAACAGATTTGGCATCGTCTGAAGAGGAGTGGAACTATCTCAAGAGTAACAGAGAGTCCTGTGGCACCTTTAAGACTAACAGATGTATTGGAGCATAAGCTTTCATGGGTGAATACCTACTTCACCCACGAAAGCTTATGCTCCAATACATCTGTTAGTCTTAAAGGTGCCACAGGACTCTCTGTTGCTTTTTACAGATCCAGACTAACACGGCTACCCCTCTGATACTATCTCAAGAGTGTGGATTGCTCTGGCAGAAGAGGTTTGTGGCTAAGAGAGAGAGGAGTAGTGGCGAACTGACAAAGTACAGGTAACAGAGAAGCAAAGCCAGAGGGCAGTGAAGAAGGCCGAAAAAGGTGCCGGAGACAACCTCTACCCTGAGCTTGTAAACAATCCACAGCCGGCTGGCAAAAAGGTCTCTAATATAGAAAAATGAGACACAAAGTGAAGGAGGATGGTATTGCAATGCTAGTTGTAAATAATGATCAGGGGAGACTGTTAGTAACACTGAACAAGTTAAGGAGAGGTGGAAACAATACTTTGAGAGTCTCTTAAATAAGGCAAATCTCTTTTGTGGAGTTGCCAACATATGTTCCTAATGTGGTGCCTGAGCCTGACATAATGGAGGAGGAGATGAGAAATGAAGAACAATAAGGCAGTGGGACCTGTTGAAGTGACGGTGGACCTGGTGGAAGTCTTGGGCAAGAGGCATAAAATGGGTGAGCGGAATGGTTAAAGTTGTATTTCAAGTCAAGCCGAATCCCTGAAGATTGGTGCAAGACTACGCTGGTCTCAATACATAAGTGTCGCGTGCCTGGAATGGGTCACCACTGAGAGGGCCAATCTCAGGTCAGACTGTCAGAAAACAGGGCAGACACACTGAAACTGTTGGTATACTCTCTAGATTTAACCAAATCAACAACAAATGTGTGCTCCTGGATCACTGTACTAGCTTACCATGGAGCCACAGCCAGTCCCCTTAGACACTCCAGCCTGTATTACCACCCAGGCAAACTGGACTTAATGGTGAAAGGTTATTAAAACCAAAAATCATCACACACTATGTTCTTCCAGCCCCAAACGGCCAGTCACTTACCCCAGGTCAGGGTATAGTTCAGATCTCACCAAAGACAACGCACAAGCCAATTTCTTTAGCAAATGAAGCTAAAGATTTATTAGCTAAGAAAAAAGAGAGAGTTATTGAGAAGTTAAAGCAGGTAAATTACATTATATGTGAATCACAGTTTGTAGTCCAAATGATAGCAGTGATGTAGCAATCTGTTAGTTTTCCATAAGTCTCTTAGGACATCCGAAAATGGCTTTGAGGACCTCTGTCCAATCGCTTAGGGTTATCTAAGCAGTTCAGAGATGAAAGATTACTCCCTTAGACCAGTATTTATAGATCTTGCTCACATCAAATAAGCTGACAAGATTGTTGACCAACGTGGGTGCTTCCTTTGATGACAAAGATTAGGAAATGTAGACTGGGACTGTGAATCCTATTGAATAACACAATGACTCTTGCTTTGAAGTTAACATTTCACTTCCTATGCATACACAAGTAATTCAGTCACAGTGATACACACAATGTAATTGCTGGCCGTTCATTTCAATAGGGATGGAGAAGTGGAACAATACAGATAACCTTCATTAGTTTTCAGGAAGTCTACACATCAAGCAAATTCTCATCTTAATGTTAACACAAACCTCTGATCTAGGGTTAATTAAGCATAGGGTATACATATATAATGCAGAACAACAGGTTACAGATATGAAAAGACAATAGCACTAGCATTCCTTTGAACTGTTCTAAGAGACAAGTGAATTGGCTTGATCCCATTACAATGCCTGCTGGCATTATTTTGACTCCTATGAGCACAAGTGAATGGGTCTATTTCTACTAGCCCACTTCACATCTCTTTGATACCCACACACAGTGAATTGGTACACCTCCCACTTCTTTGAGGTTGTTACCTGAGCTAGCTAGCTGTCAGCGCCACATTAAAAAAGGAAGCATCCATGAATGTGGAAACTATCAAGTTACTGTTGCATGGGTGAAGATACCAGAACCGTATTCTGGACTCTAGGATTAGGAGAATGGTGGAACTCCTCTTTGAGCAAGAACAGTTCAGCTTTAGGAAAGGCTGAGGAACTACAGATGCTATGTTTGTAATTCAGCAAGGGATAGAGGAGCATCTAAAGGACCAACAGGATAGCTTCTTGGCTTTATAGACCTGGGCATACGATATAGTGGACAGAAGGATGCTGACATTAGTGCTAAGGAAATATGGCAGGTCTGAGAATATGATGATTGTGATGAATGCACTATACAGATCACCTAAAATAGTGATCCAAATGTGTTGGAATGACAAGCCTCTCTGCAGTGAAAATCAGACTGCATCAGGGGTCGGCCCTCAGTATGCTGCTGTTTATCATACTGCTGGATTACATCAGCAGGAAGCTCTCAGTGGGAAAAGGTGAGAAGCTGCTATATGCAGATGACATAGCAATAAGGGCATCGTCCAAAGAAGACCTAGGGGAAATAGTCAACTAGTGGTATGACTAGCTAAGCTGGCGTGGCATGAAAATGACCGAGACTGAGGTCATGTGGGTCAGTAGAGGTGCCACAGGATAACGGGATATAGAGATTAATGGAATACGACTAACACAGACTGATCATTTCAAGTACCTCGTGGCTTGGTTTCAGAAGATGGTGAGCTTGAATGTGAGACACGGTCCGGACTGTAGAGTGCTGTCAGAGCATGGAATAACATATCATATGGGAGAAGGGATATAGGAGGAGGAGAAGTGCTATATTATACTTATAGATAGATCTATCTATCTATCTATATATATAAGTATAATATAGCATTTCTTCTTGTCTGTTTTTGTGTATATATTTATATATATATATATATATATATATATTTTTTTTAATTTTAGATATTTTATCATCCTTTATTGCTAATGTAATTGTGTCTTAGTGAATGTAATTATTTTGCTTTTAGTTATTTAGCTTAATCTGAACTGAGACTCAGGTTGAATTGAACAAGAGTTTTATTTTGTAGTGTAAGAACTGCCTGTTCAGTTGTAACTCATTTCTAACATGAATTTGTTGATAATACGCAGAGACCTCCTATATTGATCGCTGATGTAATTGTCCTATAGTTGGACAGATGATGTAATTCTTATCTAGTTGCTAAAGACAGTGACCTTGAGACAGATCAGATGACTGAGCAACATAGGTGGATCATTGATTACCAAATGTCCTTGATTAAAGCTAACTTGGCTTTATGTTGTTAATAGCTATAGAGGAGTGACTGTGAGGAAACTACAATGCCTCATAAAAGTTGAAGCCTTTTTTAATAAATAAATATCCAAGGCCAATGGTCAAATGTGTTCATGATGATTTCAAGACTTGTTTTTATCTGTGTTCTACATAGTTTTGTAACTTTTTTGTTTTGGCCATTGTTATCAATTCAATTGCTGTGACTTTATAAGACGGCTGTTGTGAGGCCCAAATAAAACATTTTAATTTGCTAGCAGTAGGGTTGCCAGGTGTCCAATTTTCGACCTGAATGCCTGGTCAAAAAGAGACCCTGGCAGCTCCGGTCAGCACTGCCCACCAGGCCGTTAAAAGTCCGGTCGGTGGTGCTGCGGGTCTAAGGCAGGCTAGTCCTACCTGTCCTGGCATCGTGCTGAGCCACAGAAGTGGCCAGCCCTGGCTCCGCACTCCCATTGGCCAGGAACTGTGGCCAGTGGGAGCTGGGGGGTGGGGGTGACAGTGCCTGTGGGCAATAGCAGCGTGCGGAGCCTCCTGCCCTTTCCCCCCCCGCCTAGGAGCTGGACCCGCTGGCCGCTTCCGAGGCGCAGCACACTGCCAGGACAGGCAGGGAGCCTGCCTTAGCCCCACTGCGCTGCTGACCGGAAGCTGCCCAAGGTAAGCCAGTGCCCCAACCCCCTGCCCCAGCCCTGAGCCCTCCCCCAAACCTGGAGCCCCCTCCTGCACCCCAAATTCCTCATCCCTGGCCCTACCCCAGAATCTTCACCCCCCAGCCCAGAGCCCACACCCCCCACCCTGCACCCCAACCCACAGCCCCCCCGCACTCCGAATCCCTCGGCCCCAGCCTGGAGCCCCCTCCTGTACCCCAAACCCTTCATCCCCAGCCCCACCTCAGAGCCTGCACCCCCAGCTAGAGCCCTCAGCCCCTCCTGCACCCCAAATCCCTACCCCAGCCTGGAGCCCCCTCCCACACCCTGAACTCCTCATTTCTGGTCCCACCCGGGAGCCTCCATCCCCAGTTAGAGCCTTCACTCCCTCCCGCACCCCAACCCCCTGCCCCAGCTGAGTGAGGGTGGGGGAGAATGAGCCCCGAGGGAAGGGGAATGTATTGAGCGGGATGCGGGGCCTCAGGGAAGGTGCGGGACTAGGGTGTTCAGTTTTGTGCGATTAGAAAGTTGGCAACCCTAGCTAGCAGGTGTCACACTTTTTTTTTAAGTAAAATACAAGACACCACATGAGAGAGTTTAAAGGAGGGGAAAACAAGAATTGTGACTTAATTCTTGACTGTGGGAATACCCTTTTTCAGGATTATAGATACGTCAAATAAATATGTGACTAGTAGAAAGTGATGCTTTTTAATTGGAACACTTAAAAAAGAAAAATACGGGGTGAGGGGGGGAAGAGATAAACATCGCCCAAATTCTGCAGGTCGGGTATAACAAATGTAATAACGATTGGTTTGGTAACCAGCTAGGAAGGTCTAAAGAGAGTGCACAGGCTATAAAGAAATAGACATATTTTTCTATCTTAACGAAAACAGGCCTTGAGACCTCTCAATACAAATATCTAAGCCTTCAGCTATGATAAACATGGATCCTGAAGAGAAGAAGAGGGAGGGGTTTGAGAAGACTAGTGGTTAAAGAGCTGTTTTGGCTCCGCTATTAATATTTGCTTCTTAAATACCTATAAACTTTTGGATTAGCATTAGCTATTTCATATCAGGAGCTTTTTAGGCATACTGCTTAATTGCCTGGAGCACTTGCAATGAACTTGGCCAAGATTTGTCTTCTGGCTGCTGCTGGAAAGGGTAATATAGGTAAAAATGGGAGATATTATCATAATATATTCCGTGAAGCAGATTCTTACACAAAAGAGTGCCAAAAACTAATCGAATGCATGATTTTGATCCAAAATACCAAAAACCTCATGAAAGATTAGTCTGATGACTAGAAAGGTGGATGAGAGAGAGGGAGGAATTGATTCTTTGGGTTAATGTACATCTAGCTTATAGACAGCTTGGCATGGTTCTGTAGTTCTATCTTTGTATTGAAAAATGTGTATGATCTCTTATTGCACTTTTTAAAAAAAATCATGAATAAATTGGCTAAGAATTTTGCTTCACTTTTTGAATGTGTGTATTGTATTGTTGAAATCTGTCTATCAGTTCTTCTTTCATGTAGGGGCTGATTCTGGAGCTCTTATGTAGATGTGAATGGGACTACTTGGGTGAGTAAGTGCTCAACAGTGAGAGCAGGGCTTCCACAATCTATCCCATACTATATGTGCACAGAGACACTTGTGGCTGGAAATGGCTCTTTCTTTCGTTCAGGTCTCAGAGAAAATTTTGGCCTTTGAAAAAAGAAGAGAAATTTTTGCTTTGGTGGTGGATAAGGAACTGGCTAAAGTGGAGACTGCAACGGGTCATACTGAAAGGTGAACTGTCAGGCTGGAAGGAGGTTACTAGTGGAGTTCCTCAGGGATTGGTTTTGGGACCAATCTTATTTAATCTTTTTATTACTGACCTTGGCACAAAAAGTGGGAATGTGCTAATAAAGTTTGCGGATGACATGAAGCGGGGAGGTATTGCTAATACAGAGAGGGACCGGGATATCCTACAGGAAGATCCGGATGACCTTGTAAACTGGAGTAATAGTAATAGGATGAAATTTAATAGTGAAAAGTGCAAGGTCATGCATTTAGGGATTAATAACAAGAATTTTTGTTATAAACTGGGGACGCATCACTTGGAAGTAACAGAGGAGGAGAAGGACCTTGGAGTATCGGTTGATCACAGGATGACTATGAGCCGCCAATGTGATATGGCTGTGAAAAAAGCTAATGCGGTCTTGGGATTCATCAGGCGAGGTATTTCCAGTAGAGATAAGGAGATGTTATTACTGTTATTCAGGCACTAGTGAGACCTCATCTGGAATATTGTGTGCAGTTCTGGTCTCCCATGTTTAAGAAGGATGAATTCAAACTGGAACAGGTACAGAGAAGGGCTACTAGGATGATCCGAGGAATGGAAAACCTGTCTTATGAAAGGACACTCAAAGAGCTTGGCTTGTTTAGCCTAACCAAAAGAAGGCTAAGGGGAGATACGATTGCTCTCTATAAATATATCAGAGGGATAAATACCAGGGAGGGAGAGGAATTATTTAAGCTCAGTACCAATGTGGACACAAGAACAAATGGATATAAACTGGCCATCAGGAAGTTTAGACTTGAAATTAGACGAAGGTTTCTAACCATCAAAGGAGTGAAGTTCTGGAATAGCCTTCCAAGGAGAGCAGTGGAGGCAAAAGACATATCTGGCTTCAAGCCTAAGCTTGATAAGTGTATGGAAGGGATGGTATGATGGGATAGCCTAATTTTGGCAATTAATTGATCTTTGACTATTAGTAGTAAATATGCCCAATGGCCTGTGATGGGACACTAGACAGGGTGGGATCTGAGTTACTACGGAGAATTGTTTCCTGGGTGTCTGGATGGTGAGTCTTGCCCACATGCTCAGGGTTTAGCTGATCACCATATTTGGGGTCAGGAAGGAATTTTCCTCCAGGGCAGATTGGCAGAGGCCCTGGGGGGTTTTCGCCTTCCTCTGCAACGTGGGGCACGGGTCACTTGCTGGAGGATTCTCTGCGCCTTGAAGTCTTTAAACCACAAGTTGAGGACTTCAATAGCTCAGACATAGGTCAGGTGTTTGTTACAGGAATGGGTGGGTGAGATTCTGTGGCCTGCGTTGTGCAGGAGGTCAGACTAGAAGATCATAATGGTCCCTTCTGACCTTAAAGTCTATGAGTGTATGGTGAACCTGGGAGGCAGACTCTCACACTTGTGCTCCCTCTCTCTCTCAGAAAGGAACTTAAGTACCTAACTTTAAGCAAAGGGGCACCTTATGTCCTTAAAAGTTGTCTGCATTTAACTCTTTTTCTGAATCAGGGCTTCTGTGATATGATATGAAGTCACCTGCACTGAGTCTTGAGCCCAGCATCAGAAATATCACTAGATTGTTCCAGTTTCCTTGTAAAAAGGGCACAAAACTGTAGTTAATGGGTAGGGGGGAAGAAGACGTAGTGGGTCTGAATCTGTTGCTGCCTCATTTCCACTGGAGTTGCTGTCTTTTCTAGGTCCTTATATGGCCCTCAACACTTTAGCATGTGAGTGCCTCACAATCTTTAATGTATCTCAGTATTACAGAGAGGAAACTGAGGCACAGAGAGGCTAAGATACTTGCTTAAGGTCACGTAGGAAGTCTGGCAAGCAGGGACTTGAATCTGGGTCTCCTAAGCCTTAGGCTAGTGCCCTGACCACTGGACCATCCTTCCTCTTTCTCACTCTTTTTTCGTATCATTCAGCTGCTGCTTCCACACGTAGGTTTACCAGTCAGCATAATCTGCAGTTCACCAGTTCCTTCCGTCAGCATTCACTCCCGGATAACAGAATTTATGTGTTCAGAAACAATTACCAGTTACTGATCAGAGTTTCTGCCCCTAAATTACCATTCTGTGAATGAAATTCACCCCACTGCGGAGGAGCAGCACAAAGCCTCTGCATCACTTATATCCATTCATTAAGTCCTGTCCTGAGAATGGCACTTAGTTGTGCATAGCTCTTGCACTGCCCCTCTGCACTGGGGTGAATTTTCCTCTGTAACTTTACAATAAAAATGATCAGCAGTACTTGCCCACTGAATTTCCATGTAAATTCCTTTTTATTTAGATTATCTTTCTTCCTATGTCTACACTACCGCGGTAAGTCGACCTACGCTACACAACTCCAGCTACATGAATAACATAGCTGTAGTCGACGTACCCTAGGTTGAGTTACTGAGGGGTCTACACCACAGGGGGTTGACGGAAGAAACATTTCCGTCGTCTTACCTTATTCTTCTCGTTGGGGGTAGAGTACGGGGGGTTGACTGGAGAGCGATCTGCTGTCGATTTGTCAGGTCTTCACTAGACCCGCTAAATCGACCGCCGGTAGATCGATCTCAGAGCATTGATTCGGGCTGTAGTGTAGATGGAAGTAACATCTGTTGCTGCCTCACTGTAGCTGGCCTTGCCTAGTTTAAATGGGGAGTTGTAGAAGCTGTGACCCTGATCTGATGTCTCCCAACCTTTTAAATTGCTTCCACCCAGGTTGACAGCAAAGCCTCTCAATTAAACAAAACTTGAAACAAAAGCCTTTATGTCCTTTTCTTGCCAGATGTCATGTGTCTGCTGCAGTGCAGTAGTTCGTAATTTGAAAGCAGAGTAAAAACAATTCAGTTTAATTCTTCCTGGCCTGGAAGAAAATAGCCTTCAGTCCTCCTCCTACTAGTGGTTCCCCTGTTGTGAAGGAACTGTCAGAATTATATGCTGCCGTCCTTCCCAAACCTTGTTCTGCATTAGCTGAGAAAGAGCACAAAGTTACTTGCTGAAGGTCACCTAGGAAGTCTGGAAAGCAGGGACTTGAATCTGGGTCTCCTAAGCCTTAGGCTAGTGCCCTGACCACTGGACCATCCTTCCTCTTTTTCACCTTTTTCTTCCTATCATTCAGCTGCTCCTTCCACACCTAGGTTTACCAGTCAGCATAATCTGCAGTTCACCAGTCCCTTCTGTCAGCATATCAAGCCAGAGGGAGAAATCTAGTCAATGGGACTAGGAGCCTTGTAGTGTAGTCCCAAGGCCTACAGGGGAAGTAGCCTGGAGTTTTTCCAGACACCATCTTTTACTCCTAAATTTTTTCCTCTTTTTCAGCATTTATTGTTCCCTGAGTCTCTGTGTGCCCAGAACTCCTGAGAAGGGGTAGCTTGTCCCATGAGATTTCCCCCTCTGGCTTTAAAGCTGTTGAAGGGGGGTAAGGAATGCTCAGTGGTTTGAGCATTGGCCTGCTAAACCCAGGGTTGTGAGTTCAATCCTTGAGGGGGCCATTTAGGGAACTGGCATAAAAATCTGTCTGGGGATTGGTCCCCCTTTGAGCAGGGGATTGGACTAGATGACCTCCTGAGGTCCCTTCCAACCCTGATATTCTGTGATTTATGCAGTATCAGTAACTATTTGAGCCTCCTATCTTCCCCCTCATTATTCTTGAGCTACAATGGATCAGATCCTTAGCTGAAGCAAGTCAGTGTGACTTCATGGCGATTTACCCCAGCAGAGGGTCTGGCCCAATCATTAGTGAATTACTTTGAGGCTAATATTCATGATAGCATTGTCTATCTGCTTTGTGATTGCTTTATTCTGCCTTTAACAAGTTGGATCCCAGAGACCGAAACATGGTGCACTCTGCTCCTTATTGTTCTTCATCATACAGCCATAAATAGAGGCTGATTTCACTCCAGACCTATCCTTGGCCATTTCCTTGCCCTAACTTTTTCAGAAAGCTGTTGGATTTTTTTCAACATTAGCTTGTTGCTGTCCTAGCCAGGATGAGACATACTGCAGCTTGCTTTGTAGTCTAGAGATTGATGCATTATGAAGATCAGAGGTCTGTTACTGCGATTCTTCTGAGACGACTCAAAGGAAACCCGGGATGATGCTAAAGACACTGAGGGTAGTTATTACCTATTTAATCTATTGGCATTTCTGAAGTGCCTGTCACTGTGACCTCTAGATGGTGTTAAATGGGTTACATAAAACCAGTGTAAATTGGGTACAACTCTATTGAAGTCGATGCAATTACACCAGTGTGAGAGGGGAATGGGGCCTGAGGAGCTCAGGTTTTGTCCTGTGATGTAAACAGACTACACATAGTGTCTGCTTCTTAGAGAATCTTTGGATTGTCCTTCCCTGAAACAGCTGTAACTGGGGCTATGTCTGCACTACCACGGTAAGTCGACCTAGGCTTCGCACCTCCAGCTACGTAAATAAAGTAGCTGGAGTCGACGTACCTTAGGTCGAGTTACTGCGGGAGTCTACACCACGGGGGGTCGATGGGAGAAAATATCCCGTCGACTTACCTTATTCTTCTCATCGGGGGTAGAGTACAGGGGTCGACTGGACAGCGATCTGCAATTGATTTGGCGGGTCTTTACTAGACCTGCTAAATCGACCGCCGGATCGATCTCAGAGTGTCGATCCCCGCTGTAGTGTAGACCTGTCCTGGGAGTGCTGTTACTTCCCTCATATTGCCTAAACCATGCACGTGTTGTCTTCCCTTTGGTCTCTCTGTGACTGAGAAGGATCCACCAGGGGGTGTTTGAGTGGAAGTTCCCCTACCCACGATCCTAGGAGGCTGTTGTGGGCAATTCTGTCCCTAGGGTTCATTTTCATTGGCCACCATGAGAAGGGTTTGCTCTTTTTCTGTCCCTCCTGTCTTTCGCTGAGAATTGTTTCCTGACACATCCCCTTCATTCCTCCCCTCTGATTGCCATAAGGGCCTGACCTGTCCTGCCTGCTCATTGGCTTTCTGCTCTACTCCTCCCTCTGTCCCCCTCCAGACGTGGAAGAGGAATAGTCAACCTGAGGTCAATCATGGACAGGAAAAGGGATTTTGTGTGGGGGTGGAGACTACATGGTAATGCTGCCTGCCCTAGCAGCCCTGCCAGGTTACTCTCCTGTTGTTCTTGATGCTCAGCCTATGTAGAGAAGAAGCAGACTGCATTTGCTTGAGAGGGTCCCTGTGATACTGTAGTGTTGGCTAGGACTTGACTGATCAGTGACTTTGAGCTATCTCCAGCTAGGTTTAGCTGTGTCTTATGGGGTGGAAGACATTGTGGTAAAAACACCTACTCTTCTACACTACAGCTTCCTCCATTGTTACAGCAGGGCAGAAATAATGCTTCTGTATTTTTCCCAGTGCAGATGTATCCCATGATGGACGCTGAGGGACAGATTTTCAAAAGTTTAAAACTGGCAAAAAATGCAGATAGATGCCTGGTGGGATTGTCAAAAGTAGGTTAGACACGTTGATTTCAATGGGACTTGGGTGCCTAACCTGCTTAGGTGCTTTTGAAAATCCCACTAGATGCCTGTCTATGTCTTAGGTACCTAAATACCTTTGACAGCTGGCCCCAGGCCTCTGGCTTCCATCAGAATACCTCAGAGATCAGTCATTTGCCAATTCATGTCCATCTTTGCTTTTATTTATTTACTTTTCCTTTTAAAATGCCCCCCCGTGTCATTTTCTGTTCCTGTTCTGGGAGCAGCAAAAGAAGAGTTTAGGGAGGAAGCTAGTCAGTTAGATAGGCAGGCACTAAGGATAATGGGTGAAATTCACCCTTGCCCAAAGGGCCCACAGAAGGCAAATGCACCACTTACGTGGGGCTGTTTTGAGGGCTGAGGAGGGGTTTAAGTCATCCTATGAAAATTGGAATGACCTGTGCTGAAGTCCTGGGAAAACCCTGTCCGTCTGTTAATGCCTTCTAAAAAGTTGACTGTTTCAGAAGCAGTAAAAGAAAACCTGCATTTTAACAACTCTCCTCCATGTCCTGCCATAAAACAAAGGGCTCAGGAGTGCCACTCAGACACTTGAAACTGAAAAACACTTGTCATTTACATGGCAGTTCAGAATACAGCCTACAGTGCTGCTAGAGCAGAGACCACAAACTTTCACATTTGAGTCATCTGTTGAAAAGCTACATATTTTTCTAAAGAGGGACCAAAATATGTTTTTGTAAGTAGTTTTACTTGCTGCTAAACAGATTGAGCCTAGACAGTGAGATTTATTTATAAATTGGATTTTCTTGCTCACCACAACTACTTATTAGATTGCTGAATTACATTGATCAGAGAGTTTGACCTTGCTTCTGAGGCCGTGATATAAAACCAATCATCTGATCCTAGTATGAATACCACTGTTTGTGTCTACAGAAACCAATCGACACTTCTAAGTAATCTGTTTAAATAGGCTGTGACACTAAACTTCCTTTCTCTCACTTATCTGAGCCAAGCAATCTCTTCAAACAATTGATGTTTTTCATTCTACAGTAATCTTCTATCACTTGCATTAATTGCTATAATCTCTGTTGTATTTTAAATGTCTCCTTGTCAAGATACATCCAGGGATAACTAGAGTCTGTGAATCTTTTTCTGAGACTATCATTTGTGTTCTATATCATGGATTAGCTGTAAGGGACTGTCTTTTAATAATAATCAATTAATACTAATAATAAGTAGATCCACTATAGCAGGAGTAGGCAACCTATGGCACGTGTGCCAAAGGCGGCACGCAAGCGGATTTGCAGTGGCACTCACAATGCCCGGGTGCTGGCCACCGGTCCAGGGGACTCTGCATTTTAATTTAATTTTTAATGAAGCTTCTTAAACATTTTAAAAACCTTATTTACTTTACATACAGCAATAGTTTAGTTATATATTATCGACTTATAGAAAGAGACCTTCTAAAAACATTAAAATGTATTACTGGCACGTGAAACCTTAAATTAGAGTGAATAAATAAAGACTCGGCACACCACTTCTGAAAGGTTGCCGACCCCTGCACTATAGTCAGGGTTGCACAGTACTTTCCATTAGAAGATTCTGTTTTCAGTTTGCTTGTAATTTTGTCAAACTTCACTGTTGAAGCTGAAATTTTCCATGCTAGGTGTTTGCTTCAAACTTTTTTTTTTTTTTTTTTTTAATTTCAGCAAAAATGGTTCAGCCATTTCAGAGAATGATATTAGGAAAAGATACATTGTTTTGACCATGTTAAAAAGATTCTTACAGGTGTTTCTTTTAGAAGCTCTAGCACCTCCATTTTATGGAGGAGGGGCTTAAAATTTGTCTAGGAAGTTGCCCTGGTGTTGGGGCTGTGCCTTTTCATCTGCATGAAAATTTGCCTCAATTTGACCAAGTTATAAGCCTCTGAAAAATCTCAGTTTGCACATGCTCAATAGGAGCTTGTAGAGTTTGGTAGCTAATTTCTCAGAAGATTCCAGCTGTATTGAGCATGCTCCAACCCAGAGCTTGAGGACCTGAGCAGAACTTTTCCTGAAATTGCTGCACCCATCTGCTGATAGCTCCTTTGATTCCAGGTACAGGAACTAAGAGCAGGGAGACTGTCTTGCCTGTGCTCACAATGTTCCCTGATGCTGGCACACAGGCAATGTGGAGAAGGAGGAAACCTGATTGAAATATTGAGGGGACTAGAGCCAGACTAGGGGGAGGGCGTGGGCAGCAGAAGTAGATCGGGAAATGAAGCCTGGAAGCAGGGGGAAAGGAAGAGACTGGGACTGGCTGGGCAAGAACATTGGGAGTGGAAAGTCAAGTATCAGGGGGTAGCCGTGTTAGTCTGTATCTACAAAAACAACAAGAAGTCTGGTGGCACCTTAAAGACCAGGGCCGGCTCCAGGCACCAGCCCACCAAGCTTGTGCTTGGGGCGGCACCTGTAGGGGGGTGGCGCGGTGCTCCGGCCCCCGGGGAGAGCGGGGCCACGGCCAGGCTCGCCGCAATCCCCCCGGCGCTCTGGCCGCCCTCCCCCCCCCGGCGCCCTCCCCCTGGCCGCCGGGGGGAGAGCGGCGAGCCCTGGCTGGGGCTCGCCGCCCTCTCGCCGCCCTGCCCCCTGCGCTCTGGCCGCCGGGGGGAGAGCGGAGCCCCGGCTGGGGCTCGCCGCCCTCCTCCCAGGGCTCCGGCCACCCTCCCCCCGGCCGCCGGGGGGAGAGCGGAGCCCCCGCCGGAGCTCATCGCCCTCCCCCCGGGGCTCTGGTCGCCCTCTCCCCCCCCCCCGCAAGGGGGGGGCGGCGGCCGGTGGCTTTTTTGCCTGGGGTGGCAAAAAAGCCAGAGCCTGGGGCGGCAAAAAAGCCAGAGCCGGCCCTGTTAAAGACTAATGGATTTATTTGGGCATAAGCATCTGAAGAAATGAGGTTTTTACCCACGAAAGCTTATGCCCAAATAAATCCGTTAGTCTTTAAGGTGCCACCAGACTCCTTGTTGTTATTGGGAGTGGGAGTTAGGGTGGGAAGACAATTGGAGCAGACCAGGATCTGGGGTGTGGGGACACTGGGCTGGCTGGTCAAAGAGACTGAGACTTGGACAAGGAGACGGGGGAAACTGAGATGAGGAGTTGGGGACAGAAAGAGACAGATCTGGGACAAGGACATGCCAGAGGAGACAGGGTCAGAAGGTCTGTGCCCACTGGAGCACACTTCCCTCTAGAAACTGGAATGGAACTCAAGATTCTTGAGTCTTACCATTCCTTTGCGTTCCAAAATAATAATAATAATAATAATTAATATAATAATTAATAATTTGTGAAACTCAATGGCAAATTGGATCTCATCCTTGCTAGTGCTGGTCCACATAAAGATTGACAACCTACTACCGCTGTCAGTTACTCCATTATCTCAGGTGGTAGAGGTCTACTTGGGATCTAAAGGTTCCAGTTCTGCTGATGAACCACATAGGTGTCAGTATAAATCCATATGATAGAATTTTTATATTTTCTTTTTTTTTTAAATCAGAAAATTATACTCAAAAGCATGTTAAAAGAACGTTCTGGGTGATCGTCTTTAATTACATGAGAATTACTGGGCACTCTTGAGAGAAATTGCTCTGTCTCAGTTTCTCACATGTAAAGTGGGACTAATATCCCCTCCTTTCATGGAGATGTTTAAAAATGAATTAAGTAATGTTTGTGAATCACTCAGACACTATATTTATACCCACTATTATTGCAAGTGACAAGATTTATCATAATTGAAAGAGATTAGGGGGGATTTTTTTTTTCAATTTGTATTCTTTGTAAATTTAACATTTATGCATCTCATTTTCACAGTACCTCCTGATAAGTTAGTTTTCCTTGTTTGTGTAAGGAGAGCGAGCGAGAGAGAGAAGAAAATGTGATTGTAAAACCACAGAAATTAACAGGGAGGAAATAGGGCCAAGTAAACAATCATAACTACTTCATAATCATTGCGGAAAGTAACTGTTTTTCAGGTTGACTGAGTTACCTTCATTAAATTAAGCCTCATAATATTATTCCGCTTTATAATTGGAGATACTGAGATATGGAGCTATTCAAGTAAAAAAATTCTAATGTTCCATCCATTTTGACAATTGTTTAAAAGTGTCTACCAATTTTTGGTGCCCCAGTTTTTGAGTGCTCAACTCGAACCACAAAAGGGTGAATTTCCAGAGGTACTGAGCACCCCATTGACTTCAGCTGGAGTTGCAGGTACTCATTGTGCCGAATGAGAGATCCAGGAAACATGGGAACATAAAACATTATTACACTGAAGTGTGCCAAACGCTGTAGACACAGGAATTATTCATAAACTCGTGTATCTGTAAACGTTATATGTCATTTTTGTGAGAAGGGGATTGTAGTCTAGTTCCCCGGGAGAAGATTAGTGAGCTTCCTCCAGGAACTAAATACGGATCGGGGAGGGTACTTATTGCAAATCCCAGAACAAGTAACAACTCCAGAGAAATACCATCCCCTTGGGTGAATTGCATAAATTGGTTCAGACCAGGTTCAAAAAGCTGAGGAGACAAAGGACTGGTCTGCACTTAAAACTTATACATGTATAACTGTCAGCCAGGGGTGTGAAAAACCCACACCTTTAATGACACAGCTATGTCAGAAGAGTGTTTCTGTCGGCATAGCTCATATCAGTCAAGGAGGTGGTATTTCCACACCAGCAGACCCCCTCCTCTTCCTCCTCCTGGCATACACTCCGTCTGCTTTAGGTGGCTGTGCCAACATCAGCTCTGTAGCCATAGTCAGAGAAAGGACTCAGTATAAAGGTTCAGCCTGAACTAGCTGTGTCCCTCATTTGATCCTCAAGCTGACATGATACTGTAATCATGAGGGCAAAACCCTGCTGGAAGGATTTGAAGGACTGGAACCTGCCAGAGGCTCCATGTGGAAGATAGGTGGCACCTGGTAAGCTTAGCATGAATAGACTGTTTATTGTTTTATTACATGTTTTCTCTGCTTTTACCCTCTACTTTCATCCTAAAATAAATGTACAGTGCTCTGTGAAAGCCGGCTGGTCACTGCCAGCCATGTCATTGTCCCCTGAGAGTGAACAAGCCACAGGTGCTGGCTAAGGTCAGACCTGCTGGGGTAGTTACAGTGAATGGAAGTGGGAATGCAAGCCTAAATCCCTGGTATGGAGGGAGAGGGACACTGGTTCCCAGCGCCTGCCCATAGAGAGGTGATGGCTAGAGGCCTGAGATCTAAAGGGGCACCCTTGAGCAGACCACAGAAGAGACAGATGTGCAGTTAACCACAGAACTGTGATACTCAGTAACGAAAATCAGGCCTCAGTTGTCTCATATTGAATGTTTTGAGATAACTAAAATCAATAGACACTTGAAAAATGTTTGGCTTAAATGACCTCCCTAAAGTCTCGCACACTATCTGTGGGAGATGTGGGAATAGAACTGTCTGACTCCTGGTCCTGGGTTTTGGTCACAAGACCATTTATTTGTTCATTTATAGGCTGTAGTTCGGATAATCACAAGCTTTGTAAGCTTCTTTTGAGGTGGTGGGGTGAAGGGGTATAGACATTCTGCTGCTTGAATAAGTTTTTTTGATGGTTTGAGATTTAACATTATTTTGTTTGTAATATATTTATGTTGTTTGAAACTTAGCATTTGATTGAATACTATACCTATTAACCTAGGCAAAACAAAAAAAAGCAGCAGCTGTGATTCACAGACATTTACATAAATATATATTTCACACATACATAAACCTACCTCTCCCAACCTTGTCTTGTCTATTCAGATTGTAAACTATTTGGGGTGGGGACTGTCTCTTAATATGTGTTTGTACAGCGCCTAGCACAATGGGGCCCTGATCTTCATTGGGGTCTCTAGAGATGATTATAATACGGATAATAATTTACACAAACATACCGCTCACTGTGAGAAAATATATATGTTTAAGCTCACTGAACTAGCATGGTACAGCTAAGTCTTTGATTATGGTTTTGTAAGAAGAGGGGTTTTCTGGGTACAGGGAGAGGCTTTACAAATGTCTTCTAAGGTACAGCTCTGCTAGCTTCAAAGACTGAAGCTATCTGTTCGTGCATTGGGCACAGATTTAATAATTGAAGCTTCAAAGCCTAAGGTACGGTCTTTAATATACTAACATTCCCAGTAAAATGTAGGGGAAGTTCACACCTCTCTTGGTGCTGTTGTTTCAGTCTGCCTGGCTGCAGACTCAGCAAGACTGCAGCACACAGGTTTATATAGTAAAGTTATCTTCACTACCAGAAGTGCTAGAAACTTAATTGTTTTTAAACAAAAGCACAGAATCTGGAGAACACAGTACAGCCTGCCAAGAGATCATAAGTTATCAGACTCTGGCAGGTTTCTCTCCTCAGTTCACTTTGTGAGCAAATGTAATTTGAATGCATTGGTATGTGTTTACATGTTAATTCTTAATAATTGGAATCATCATTGTTAGCATTGTTGATAGGTAATTGAGTTCTGGTCTGTAGTTTTTAGTTACTTGTTTTCTTAAAAGTATTTAAAAAAAGACAAGAAATAATAATTCTCTCTTGGGATCCTGTAAACTTTTCTACACATAAGCTTATAGCTATTTTTCAGCTTTCTGTACCAAGCCCGTGCACATATGAATAGGGATAGGAAGGTAGACAGAGCTCCAGTTGGCCATTGGTGGTTTGAGTACTACATTATCTAGTCTTGCTTAGAGAAGATTTCCATGACATAGTGCTTAAAATGCCAGCGACAACTGGTGCACTCTCTACACTAGCACTCCTAGCATTCTACCACAGGCAAACCTGAAACTGTGTGGAAAATGAGCAAAAATTTCCTCTTGTAAACTAGGGATAAAATTTTCAAGAACATTTAAGAACCTTTTTCAAAAGTGCCTTAGGGTGTGTCTACACATACACAACAGCTGGGAGGCATGATTCCCTGCCCAGATAGACAGACTCACGCTAGCTTGAGAAGAGCTAGCATGCTAAAAATAGCACGGTGAACGTTGCTGCATGGGTGGTGGCTCAGGCTAGCTGCCTGAGTCCAAGCCTGCCCAACCTTGTGAGTCCAAGCTCAGGCGGCCAGTGCCACAACGACCACACTGCTATTTGTAATGCGCTAGCTCAACCAGAGCTAGCACGAATCTGTGTACCGCCCTGGGAATCACACTTCCCTTCTGCAGTGTAAACATACCCTTAGGTATTTAGGAGCCTGAGTCTCATTGAAAGTCAGTGGGACTTAGGCACCTAAGTCACTTAGGCACTTTTGAAAATTTTGCTCAATCCTAGTTCTAAATGCAATTTTCTGCTAGTAATAGATACTTACTTCACAGACTCTCCATTGATATGAATTCACATTTGATGTGGAAACTAAAGCAGGAAAAGGTTTTCGTGTAAGCCAGCCAAATAATCTTGGGTCTTTTGATTAGCTTCCATTAGTGTTCAACAGTCATCTGACCTGTTAGGTTTTGTGTGGAAGGAAGGTCACTGTTTAATGAAGATAAACAGTCTAGTTGACATTCAATGTCTTCACAAGTCACCAGCAGAATCCTTGTTTCATCTTGTTGGCAGTGGTTCTTTCTGCAAAGGATCCTAAATTTACAGGCAGTTGGGTCAGTTATTGAAATGTACTGGGCCTGCAAAATGCCTGATGCCACACATAGATACTTGGTCAGAATCCAACTGGTGCTAAGTACAGCCATGTTTTGAGAACTTCAGATCACATCTCTGGTCAGAAATTGTTGAGCACAGGAAGACTAGTAGTCTAAATTATACCCATTTCTAGAAATTGGTGTTATGTGCATTTTAATTTTGGTAAATTGTTGTTGAGGTTATTGGCATCTCTGTGCTTGGAAGCGAGGTCTGCGTCTCCTAGGATTGCCTGGCGTTTGGACAAATGTGGATTTCAGTGCTGATTGACAGTCAGCCTAGCTTTGTATAGACACGTCAGAAAAGCAGACACATATTTAGTGGCCCTGACAAAAGGAGAAAGGATCAGTTTCACATCACTGTGTTCTCTTTGGCTGATATTTACCTTAAAACCATACTCTACCTTTCACAAGTTTGGAATAGAAAATGGAAACAAAGGGGGTTGGCAGTCTCTTTAACAAATGGTGAATTTTAAATGTTTTAAATCAGTGGTTTTCAACCTTTTTTCATTTGTGGACCCCTGAAAATTTTCGAATGGAGGTGCGGACCCCTTTGGAAATCTTAGACATCGTTTGCGGAGTCCCAGGTTGAAAATCACTTTTTTAAATAAGAAAATATTTTGAAATAAATTCAATATATTTGAAAATCTAGTATTTAATTTCTGTTCTTAAAATCAAAGTGCTACATTCCGCTGCTCTCCTTTACATTCCATACAACGCCACTGAAATCTTACAGGATATAAGTGAGAGCAGAATTTGGTCTTTAACGAAGCACAGTAGCAAACTAGCAAAGAAGTAGTTTCTATCCAAAATATAGGCATTTCCAAAGATCATGGCTAGCTGAGAAGCCTGTTTTGAGATCAGCACTGTCCTTGTAGTGCCAAATAAAATTTCTGTAATTTCAGCCTATTGCTATACATTTTTCAGTAATAAATAAACATCTGAGTTAAGGCAGTTGCATATGAATAGTAGGCACTCCAGAAAGAGAGACTTGTTTGAAATCCAGGGTAGGTCACAAATGAAAATGAGCTGAGACTTCCCCTAACCCACATCACAGAACCACAATGTAATTCAGTATGGTAACTGAGAGAGGTAATGGTGTGTGCACGTGCGAATGCATAGACAGAGTGCAGTCCTGTATTATGCCTGCCTCGAGCCAGTGCTGTGAATCCTCCATTTTCAGGAAACCCACATTCAGTCAAAATGCTTAAAAATAAATAAACCATATATGACACAATTTGGACTTCTCATGTAGCCATATTAACTTTATTGACTGTAGGGAACTGGAATCTCCCAGTTCAAAGCACTAACAGCGAAGCTACTAGAGCTCCCACCTGGTCTTTCTTAAAACCAGAGGGTTACCAGGATTCATTCTCAGTATTTTTGTCTTTTGCTTTTAAAGCTCTGCAAAACGTAGAGCAAGGGGGAGATTGTTTTGGCATTGGTAGCTTGCTGAAAAGTAAAGCAAATCCTTTGCATCAAAAACAACAACAGATCTGGATTGCACAAAGTAATTTAACTCCTTACGTGACATATTAGCTGAAGTTCCTTTCTGGCCATCTCTTGCCTTTGGCCAAGAAAGTACAGTCCAGTCTTCTAAGATTAAAAATCACAGCAGTTCTGGTCTGTGAGTATTGCTTTGGCCAGCCAGTGGAATATCTTCCCTGACACACATTCCTAGTGTAAACAGGTAAAGCTGCTGTTTACACCAGTGGAGTTTAACACTGCTTGAAACTAAGGGATTCAAGATTCAGATTGTGTTTATAGCCAGTTTACCCTATCTTGCTGAAGCAGCGTGTAGACAAGGCCTTTGTGAGTTGTAATGTATTCTTCTCCTCAGCCTCTTCTCTTGTTTCCATTGTAAGAGAGAGAGGGATTTTCTTGTTTCTGTTTGTCAGATGTTTTTATTCTTCTGGGGTTTTTTGTTCAGTTTATGGCAAATTGCCATTCTACAAAGAAAATAGAAAAATGACCACTGCTAGATTTCTCCTGCGTCTCAAACGTGTCCCAATACAAGTTTATTATTGTATGATGTGGGTTATGTATATTATGTGGGTCTGATCTGTATGGTCTATAGCTGGACTAGATTGTGACCTCGTTGGGACAGGCACCATATCCTACTATTTGTATAGCATCAAGCACTCTTGCAGTACACAATAATTTAATCAATTTAACAAGGTTACTACTAGGTTTTGGCCACTTCTCACAGTCACATGCTTCTGTACAACCTATAGCAGACTTAAGTGTGCCCCATTATGGATATATGTAATCCTGAACTGGTCCAAGTAATTTTTGCCGTTGAAAATCAAGACTTTCTAAAGATTGAACTCTGATAGGAACTAACTCAACGTTCTTGGTTGTAGCATAATTGTGATTGCAACCCATGCCTTGTGTTTGCGGGTCTGCACGTAATTCCTGCCTGTTTGTGGTGCTGTCACTGGAATCAGTTTGATAATCAAAGGTGCATTTCATGCATTGCATATGAAAATGTATGATGGGATGAGAAGTGGCTTGGCAGCCATTTGTCCTGCATCTCATCGGCCAAGTGATGTAGATTAGCTGTGACATAACAGCATTTCCAAAGCATGTAGCCACCCACCTGATTTGCAGTGGAAGAACATTCAAAAGTTTTGATAGTAATTAATGAGTGGAGTGCTGCCAAAACAATATACATGCCTCTATTGAGGTATGTACTCACAAGATGTACAGGCGTTAAAATACTACACCGGGATGCAGTACTCATCAGCTAAGAAGCATAACTTGAGGTTCAGCAAACAAACAGCTGAAACTTCCCAGAAGACCCTAGTCAGGCAAGAGAGAATGGTAGTAATATATTATACTTCTCCTTTGAAGATAGTCAAGGGACTGTAAAAATCTAAAAATCTTTAAAAGGGAAAGTAACCTTTGTTAATTCAAAAGAAAACATAGGAAATATACTATGACAATGTTTGGAGAGCACCATCTGCCATTTCTGCTTATGGAAGCGGAGATAATAAAAATATGTTTTATTGGTTGCATTTTTTCCAAGTGAGTACAATAGAAATACAACAATCAGGCTTGGTGAATTGGTGCCCAAAATACAGTGAGGATTTACCAAGTGCAGGAGTGACTCATCTTCTCAACTATCTATTATTATATTATAGCATAATCTCAGTTCTTTGTCTGTCTCTAACATTTGGTTTTGCTGAGTGTGCAGTTAGCATTGGCTCCCTTAGGCCCCTAACAGGTCAGCTTCAGAATGCTGGTTTACAGAATAGTGAAATGTAAGTCTATTGTAGACCGTTAGCTTCAGTTTTGCAAGCACCACGACTTTGCTTTAACAGCATATGTGGTATCTAGGTTTACATTTACGTCCACAGTAAATTCTTGTGTTTATTGCAGGCGGTGAAAAAATCAGGAACTCTGTGCAGTATTTAACAATCTGCTTTGATAGCTAGCCAATCCACTTACCCTTGCATGAAACACATGCTACAGTAATTCTTTCCTTTAACTCTTTGATGCCGGGAAGTAGAAATGACTCACATGACCTGAAAATAGCAAATGCAAAATTAGCAAGAACTTCAGGCTCACCTTGTCTCAAAAGAGTAAGGGAACATGTATTGTAGTGATTAGATCCTGTTACTTGCTGATTTATCATGACTGACAAATGATGTCTTTGGACCAGATCCAACACCCCCTGAAATCAATGGAGGTTCTTTCAATGGGAGTTGGATCAGGCCCTTGCTTATTAGTCAAAACTGTTGCTATGGTACGTACTGCTGCACTCTCTTCCATGTGACACCTGAGTTCAGTTTCTAGTGCTATTTTTTCACTCGTTGGCCTGTCTGGGTGTGACCTTAAGCACCCTTGTATTCACACCGTACATAAGACTGTAGTAATCTTCGTACAAAATATGCCTTATGAAGTATCATTTCAAAATGAATAACTCACTGATCATTCATATTCTTGCATGATGTATGTATGTGGGGTGTATTAAGAGTTATGGATGTATGCTGGAATTATGACTAAGTGTTTTTAAACCAGGCATGCCAGGGGGAGTTGGTAAACTGGTCTACCTTAGATAAAAGAATGTGTATTTGATTCTCTGGCCAGCCCTATCTTCAGGTAAAGGCCACGAAGGTCCATTTTTACATATTAGTTAAAAAAAGCTATCAAGCCAACAAGTTGGGGAGGAGACCGCATGACATCTACACCCAGTGGGAGAGAGAAGCTTGGTCTGGGATTTACTTTTCAAAGAATACATTGCAGAGGTTTGGTGGTCTATCAAGACTGGGGAAGGGGAGTTGTGGGGCTGAACCTCAAGTGTTAAGCAATTGACTCAATTGATTGTATGCAATATTACTGTATTATAAAAATGTATAGAGCAAAAGTTGAAAGCTGACACCCTAGTGGTTAATATCACTGTGACATGTATGTATTAACACTAGATGAGGAATTATTGAAACTTAATGATATTTATGCTTTGTGGCCAAAGAGGGAGAAACAGGTTCCCTCCCAGGCAGGAGAGAAGGCAGCTATTTACTTGTCTCTTATGTAAATTAAGCATGGTGGAATCAAAACAATGGAAGCCCTATGTGCATACAGGGGGATGGGAAGCCCACAGGAAGGGAAAAACAGGTCATCCTGCCTCTTGAAACAAATTAATTGAATTTAGGAAGATATAAGCAAAGACAGAAGTCGTCTTTGGCATCCATCACTATAGAGACACAATGGGCCAGGACTCTTGCAAGATGAGGAACATGGTTTCTTCAACCAAGCAGTGGGGTTTGAAGTCTCTGGAAACTGAATATAGGTGAGAAACCGGCTTAGGCAAAGATCTTTCACCTAGGAAGACAAGAGAAGCCAGCACCTTGTACTTTTGTGGAAGTTCCTGAGTGAGGGAAAGTCAGCCATGGTTGGGAAGAAGGAAGAACGTTGAGAGACACCGTCTTGAACAAAGTCTGTAAAAGTTTTAGACTTTTAGATCCATGTTTTCACTTTTATTTGCCTGTAATTCTTTCTAACTTTATTCCTTTTACTTGGCATCATTTCACCTGTGTCCTGTTGTTAATATATTTGTTTTATTTTTACTATAAACCAACTTAGTGGTGTGTTTAAACGGAATCGTGTATTTACTCTGGTTAAGTTAATAAGCTGCAATGTGATTTTTGTGTCTCTAGAGGAACAAACGAATCTTCTTATTTCTCTGATCTGTCCAGGAGAGGGTTGCACATTGCAGAGCACATGAGTTGGGACTGGGAGTGTGTTGGGGGTCACCTTGCTGGTTGTAACCAAGGCTGGTAGAGACCAGGGAGTGTGAGTGGTGTGTTGCTGGCATGCTGCTGGGGTCAGACTTGTTGGACCAGGATTAAAGTTATACACAGACACTCAAACTGCATGCTTGTTGCTGACTGCGAACGTCTTAGGCAGGGAGTTTCAGCAGCAAAGAATTGTAAGGCTTCAAGGGTTGCAGGGCAAATGGTGACACAACTCCTCACTGGTCTGAATTGCACCCTGAACCCTGTGACAGTGGGGCTGGGAGTATTGAGTGGAAAGTGCCTTACCAGAGCCCCTTCTTGCTGATTCTGTCATCCTTGCCTGAAAAAAATGGTGGCCATGATGTAGAAAAGGGTGAGAGTGTGGTTTAAAGCTGAGACTGCAGGAAGTGTCTCAGGGTATCAAGAAGGATGTGCAGTAAAGATCACCTCCTCTTACTTCCTGTGAACAAAAACAACCAGTGCCAACCACTATCCCATATTTGATACACGGAAGCCAACAGTCACTGAGTGAAGGGTGAGTGGGACTTCCTTTGAAAATACTGTACTACTCTTTACTGCCTCTGAAGAGTGCCAATCATGAACATTGGTCCCAGGAAGAGAGTCCCCTCCAAATGCTCCTACGACTCCTCTCAGCCAGAGAAATGGGAAGCTGGGACTGGATATGAAAAAGACATCAGCCTAAACTGAAACCTTGAACCTGACTAGCCAAAACTTTGGTGATTCTCACAATGTGAAGCTGAGTGAACACTTGGCCAGTGGTTCACATTGATATTATTGGCTGATCAATATGTTTTTGCATACCTCCATAATGGGGGGTGCTTGGAATCTACCTCTGAATTTTAAGGTGTGAGCCTTTCTCTAATTTCAGCCTGGGTCTCCCATGTGGCATGTGACCTGATTATTTTCCATCTCTCAAAATATTTAGCAATAAATATTTATTCCTAACATTTTGAACAATTATATACTATTATATCACGAGTCTCCTTGAAATTAACCTTTATTTCGCCACTAAACTGATCTCATCTTCTTTGAGGTTTGTATTTACAAAGGGAAGTGGAAGTAGGTGTACTTTTCCCCATGCCTGTAAGTGTGAACGGAATATGACTCCTAGCCATCTTGAAACTAGACCCTCTTAAGTGCTGGGTGCTCCCTGCAAGGTGCTCTGCTCTCCTGGCTCCAGTTGTCATTGAGCATTTTTCCGGATTGGATCCTGTGAGAGAGAAGGAGAGCTGACATGTTGGCTTGTCAGTAAACTAACCTTTATGGCAATAACAGGGGTAGTGCTCTGAGTTCAGCTGTCAGAGGCACTGAGCACCACCACCCTCAGCTCCTATGGAAATAAATGAAAGTGGAGGGTCAGGCTTTCTTTTTTGACTGGATGCAGCAGGCATGAGTAGTCAGCTTAGTCCATTTCCTTAGCCATGTGACACAAGGAGTGTCTCAGACTCATTCTAAAATACAATTAAAGCAGGACGGCTTGTAGCTGGAGTTTGTGTGTGTTGAGGCCATGAGATTGCTGCTTTGTTTTAATATTGCTTGCTGCTTTTTTTGAATCTGAGATAAAAGTGTATCATTATTTTTAGCTTATAACAAAGAAAAACACATTTTCTCTTAAATGTCTTGATATAAAGTAATTTGAACTAAATTTCTTCACAAATCATTTCTAAGAGATTGGCTGTCAAGTGTAATAAAAAAAAAAGGCTGCACTTTCTTAGGGGCCCAACGAGACTCTGCAAATTTAGATTGATTCTCAGCCTGAAATGTGGTTGAAGATGTCAGTTTTTAAACAGCACTTTGAGAAGTAGTTAGCTTAAAAGTGTAGCAATTCAAAGCACACAGGGAATGATTTTGAAGTGTAGTCTTGAAACACAGGGAAGAAAGTTGACAGATTCGCTACAATTAGAAGTGAGGCAAGCACTACTCCCACCTCTGAAAACTTTCCCCATCTAACTGTTTCTTCTGCTGGCCTAGAAAACCTCAAGCACAACTTTGAATGGTAACTTAACATACTTATACTCAACTTCATGGAGAGACAGAGCAGGGAGGGCTGCCAACTCTGTCTGTGCTAGAATAATCCTTATAGAACGTTTCATGGGAGTATTTTTTTTAAATATACTTTGTTTTCTAAGAAAGCTGCTTTTTTGTGAGGCAAAATGAGGTTTAGTTTTTTCACAAGGCCTGTTTTGTTAGGAAACCACTCCTTTTGCTTTCAGACTGACTGCTAATTGCCTCTTGGTTGATGACATTTTCCATGAATTGCTACATTCTACCAGGATTGTGCTACAACTTCACACTGCTCATTGTATACGGGGCCTCTCCCTGCACCTCTTGCTGATGGCAGCACTTAAGTCAAGGATATGATGTTGTTGGGAGGCTCTGATTATTTTCCATCTGATAAAGGTCCTCAAATTTGCTGGAACTGAGTATTCTAGAGTGTTAGCTTTCAGGGAGTGTGCACTGAGTTGCTGTGTTGTGTGAAGCTGCCTGGTTTTATATTCTTGTGTGGCATTTTGTATAAGGCATGATGACCGCATATATTGTGTGGTGTATTGATTGACTGACATTAACTCCCCATAAAGTGCAGTGAGCCCTACAAAAAAGCACGGATTCTTGTCTGTTGTCTTATTGCAGTTGTAAAACAGAGTTTATAAATACAGTAGGATTAGATGGATCTATGCATATTCTGGACATTGTTGAAAGGGGTTTGATATTGATATGCATTCTAAGAATCTCTTAGGTTTTGGCTCTGTTGAGTCCGGCACCTTTGGACTCTCCACCAAGAGAGAGACCCAGGCATTACTAACCACACCAGAGGCATTTGAGGCAATGAGGGAGTTGTCACTCCCGGTTCTGCCATCCCCTGCCATTCGGGAGCTGTCAGTGGTGGCACTGGAGGCAAGAGCTCCCACTGCACCGAGACTCCGGGTGCTGACAAAAGGGAAACGGTGTCCATGATGGCACCGCAGTGGTCTTCTCCTTTTTGGCACTGCTCACTGGCACTGATTGGCAGAGCTCCACCGTGGTCACCAGGAAGCGTCTTCTCAGAGGCGGAGTCGTACGCCTCCTGCAGGAGCTGACGCTGCTCCAGCTGGCATTACTGGATGGCTGACATGAGTCAGGGCAGTCCACCAATGGCCTGGTCACCAGTACAGTGGCAGATACCACTACAATGGCCATTTTGGAAACTCTGAGCTTTTCCACCAGTCCAGACCTCACAGTCCAGGAGCTCCTACTTCATTGTATCAGAGTCTTCAGGTCCTCCATCCTCTTCTACCTCCTTTGGAACAGGGACTGGGTTCCGGTACCGAACCTGGTACAGAATTTCAAGATGCAGCACAACAAGCCCCAGCTGGTGCCGAGGGTGAGGAACAGAGCTCTTGGCCTGTACAGGCTGCTTCTTCCTCCTTTCCTGATAAGGTGGTTGTGGTGGGAACAATTATAGCACCCTCCCAGGACGATTATAGGGCACATCAGGAGCTCCTCAAAAGGGTAGTGCAAAACCTGGGGATCCAGGTAGGGGAGATTAGAGTCCTCCCAGGACATTGTTGTGGCATCAGGCCCATCATGACTGGCTTTGCCCTTGAATGAGGCCATTTTGGACCCCATCAAGGCCTTATATCAGACCCTCATCATCCCTGCAACCAATGGCAAAAAGGGTGGAGAAAAAGTATTTTGTTCCAGTATTTTGTTTGAATTCCTCTATGCCATTCTCCCCTGGGCTCACTGGTGGTATTGGCAGCCCATGAGTGAGAGTGGCAAGGTCAGAAAAGTCAAACTCCCAAGGCCAGAGAGGCCAAAAAATTAGACCTTTTTGGCAGAAAGGTCTACTCAACTGGTAGCCTCCAGATCATCATTGCAAACCAGCAAGTGTTCCTGAGCCGTTATGATTTTAATTCTTAGAACTTCATGGCAAAATTCAAGGAAGTATTGCCACAGGAGTCCAGGAGTGAATTCTCAGCCCTAGTTGAGGAGGGAAAATTGATGTCAAGGGCATCCCTACAGGCAGCCTTGGATGCAGTGGACTCTGCAGCCGATCCATGGCTTCGGCTGTGGTTATGAGGAGAAGCTCTTGGCTTTAGTCCTTGGGCTCACCCTAATGAGGTGCAGCAGACTTTACAGAACCTCCCCTTTGAGGGTACGGAACAAACAGATGCCAAACTGCACAGCCTGAAGCACTCAAGCCACCCTGAAGTCCCTAGGGCTACATACACCGGCTTCTTCTAAGAAGCACTATAAGCCCAAACCGGCTGCTCACTTCTATCCACAGTCTTCACAAGACTATAGTAAGTATGTGCAGGAATTCTATTCTCGAGACCCCCCAACCATCAATGTCTCTTGTCATGAATGCGTCGGCGATAGGATGGGTGGGGGGCTCACTTGGGGACCCTCAGAACCCAGAGCCTCTGTTCTCAGGAAGAGCTCTTGCTACACATCAACAACAGGAAACTCAGAATGGTTTGCCTAGTCTGCCAAATGTTCCAACCCCACTTGGATGGCAAGTGCATGTCGATTCTTACAGACAACACAACAGTGATGCTTTACATAAACAGGCAGGGTGGAGCATGCTCCTCTCACCTGTGCCAGGAAGCTCTTTGTTTGTGGATATTCTGCATGGCCCAGTCAATCTACCTCAAAGACTCCTATCTCCTGGGGTCGCAAAACGAACTAGCAGATCACCTCAGTAGATCCTTCTCCAACCACCACAAGTGGTTCATCTGTCCAGATGTTGTGAAAGGCATCTTCCAGAAGTGGGGGACTTCCCAGATAGATCTGTTCTCAACAAAGCAGAACAGGAAATATCTCCAATTCTGCTCCTTCCTCAGTCATAGCCCAGAGTCACTCACAGACATCTTTCTCCTCCCATGGATGGGCCATCTCTTCTGTGCGTTCCTTCCCATCCCTCTCATACACAAGGTTCTGCTGAAGGTCAGAAGGGATGTGTCTTATCCTGATAGCCCCGGCCTGACCATGTCAGCATTGGTTCACCACTCTCCTAGACCTCTCGGTGGAAACGCCAATCTGCTTACCTCTGTTTCCAGTCCAATCTCGAGTCCCTTCATCTCACAGCCTGGCTGAATCTTGCAGAATTAGCTTGCCCTGGCCTGTTTGTGAGGTTCCTTTAGGGAACAGAAAACCATCCACTGGAGCCACTTACCTGGCAAAGTGGAAAAGATTCTCCAGTGTGGTCCACTCAGAAGGGTATTTCACCCACACAGTCAACACTACTTTTCATTCTAGATTATTTGCTCCACTTGAAACAGCAAGTCCTAATGATATAATCTATTAGGGTCCAACTAGCTGCAATCTCGGCTTTTCACCCATGGGTGAATGGCCAATCTGTCTTCTCAAACTTTATTTGTAGTCATTTTCTTAAGAGCCTGGAGTGGTTGTACCCTCAGTACGGCAGCCACTCCTTCCCTGGGATCTCAACTCGGTGTTGTCAAGGCTAACAGAACCTCCATTTGAACTGCTGGCAATGTGCCCTCTGCTCTACCTATCCTGGAAGGTTACCTTCCTTGTGGCCATTACTTCTGCCATAAGGGTCTCAGAGATCTGAACCCTTACTTCGGAACCACCGTATATGGTCATCTTCAAGGACAAGGTTCAATTGTGGCCACATCTGGCCTTCCTTCCAAAGGTGGTCTCGCAATTCCATAGTAACCAGGATATCGTCATACCTGTCTTCTGTCCAAAGCCACATGCCAATAGGGAGGAACAGAGACTCCACTCGCTGGATGTTAGACGTGCTAGTCTTCTACTTAGAAAGGGCTAAAGCTTTTCGAAAATCTACTCCGCTATTTGTAGCCATTGCAGACAGAATGGAAGGCCTTCCAGTCTCGACCCAGAGAATTTAATCATGGATCACTTCCTGTATCGGAACATGCTACGACCTGGCAAAGGTCCCCGCTCCTCCTGCCCATTCTACAAGGGCTCAAGAATCTTTGACAGCATTTGCAGCTCAAGTTCCTCTATCCAGGACATCTGTAGAGCATCAACGTGACTCCAGAGGGCACTGGAACCGACCTGATGGACACCATTGACGGAACAAATTTCTGGTGGGGGTGCTACTTTGGAATGGACATGAACAACACATCTCAAAGAACAATAGTTACGGAAGGTCAGTTACCGTTTTTTCTAAAGCCACTGGACCAGATTCTCCCCTGTATCTCTGCTTGGTGCAATGGAATGGGAGGAGGGAGAACATCAGGGAGCTGGTTACAATTCCCTGGTCCAATAGGCCAATTTACTCCATCCCACTGCACTTGGCCTGGGGTCTGCTCTGACTTATGCCACGGATGTATAGTCTTTACGCCAGTGGAATAGAACAGAGCTGTGCCACACGCCTCCCAGCCCCTTGAGCAGAGAAAAGGGCTTGGAGCAAAAACAATAATCCAGCTCATTATATTTTAAGATATAATTAAATCATAAGGCTTAAGAAGGGCAGTACGGTCTAGTGGATAAACACAGGACTGAGAGAGATTGGAACTCCTCTGTTCTAATCCCACCTCTCACTGTATGACTTTGGGCAAGTCAATTGTCCTCTCTCCGGTGTATCCCCCTTGGGATAATGGACATGATTAATAATATTTAATTCGCTTCACAGGGGTTTTAAGGATTGAGTAGTTGGTTAATGTTTTTACAGTGTTTGTAATATGTAAACCACTACATGAGAGCTAAGTATTATTGCTGTTTAATTTTATTGAGGGTTAAACCTGGGTGATGTGCTCACAAGAACTTTTGCTGCCTACGAACTAGAAAGTGACCAAGCAGCAAGCTTGTTTGGCAGCATAGATAATGAGCAAAAACAGGAGCTAAGTTACTGCAATCCTATATGCTTTCTAACTTTTACCACAGCAAATTTCCCATGCAAGCACAGGCAGGCAGTCAAAATATCAAGTTTGGATTGGGTATTTTAATATGCTTAAATTTCACTATATAAAAAGGGAAATCCAGTTTAATTAAATAAAACTCCAATCACAGGAGGGTGCAGCACTGTTTTAAAGGGAGAGAGAAGGAGAGGTTTCTTTGGATACTGAAAATTAATAAAAACTAAGTACAGCCTTCCTAAAGGGAACATAGTTAAATATTTAAGTGGATGATTTTTCAGCGGGGACAGATTGTCAACTGTTTGTGGAAAGTTGTATGCACAATTCATGTTCTTGCTAATGAGGGTTGCACATTGCCAGCACAGCAGATTAAAACCCCAAGGGAAATGGCTTGAATCAGGCTTGGTACCCTAGGCAGCTGGGGGCAGAAAAAAATGCAGCGTAAGTATGTGGGTTTGGTTTTTTTTTCCTTTCTGAATATACAGTGTGAGTCAGTGTCAGGCTGAAGAGTTTCTGTGTTAGGGTGGCTGAACATTGACGAGGGAAAGTCTTTCCCAGTTTAGTCTAATTTAGCATGAAATAGGGGGATTTCCAATGGTGAAGTTATTCTAAACATGATCACACTCAGCTGCCTCCAGAATCCACCCATGCTATACTTGCACATCTTATGCCTATATTGCCTGTTAATCCTTATTCGTTGTTACTAGGTGCTAAATGCAAAGTTTTTGTTCTGATTAATGCTGTAGACAATAGCATGGCTGAAAAAAAAATTTAAGATAACCAGGGGCAACTTCTGCCCTCAAATAATTACATGCAACTCCCGTTTAAGTAAGGTTGTCAGTTTTGGTTGGATGTATTCCTGGAAGTTTCATCACATGACATAATCTTTAATTAAAAGATTAATCTTTAATTCCTGGAGACTCCAGGACACTTCTGGAGGGTTGGCAACTATATGTTGAAGTCATTGGGCATTTGAGAGCAGAATTTGGCCCTCAGTTTCCATAGGTGCATTTACCAGGAGTGCTTTTTGAGAGCATTTATGGTCTCTGAGGGCTTGATCCAAAGGTCATTGAAGTCGATAAGAGTTTTTCCAGTAACGTTAGTGAGCTTTGGATCAGGCCAAATTCTACATTCTGTACACGTATCCCATTGCATTTGAGGGCATGATTGAACCCAGGAGCTCTCTAACTGGAGGTTATTACGAGGGGGTTGAGAGATTTCAGCTATGCACAGGGCTGATAGCTTGAGCCCCACCAGCCCAGCTCCACCCTCAACCCTGCTCCAGCATTTAAAATAATGTTAAATTAAAAACATTTTTTTTTATATTTAAAAGGGAGGGAGTCGCACTCAGAGCTTGCTGTGTGAAAGAGGTCGCCAATACTAAAAGTTGGAGAACTTCTGATTTAACTCTCGGTTTTCTTTTGGGCTTATTCCTTCCCAAATCTGGGAATTGTCATGAGTACTTATTCAAACACAGAGTGACACCCTGGGCCTCTGAGCCAACAACATAATCAGTAGAATATGGGTAGTATTTCTGAAAATAAAAATCTGTGTAAGGAAATGAAGGACACTATTTACACTAATATTTACAGTAATACTGTAATAGAGTATATGGTATTTACGATAGTAGTTTACAATGTGTGTGTTGAAAATCTATTTTATAATCTGAGTGACAAATCCTAGCCCCTTTTGAAATCAATGGCAAACTCTAATTTATTTTAGTGAGTCTTGTGTTCGTCCCTAAATCTTGTAAAACATTAACCATTCTTTGTTTTTTAGGGCTGCCATCAGCTTTAATGTGCTGTTCTTTTTTTGGCACTATTAATTATTATTATTGTTGTTCTTGCAGAGGCCCTGTATGGGAGGACTACTGAAATCTGTATTAAAAATAGCATTTCCATATCCTCCCACTCACTGTACTTAGTGCACAAAATGCCTTTTATAAATGCAGACTTTCTGCCTGGCTAGGTAAAAGAAGCTGTCACTTCATTTCCATAACGAAGTTATTCCCAGGAGAATTTCATTGTTTTAGCAATAGAATTTTTGTAAAAAGCCTTTTATTTTGCCTGAGAAAGATAACAGAAATGAACTTTTGAGTGCTTATTCTACAAAACAATTAAGGAAAGCGCAATTCTCTCTTCTTGATGTGTGGGGATTTGTATGTGTGTGAATGCTCTACACTCTAAAATGAGAATAAAGCCCTAAAATTGAAAGAAGGAAAGAGCAAAATCCATGTTTCTTGTTCAGTAAAGCATCATGCAGCTGCTGCTTCTAATTCTTGTCAGCCCTGATTCAGGAAAAGCACTTGCTTAAGTCAGTCTCTATTCTGGAAAACACTCAGGTATGTTCTTACGTGTCCTACTTGACTAGGGATGATTTCTTGAATTGGGGGAATTGATTTATATAGCTGTTGTGCCATACTGACGATATAAGCTCTACTTAATTTTAAACTCTTTGGGACATGGCCTGTCTTTTTGTTCTGTGTTTGTACACCTCCTAGCACAATGAAGTCTATGAGTAGGGCTCCTAGGCATTATACTGCAATACAACAGCTAATAATAATTAATAATAAATAATTCTAAAAATATCTCTTGGACATTGCTCATTTCTGTCCCAAAGTTATATGTGTTCCACACAAATGTTGTCCTCCCCCTTTTATTGTAAAAAATTATTTACATCAGAAATAAAGAATCATGAAACTAGTGTTCTAGAATGCATTAGAGTAAGAGAAGTAATCACACAGCTTTTTAAGTTTTCTGTATGAATAACTTTTTGTATCCCTCATTTGGGGTATTTTTAGGGTTGTGTATTTGATTGGTCCAAAAATAATTGGTCAATTGACCCGTCGAATATTATCAAATAATGAGAAACATTTCCAGTATTTTAAAGCACTGGTTTATTAGAACACATTGTGTGCCACTTTTGGACACTGGTAGGTCTAGAGGTATGTATTGTGCTTCACTAATAAATTAAAACAGGATACACCTATCTGCATATGGGTATATAAATGATAAATAATAGGACAACAGGAGAAAACAAGTACTCCTTCAGTAGTCAATATAATTGTTATATGAACAGCAGCTCATAACATTTACAAAAGATTTTTTTTATTAAAGAAATTTAGTGACTTCAGAAATAATTATCTATAGAGTTGTTTGTGAATTCATGATGCGATATCATGACTCACCCAATGGCGAACATGTTTGCGCTGTGATATCACTCACACTGGCATTTGTCTCAAGTGTGGCAATTGTTTTAGCCCTTTGCTTGATCAGAGCACACAATGAATGAAGTGGCTGAGATCCCCTGTTGCATATTTACTGCTTGCAACCACACGGGTAAATTGCAGAGTCAGCTATAGAGTATTTACACACACGTGCTCACCAGTAGTAATGCTTCAGTTTTAAACACTAGGTTCATAGAAAGGAAAAGCATAATTACACTTCTGGCTTTTGCACCACATTAAGCAACCCACATCAAAAGGTGTTTGCAGTTAATGTCTCAACAGGTAATCTCTGGATTAAAAGTCAATTGGTGTTCCTGTTATTTAGTGTTCAAACCATTGAAATCTCTGCTGTAAACAGAGTAGTCTTATTAATTCTGAAAAAAGTAGTCAATAGTGCCTTTGTTTTACAACACACTCATTCAGGTTGCATCAGAATTACAATAGCTGTAGCTACAGTGGAAGTAGGGAGGAGATTAAAGTGTAGGGTTGCATTTTTTATATATATATAATTTTAGCTTGGAGTTCTAGTGACCCATTCACTTTTTAAGAGCCACACATTCCAGGAGTTCTAAATCTATAGTCTATGAGAAAATGTCTGGGTGTTTATTAAAGACCTACCTTTTTGAATTGATTATCATCCATAAAAAATTACAAGTCTGCTGTAGCTGTTCAAATATGCAGTAGGCTCATTGTCTCAGCTCCTGGTTGCACCCACATTTTTGCATAATACATTTCACAAAAGAAAAAAACATCTTTGTTATATTGCAGAAGCTTCCAGAGTTATTTTTATTGCTGCTCTCTGTCCTGCATTACTGGCCATGAGCCTGAATAGCTACAGAACATTTACATTCCCTTTCCAATTCATTCTGCTCAGTAGACCTGTAGGGATGACTGTGTTAAAAACATGCATGGAATAAAGTAGTTTTATGGAAAACTTTTGTGTGAGAATGAAGAAACATTGCACACTAAATGAAGTGCGGATCTTCCTGGAGGTCCCTTCTCATGAGCCAGGTGTGCTGTCACATCTATGGAAAATTGGCCAACTCATAGGTCGAAAGGCTAATATTGGGTGTTTCTAAAAAGTGTGTATGTAACTTATATGATACATTATATATAATGTGTGTGTGAAAAAACACTGAACATATTGGGTTGGTATCCCTGTCCTCCCACCCTTTGTATGTTGTCTGTCATAGGTAGGGCTACGATTTTGTCATGCAGATTTTTAGTCAATTTCATGGCAGAAGTGCGGGGGAGGGAGGAACCATAGTCACAGAAAGGTCATGGCCTGGGGGGTGGGGAAGGGTCGGTACATAAGCCCACGCTGCACTCACCCCTCAGTGGCGGTTCCTGTCCTGCAGGGCTGAGCCTGGTTCCCCGCTCTGGGCATTGCAACCCTGTGCGCTAGGTTGCAATGCCAGTCAATTTTGGCCTATCCGCCCCTCTGTCTCTATCTACGGAGGGGCAGATGCATCAAACCTGAGTGGCGTTGTGACCCCATGCACTAGGTTGCAGCACCAATCAAATTTGGCCCATCTGCCCTCTGTAGTTGGAGACTTTATTAAAAAAAATTCAGATTCATTATTACTCTGAATACTGCGACCTTCGTGCCAAAATCATACTTTAATAACGAAGAATAATAGTACTATTTATAATTTGTATTCTGGTAGTGCTTAGAATTAGGGTCGTTTTGTGCTAGGCACTGTATGAACACAGAGTATCAGATGATCCTTCCTCAGAAGACCTTACGACCTAAATAACAGAGTCAAATATTAATCAACAGAGGACATACGAACGCAGTGCTAAAAGGTACAAAACATGGTAGCCATTTGCTTTGTTTTGGTGTTCTAGTTCCTCCAAACTATCTTTCTGTTGCCATACCCTCTGAACAGGGGCCCCAGCCAAATCTGTATCATTGTTGCTGACCAACGAGCCCTGCTTTCACTATGGTATCACCAGAGACATTTTCCCTCGACAAAATGAAGCATTAGAATGTTCTTGTCTGATTTTTTACATGCACAGTAAATAGGCATTGAGACAGTATCTCTCCAGATTAGACAGTCAAGTGATAATTCCTGAAACCTCTTCCCCAGGTTCTTTGTGATGAAATTCATTACTTGTAAAATTCAGTGTGTGCAATTATTTACGAGTGACCTTCTCTTTCTCCCACTGACCGTGGTGTTTAGAGCAATGGTAATGCATTGCTGCTGCCTCTCAACTCGTCCTGTGTTACTTGCCTGTTTCCATGCATGGTGCAACAAAAGCAAGTCTGCAGGGTAGCTGGGTACCACAGGCAAAGAACCTTTAATTGTGCCCCCAGTGTAGCTGTTATCAGCTGTTATCACTGGGAAGAGAAAGAGGTGGCAGGAAGCATTATTGGGTACAAGATGCCCCACAACACTTACACTTTTATAGTTGGTTGGAGGAGGATGGGTGGGGTGGGAATGGAAGTGGGAAGCGGAGGAGGAGCAGCAGAGATAAGATGGAAGATGAAGATACAGAATGCTGCTATAGATGAAGGCAGTAATGGGACCCAGGGCTTTCAGATATCCTTTGGGCCTAAAAACTATCACAAACGTCCAGAAAGTCCAGCTTCCCCTTCCCCAAAAGATAATGCTTGCATGGGCTAATTCTATGCAAGAAGCAGGAATATTCATAGGTTCATTTGTGGTATCTTCAGGGAAGAATAATAGGGAAACTGTCTATTACAGCCTGATAGATAATGTATCTTGTGGAAGACCCAGATTTGTTTAGGACCTTGGGACTTTGGTTTCCAAGGTTGATGAGGAGGACCAGACCAGTCATGTCAGTCACTAAAGAGGTGTTGTTTATCTTTATTATTGCCTGCTGCCCCGAGTGTATGAGTCACAATACTCTTTGGACACCTTATCCCCTTTCTGGAGATTTGGCTAGTCACCGAAGAGTTTTCTCACTCAACGGCATCACTTATCTCTCATGAGTGTGTGCATATGGAGGAAACAGTATTCAGACAGATAAAAGATGTGTGGGGCAGCAAGGCCTAGCAGTTCTCCCATGGCATTAAAGGTGGCCTGTGGCTGCTCTTACTCCTAATACAGGGGATGTGACCTGTGGGGACTGCAGATCAACATGGCTCAAGATGGAACTTTGTTGGGGAGACTACAGGACTCAGAAGACAGTCTGTATTTCTGTTTTAGGGACTTTAGGGTGTGCAAAGTGCTGAGGGCTAGATTCTCCACTGCCTTGCACCTTGCTTAGTCATCCACACCTCTGCAAAGTAGGTGCAAAATTCAACCAAATCAAATGTTTATACCCATATTGTGTTCATTTACACAAGGTGCAAAATAGAGGAGAATCAGGCTCCATGCATCCTCAACTTCCAGGGAGAATTGGGACCTCAAAGAGGAAGAAGGGTTCAGTCTACCTATTCTGTACAAACTAAGGTCACTTTACACCGCTCTGGCCGTGCAAATGTAACTTTAAGGAATCTTTACACTGTCGTTTCAATTGTAAAGGGGACTTTGTGTAAATAAGAATCAGTTCCAGTAAGTAGAGCCTTTGCACACCTGAATTGTAAATTGTACCGTGTGTAAAATCACCTGCTGAAAATAGTTTACAAGGTGTTTCCTGATCTGACAGATGTTACACATTAGGTAGTTGAAATAGCATATGTTCCAGGAAGACACAGTCTAATCTTTCCCATTCTCGGTGGGACAGGAGTGAACCTGTCCAAGATTATATCATGCAGAGGGAGAAGAAAGGAGGGAATGCATTACAGTTTTATATGGGTTGAAGGATTAGCTGAGGGATAATAGCGAACAGTGAAACAACTCAGACAGGAACAATATTATCCTCTCTTAAAAACTTTTATTCATTTATGCTAATTTATGAATTAGGAAAACAAAATTACAGAATGCAAGACAGTCAGGAAAGTGAACGAACAAACTGCAGGAGAGAGAGGCAAAAAAATGCTCTCTTGCTGGCTATCCTTCAAATCAAATTGAAGAGAATTAACTTTTCTCTTCAAAAAGCAACAGAGGGTCCTGTGGCACCTTTAAGACTAACAGAAATATTGGGAGCATAAGCTTTCGTGGGTAAGAACCTCACTTCTTCAGATACAAGGACCCTCTGTTGCTTTTTACAGATTCAGACTAACACGGCTACCCCTCTGATACTTTTCTCTTCAAGGGGTTGGAATAAATACAGGATGTTGCAAAAGAGCTAATTTCTGATTTTCTGTTTTGCTAATGTAACCGCATCAGTCACTCACATTGTGATTTTAATTTCTTATTTGGACCCTCATGGGTCCAACTTTAATGTCCAGATATAAACAAAATATACTTTCCCCTTTCTTCATTATGGGGTCTGCTGGTCTCTCAATGACAATGCTGCATTTGACATGCCCCCCGCCCCACCCCTGCACCTCTTAAGGGCAGGGATACGCTATATGTTGTTATTATTTTTTATGACTTGTATTACTGTAGTGGCTAGGAGCCATAAATACAGCTTCCTCAATCGCTTGTAGTTTGTAGTGAAGATGTGACACTAACCATGCTCTGTAACCAGGGTGAAGCATGGCACATCCAAAACTTTATCCTAGTTGTGGAGCACAGTTAAGGTTTAATCTATGCTACAAATCAAAGCCATGTTATGATTGTTTCAGAGGACGAATTGCTTGTAGTATAGTACCCTAACTTGGTTTATTTTGCAGTGCAGATGGGTACTAAGATACCAGCCGTACTTCCCATATCATGTCCCTATATTGAGAACAGTAGGCACTCGTATCACAGCTTTATTATAGATCTCTAGTACTCTTTGGGCCAGATTCTGATCTCATTTACCATCGGACCTCAGTTACTGCACTATCTTCAGTGGAGTTACTCCAAACTCTGACCAGAATGAGAGAGCAGACCTTGGTTGTTCATTAGATGTGAATGGCCCTTATGTGATTATGTGGGATGTGGTAGAGCACATTTGGGGTATGTCTACACTACGAGATTAATCCGAATTTACAGAATTCGAATTTTGGAAACAGATTGTATAAAGTCGAATGTATGCGGCCACACTAAGCACATTAATTCGGCGGTGTGCGTCCATGTACCGGGGCTAGCGTCGATTTCCAGAGCGTTGCACGGTGGGTAGTTATCCCATAGTTATTCCATAGTTCCTGCAGTCTCCCCCACCCATTGGAATTCTGGGTTGAGATCCCAGTGCCTGATGGGGGAAAAAAACATTGTCGCAGGTTGTTCTGGGTACAGCCTCATCCCTCCTTCCATGAAAGCAATGGCAGACAACCGTTTCGCGCCTTTTTTCCTGGGTGAACACAGCAGACACCATACCATGGCAAGCATGGAGCCGGCTCAGCAGTCATGAACATTGTAAACACCTCGCGCATTATCATGCAGTTTATGCTGAACCAGGACCAGAAAAACGAGGCAAGGAGGAGGCGGTGACGGCAGCACGGCGACGAGAGTGATGAGGACATGGATGCGGACGCAGAATTCTCTCAAACTGCAGGTCCCGGCGCTTTGGAGATCATGTTGTTGATGGGGCAGGTTCTATTCGTGGAACGCCGATTCTGGGCCTGGGAAACAAGCACAGACTGGTGGGACCGCATAGTGTTGCAGGTGTGGGACGATTCCCAGTGGCTGCGAAACTTTCGCATGCGTAAGGGCACTTTCATGGAACTTTGTGACTTGCTTTCCCCTGCCCTGAAGCACCAGAATACCAGGATGAGAGCAGCCCTCACAGTTGAGAAGCGAGTGGCAATAGCCCTGTGGAAGCTTGCGACGCCAGACGGCTACCGGTCAGTCGGGAATCAATTTGGAGTGGGCAAATATACTGTGGGGGTTGCTGTCATGCAAGTAGCCAAAGCAATCATTGAGCTGCTGCTACGAAAGGTAGTGACTCTGGGAAATGTGCAGGCCATAGTGGATGGCTTTGCTGCAATGGGATTCCCTAACTGTGGTGGGGCGATAGATGGAACCCATATCCCTATCTTGGCACCGGAGCACCAGGGTACCCAGTACATAAACCGCAAGGGGTACTTTTCAATGGTGCTGCAAGCACTGGTGGATCACAGGGGACGTTTCACCAACATCAACGTGGGCTGGCCGGGAAGGGTTCATGACGCTCGTGTCTTCAGGAACACTACTCTGTTTAAACGGCTGCAGCAAGGGACTTACTTCCCGGACCGGAAAATAACCGTTGGGGATGTTGAAATTCCAATAGTTATCCTTGGGGACCCAGCCTACCCCTTAATGCCATGGCTCATGAAGTCATACACAGGCAGCCTGGACAGGAGTCAGGAGCTGTTCAACTACAGGCTGAGCTAGTGCAGAATGGTGGTGGAATGTGCATTTGGACGTTTAAAAGGTTGCTGGCGATCGTTACTGACTCACTCAGACCTCAGCCAAACCAATATCCCCATTGTTATTGCTGCTTGCTGTGTGCTCCACAATTGGTGTGAGAGTAAGGGGGAGACCTTTATGGCGGGGTGGGAGGCTGAGGCAAATCGCCTGGCTGCTGATTACGCGCAGCCAGACACCAGGGCGATTAGAAGAGCACACCAGGAAGCGCGGCGCATCAGAGAAGCTTTGAAAACCAGTTTCATGACTGGCCAGGCTACCGTGTGAAAGTTCTGTTTTGTTTCTCCTTGATGAAAATCCGCCCCCTTTATTGACTCATTCTCTGTAGGCAACCCACCCTCCCCCTTCGATCACAGCTTGCTTTCAAAGGAAATAAAGTCACTATCATTTAAAAATCATGTATTCTTTATTAATTGATTATAAAAAGAGGAAGAGAACTGAGAAGTTAGCCCGGGTGGGGTTTGGGAGGAGGATCGGAGGGAAGGAAAAGGCCACTAAAAAAAGGTTAAAATAATGACAGCCTTTTGCTTGGGCTGTCCACTGGGGTGGAATGGGAGGGTGCGTGGAGCCTCCCCCCCCCCCCCGCGTTCTTACACGTCTGGGTGAGGAGGCTATGGAACATGGTGAGTGGGGAGGGTGGTTATACAGGGACTGCAGCGGCAGTCTGTGATTCTGCTGCTGTTCCTGAAGCTCCACCAGACGCCGGAGCATGTCTGTTTGCTCACGCAGCAACCCCAGCGTTGCATCCTGCCACCTCTGATCTTCCTGCCACCACCTCTCATCTCGAGCGTCTCTCCTCTCCTCACGTTGGTCCCTCATGTCCTCACGTTTGTTCCTCCTGTCCTCACGTTCACTGGCATCTTTCCTATACTTTGAAACCGTGTCCTTCCACTCATTTAGATGAGCTCCTTCATTGCGGGTGGATTCCATGATTTTTGCGAACATCTCATCTCGCATTCTCTTTTTCCGATGCCTTATCTGAGATAGCCTTCAGGACGGAGGAGGGAGGCTTGAAAAATTTGCAGCTGCTGGAGGAAGGGAAAAAAGGAGAGAATTTTTTAAAAAGATACATTTTACAGAACAATGCTTATACTCTTTCACGGTGAACAACACTATTCACATTACATAGCACATGTGATTTCTGTGCAAGGTCTCATTTTGCCTCTTAATATTGAGTGCCTGTGGCTTTGCTGCTACAGATCACATACGCAGGTCCGGGCAACAGAATTCGGCTTGCATGTGGCCAGGGTAAGCCATTGTCTTTCGGCTTCTGCGCCCTCCTTTCCCACATACCAAACAAAGCTCGTTGAGTGCTGCGGTTTTCCTGTTAACCTTCAGCAGCAGAAAACAAACTCCCCCCCCCATCCAATTCTCTGGGATGATCGCTTTATCCCTCCCCTCCACCGCGTGGCTGGTATCAGGGAAGATCCCTGCTAGCCACAGGTGAAAAGCTCAGCGCCAATCCCACACCCCCCGCGCTTGGCTTACTACAGGGAAGGATTTCTTTTCAGCCACCTCTGTCCCCTTAATTAAATTCCCGTATTTCAACCAGGTTACCATGAGCGATATCACTCTCCTGAGGATTACACAGCGAGATAAAGAACGGATGTTGCTTGAATGCCAGCAAACACCGGGATCATACGCTGCCAGGCTTTGTCATGCAATGGTACGAGATTACTTGCTACTAGCATGTTGTGGTCAAGTGTCCTACCATGGAGGACGGAATAAGGCTGCACTGCCCAGAAACCTTCTGCAAAGGCTTTTGGAGTACCTCCAGGAGAGCTTCATGGAGATGTCCCTGGAGGATTTCCGCTCCATCCCCAGACACGTTAACAGACTTTTCCAGTAGCTGTACTGGCTGCGAATGCATCCCAAATCCTCAGGGCAAATTAATCATTAAAAAACGCTTGTTTTTAAACCAAGTTTTATATTTTAAAAGGTAAACTCACCTGAGGTCCCTTCAATAGGGTCATGGTCTTGGGTACTGGCTTGGGAGGGTACTTCAGTCAGGCTGAGAAAAAGATCCTGGCTGTTGGGGAGAACGGAGTGCTGTGTGCTCTGCGCAAGCTTGTCGTCCTCCTCCTCCTCTTCCCCGTCTGCAGAATCCTCAGGTGTGGCTGATGAGATTACCCCCGCCTCAGAATCCACGGTCAAAGGTGGGGTAGTGGTGGCGCCCCCCCCCCAGAATTGCATGCAGCTCAGCATAGAAGCGGCATATCTGCAGCTCTGACCTGGAGCGACCGTTTGCCTCCTTTGTTTTCTGATAGTCTTGTCTGAGCTCCTTGACTTTCACGCGGCACTGCTCTGAGTCCCTATTGTGGCCTCTCTCCATCATGCCCTTGGAGATCTTTTTCAAAAGTTTTGGCATTTCGTCTTTTCGAACAAAGTTCTGCTAGCACTGAATCATCTCCCCATATAGTGATCAGATCCAGTACCTCCCGTACGGTCCATGTTGGTGCTCTTTTTTGATTATCGGCCTGCATGGTTACCTGTGCTGATGAGCTCTCTGTGGTCACCTGTGCTATCCTGTGCTGGGCAAACAGGAAATGAAATTCAAATGTTCGCGGAGCTTTTCCTGTCTACCTTGCCAGTGCATCCGAGTTCAGATTGCTGTCCAGAGCGGTCACAATGGTGCACTGTGGGATAGCTCCCGGAGGCCAATACCGTCGAATTGCGGCCACACTAACCCTAATTCGAAATGACAATATCGATTTCGGCGCTACTCCGCTCGTTGGGGAGGAGTACAGAAATTGATTTTAAGAGCCCTTTATTTCGAAAGAAATGGCTTCGTTGTGTGGACGGGTGCAGGGTTAATTCGATTTAACGCTGCTAAATTGGAATTAAACTCATAGTGTATACCAGGCGTTGGAGGTTCCCTGGGCTCATACATGCTCCACCAACAGCCACTCAGAATTACAATCCCATTGTATGTTCCAATGAGTGCACAGCGCTGCGGGGGAAGACAGTTGGGTGTGCATGGTGATGAACAAGCTGCACCAACTAAAGGATGAACACTCTGCTATTTGGGAAGGGATTGTGCCTCCCTACCCACATGCTCTCAAGGCAGTTTGCCCCATCTAGCCCTTAAGCCTTTAACCATAAAAAAGGTTGGAAACATTCAGAGGCAGATGCACTTTGCTTTGTAGAGACAGACACTAAGCAGGAGGCTGTAACATATACCACAGCCTCTGCAGTATTGCTGCATATTAATTTGCAAACTTGACACCATCAAATTAGGCCTAAATAAAGACTGGGAGTGGCTGGGTCACTGTAAAAAATAATTTCTCCTCTGTTGATACTCACACCTTCTTGTCAACTGCTGGGAATGGGCCACATCCACTTTGATTGAATTGGCCTCGTTAGCACTGACCCCCTGCTTGGTAAGGCAACTCCCATCTTTTCATGTGCTGTATATTTATACCTGCTTACTGTATTTTCCACTCCATGCATCTGATGAAGTGGGTTATACCCCACGAAAGCGTATGCCCAAATAAATTTGTTAGGCTCTAAGGTGCCACAAGGACTCCTCATTGTTTTTACTGATACCGACTACCACTCTGAATTATATTTTCCGTTTTCATCTTTGGACTGCAGCCTGGTGGTTTTGCTGGACTCAGATAAAATCTTTGAGCCCTGCCTGTTCTTCTTAAGAAGTGCAAAATGGCTGTTAGCCTACCAGAAACTACTAGCAAATAGATGTGTGTCTGTCATATAATCTTCCACTTGTATTCTATGTGCATAATTTACACTTGGAAAAAGGATTTGGCATGACCTGGGGGTGAAACTCTAGTTTGGCACTTAAAATGGCATGTTTTTCATATTCCCCAAACCCATTTATGCAAGTTCTTAAACCTCAGGTATGCATCTCAAGGGTACAGAAGGTCAGAAAAGTTAGTCAGAGTTGGCCTAAGAAGAGATGTTCCTGGCTCAGGTCACATATAAAAAGAAAAAAATAATAATATCCAAAAATTCAGGTGTGGAAAATACTTATTAAGACAGAAGTACAGCTTTGGTGTGTGTGTGTGTTTGGTTTTAATACTCCCTAAGTGCTGCTGCACTGTGGCACTTTATAGTGTGTGTCTGAGTGTTATTCTTTGTGGGTGGGTCTGGATGACATCCAAGTGGAAAATTTCACAGCACAACAAACATGTGCAGTGTGTTTGCTGCTGCAAATGGAATATTATGATGTATACATGTGACATATCCCAAATAATGGCCCCGATCCTGCAGAAGCATTGGTGGGTATTGACCCTTACAGCTCCACGGAGTCCCAGTGATAGAATTCAGCGGAAACATAAAAATCCACCAGTGGGGATCCTATTGGGGCTTAATTTGTGCATATGTACCAAACAAAAACCCAGAGTAGTTTTTTCCCCCTCTCATCATGATAACAAAAATATCCTCGAATTTTTTTAATTATGACTTAGCTTCAGAATCATACAGTTTGTGGAGTAACTGTTCTGTGCTTTAATTGTTGGTAACAAGAGGGGCTCTTTACATTCTGGATCAGTGTTTGCACATTCTGTAGTGGATTCTCCTCCTCATCAGCTCATTAAAATGCATTTGGTTCAGTGAGCTATAGAAATCAGCTGTTCATTTATTTGTTAGGCAATTGTCTGGGTTCTTTTCTCTCTATTCCTCACCTGTTTTTGTTTGTTTGTTTTCAGGTATTTCTTACATTATTTGAAAGAGAGAAGGCACTGGGGACCTGCAAACAATCAGGCGGTTTCTGAAAAATCTTTATGGTAAAGGATAATCCACGTCTCCCTGTAGAAGAACATAGTGAATGATGTGAGTTAACAACTGCAGTATAGTAATTTGTAATTATGTCCTTTGTATGGATTTCGATATTTTGCTATTTGGTTGGGACCCAAGTCCTATGAGGTGTTGAGCACACATTGTAAGTTCCTGAGCATCTGTAACTCCTTTGACATCAAAGGGAGTTTGGGTTAGGTTACTAGCCCAGACATTGCACTTCATTTTTTAAATTATGCTATTGAGGCAAAGGCAAGGCACCTAAAGGGTGATGTTGGGTTCCTTTTTCCTCAGAGTGGTGTCATTTATAGTGCTGCAGTTAGTGACACTGCTGGCAGTTTGATAGCTCAGTGGTAAAATTCTGTTTATTACTTAGCAGATTAAAAAGAAAAAATTGCTAAGGGCTAACGTTCATTATCCGAGACCTCAGTTCAGGAGTTACGCACCCACACACACTTCATTTAAATCATTTGGCCATTATCGTATTAGAGGAACACGAATGTGGGGTGTCTTTCTGAACTTACATTGAAAACTGGAATTAATACAATATTTTGAGCAGAGAATTATATTAGATTTAATGTGATTTTAAAAATAACTCCTGTATAAATTCTTCTCTCCCCTCATCGCACAAATGTCCATCCACATGAATCAGAGTCATGTTTACATGTGCTTTTCAAGGGGAAGAATAGCTAGGCAGTTAAGGTCCTGCAGTGGAGAACTGCAGAGTCTCAATGCGTAGATGAGACAATGGTGTAGGGAGGAGGGTTTTAGATTTATTTGGAACTGGGGAACCTTTTGGGAAAGTAGGAGCCTATATAGGAAGGATAGGCTCCACCTCAACTAACGCAGAACCAGATTGCTGGCATGTAAAATTAAAAAGCTTGTAGAGAATGTTTTAAGCTAATGGGTGTGGAGGAGCACATAATTCAGGAGGAGACATCCCTTGGGGATGAATTATTCATGGAGGAACTATATTTCCTATTAAGTAGGATAGGAAAGGAGTTGGTAAAGCACAAGTAGAGGCTAGTGAGGAACAGTCAAACATAAGAGTCCCATTTAAATACAACACATGAAGGCAAGCAACTTAATATAGATAAAACGTACAAGTGCTTGTATACAAATGCTAGAAATGTAAATACTAAGGTAGATGAACTAGAGTGTGTGGCATTAAATGAGGATATTGACATAATACTTGTGGCGGAAACTTAGTGGAATGAGGATAATCAATGGGACATGGTAGTATTAGGGTACAACATATAAAGAAATGACAGAGTAGGTTGTGCTGGTGGGGAGTGGCACTATATGTGAAAGAAAGCATAGAGTCAAATAAAGTAAAAATCCTAGATGAATCAAACTGTACTATAGACTCTCTATGGATAGAAATTCCATGCTTGAACAGTAAGAGAGTGGCAGTAGGACTATATTGCTGACCACCTGACCAGGACAGTGACCGTGATTGTGAAATGCTCAGAGAGAGTAGAGAGGTTACAAAGGCAGAAAACACATTAATAATGAGGGATTTCAACTATCTTCATATTGCTTGAGAATATGTCACCTTAGGAAGGGATGCAGAGATAAAATTTCTAGACACCAAAAACGACTGCTGCTTGGAGCAGCTAGTCCTGGAACCCACAGAGGGAGAGGCAATTCTTGATTTTTGGCCCTAAGTGGAGCACAAGATCTGATCCAAGAGGTGAACGTAGCTGAACCATTCAGTAATGGCAACTATAATGTAATTAAATTTAACATCCTGGTAGGGGGAAAATGCCAAAGAAGCCCACCATGATAGCATTTAACTTCAAAAAGGGGAACTACATAAAAATGAGGTCACGAGTTAAACGGAAATTAAAAGGAACAGTCACAAAGGTGAAATGCCTGCAAATTGCATGAAGTCTATTTAAAAACACCGTAATAGAATCTCAAACTAAATGTATACTCCAAATAAAATAAAACAATAAGAGGCCCAAACAGTGTCACCATGGCTAAACAGCAAAGTAAAAGAGATGGTTAAAGACAAAAAGGCATCCTTTGAAAATTGGAAGTCAAATCCTAGTGAGAAAAATTGAAAGGCGCGTAAACTGTGGCAAGTCAAGTGTAAAAGTTTAGTAAGGCAGGCCAAGAAAGAATTTGAAGAGCAGCTAGCTAGGGACACAAAAACTTACAGCAAAAAAATTAAGTACATCACAAGCAGGAAGCTTGCCAATTGCTTAAATCAGCCTCTGTACCAGATGACTGGAGAGTAGCTAATATAATGCCTATTTTTAAAAAAGGCTTCAGAGTCAATCCCGGCAATTACAGACCGGCAAAACTAACTTCAGTACCAGACAAATTGGTTGAAACTATTGAAGAGAAACAGAATTATCAGACCGTAGATGAACATGATAGCTGGGGAAGAGTCAACCCAACTTTTGTAAAGGGAATGCCTCACCAGTCTGTTATAATTCCTTGATAGAGTCAACAAGCATGTAGACAAAAGTGATCCAGTCTATTATAGTGTACTTGGACTTTCAGAAAGTCCTTGACAAGGTCCCTCACCAAAGACTCCTAAGCAAAGTAAGCAGTCATGGGATAAGAGAGAGAGTACAAAGATCTGTACTGGGACTTGTGCTGTTCAACATATTCATAAGTCATCTGGAAATAGGGGTGAACAGTGAGGTGGCAAAATTTGCAGACAATACAAACTCACTCAAGACATTTAAGTCCAAAGCTGACTGCGAAGAGTTACAAAAGGATCTCATTAACTGGGTGACTGGGCAACGAAATGGCAGATGAAATGCACTGATCAACAGTGAATTTCAAAGTAACGTGCATGGGAAATCATAATCCCAACTACACATACAAAATGATGGGTTCTAAATTAGCTGTTGCCACTCAAAAAAACAAAAATCTTGGAGTCATAGTGGATGGTTCTTGGGAAAATGTCTGCTCAGTGTGCAGTGGCAGTCAAAAAAGCTAACAGAATGTTAGAAACCATTAGGAAAGGGTTAGATAATAAAAAGGAAAATATCATAATGCCACTATATAAATCCATGGTACACTCATACCTTGAGTACTGCATGCAGTTCTGGTCCCCCTGTCTCAAAAAAGATGTATTTGAATTGGAAAAGATGCAGAGAAGGGCAATTAAATTTATTAGGAGTACGGAACAGCTTCCATCCGAGGACAGATTAAAAAGACTGGGACTCGTTCAGGTTAGAAAAGAGACAATAAAGGGGGGATATGATAGAGGTCTATAAAATCATGAATGGTGAGGAGAAAGTGAATAGGGAAGTGTTATGTACCCCTTCACATAACACAGGAACTAGGAGTCACTCGATGAAATTAATAGGCAGCAGGTCTTTTAAAAAGCACAATGAAGTACTTCTTCATACAGCACACAATCAGCTTGTGGAACTTGCTGCCATAGGTTGTTATGAAGGCCAAAAATATAACCTAGTTCAAAAAAGAATTAGGTTCATCAACGGCTATTAGCCAAGATGGTCAGGGATGCAACCCCATGCTCTGGGTATCCCTAAACCTCTGATTGCCAGAAGTTGGGACTGGGTGACAGGGAAAGGATCACTTGAAATTGCCTTGTTCTGCTCTTTTCCCTCTGAAGCATCTGGCACTGAGCTAGCATTGGTCTTATGCTCCTGCAGTCATTAATAAATGGGACTATTTCCATGAGGACATGTTGAAGGGAACTGTGCAAATGATCTAATGTTCATGGTTTTCCAGTGTGTATTGATTGTTTTCTGGGTTGTGAGGATGCAGTGTGTGTAGAAACAAATGTAAATGTTTTTACATAGCTTTATGTTTTGTGCATTGTTTTAATGGGTCTAAGAATAACCCATATTCTTATCTGAGAGTAAACGTTGAGAACTCCAATGTTTGATAAGTTGTCCTTTAAAAACCTTGTTCAGAACATGCAGCAGTCTTTTATGATGCTAGTAGTGTTAATAAAATAGGTGCAGATTCTTCCAGAATGGGCAAGTCGCTTTTATTTGATTTGGAGTGCTTGGATTTTCTCGAAATTGAGTATGTTTAAATAATAAAAAATAATATGAAATCCCACATCCGGTGGATTTGAGTACAACGTGCCAAACTTCAGCTTTACTGATAGCTGTCCAGATTTTCTTCAAAAGTTTGGAAATTCCCAGCATTCCGTATTTGTAGCACATGATGTCAATGACCTTAAGATCTTAATTTTGTGTTTTAGTACAATTACTGCCCAAGGAGTACAGGCCACAGGATGTTGTTGGAAGTGTCCATGTGTGTGTGTGTAGGGCAAAAGAATATGACTGGAAATGTGGTTTAATGTTTAGGTTATAAGTGCAAGTGATAACAGTGGGTTCGTTCCCCACGGGATCTTTGTTGATATGATCGTGTATGCATAATTTGACACTTCAGTCAAATTCAGGCAGATATGGGTATATCCGTTATCAAGCACCTCAACTGATTGCAATGCACTGGTACTGCATGTGAAGGGGAGTGGTCCAGGTCTCATAGAGTTTGGGGCTTTTTAGGTCAAGACCATTCATGTGAACTCCACCTGGAAGCTAATTGTCACCCTTACAGAGAATGTAGCCTCTGTGTAATATGCTTTCTGTCTGATTCCATTCTGCAACACCTTACATTTCTGAATGATACCCAGGCCAGTGCCACTTAGAGCACATTGTGGTGATATTGAGGCCCATGTTGGAAAGAAAAAATAGTGTGCTTCTCTCCAGGTGCAAATGAAGAGAAAGTGCTCCTGGCCACAGCTTTTATCTGGGCATCCAGGAGCAGTTGCTTTTGAGGAGCCCTTGATGACTGATGGAAAGCACTTTAGAAGTCACCTGATTGTGTATCTGGTCACACTTTGTTTTAGCTTGGAGAACCGAGCTACAACAGCTTGGCGCTCAGCCAGCCTCCCTGCCTTCTGACAAAGAGACCAGAATACATGAAACAGGGATTGGTAATTTTCTTAGGAAATATCAGCACATAAATGTTTTAATTAAAAATATAATTGTTCTCTGTCCTCGTTAATTTCAGTGGTGTGCTCTCTTGTTAGGAGGTGTGTTGAGAGCAATCTGTCCGTTCACATTTTGAACAGTAGCTCTTCGGTTTCTTATAATCCCATTATTTCACTACCATTCACATTTCAGAGCAAAAACTCAGGGAGTTGGGATAAGCACATTGAATCTACCTAGAAACTGTTGCATTGGCATCATTTTTCTCTCCTCCTTTTCTCTCATTTGGATTAAACAAATTTCTGTACAGTTAGCTTGTACAAATTAAGTCCACACAGTGCTTTTGCAGAGAGAAATGGAGAGATCATGAAAGCCCCTTAGGCAGGAATGTTATTTCATTCAGTACAATAATACAAAGGAAAGTTTGGGTTTTTTTGCTGCTGTGTGTCTGGTACTTTGTGTTTTCCAACATAAAATTCTAAATTAATATTTTCCCGGTAGTAGTCAAATGTGCTGAAAGAATGTATTTTGTTTAAATCCTGAAAATATACCCTCCTCCCCTTAAGAGCAACAAATAAATCTCCCTACTTGCCTCAAAAAAGGTGTGTCTTTGCACTTGAGCTAAAACTTCTGGCATGGTTTCTGGGAACTGGAAAATAAATGTCTAAATCATCTGTGTGTCAATAAGTTAAACATCTTCATTTGGTCTCTATGGGTCTGTCTACACTGCAGTTAAACACTCGCAGCTGGCCCGTGTCAGCTGACTCCAGCTATGATGCTGTTTACTTGCGGTGTAGACGTTCGGGCTTGAGCTGGTGGGTGGGTCCCAGAGCCCAGGCTTCAGCCTGAGTCTGAACATCTACCTCGTAATTAAACAGCTCTGTAGCCTGTGAGCCTGAGTCAGTTGACATGGGCCAGCTGGGGGTGTTTTATTACCAAGTAGACATACCCTGTGTTTAGCTTTTACTTTGAGCAAACTACAGGTGGCAGGCTAGTAAACATTCCTGGTCCTTTGCTGTGACAAGCCTTTTAATGCTTGACTTTAATGGGAATTTGCCTGAGGACTGTGTCAGTCTGAGTAAGGATCTTAGGACTTGCCCCCTAAAGTTTAGCCCCAGTTCTGTTTCATTTTCAGTATTATATTGTCCCTTCCCTATTCCTTACCCTTCGCCACTCCCTTCACTCTGGGCCTCCCTTATCGATACTTCTCCCTTACTCCTCACTGTAGGTTGTTTTTTCTGGCACCTTAACCAATGGCAGGGACTGTGAACAGCTCCTGGAGATGTCAGTGCTGCTTCCTGACTTGGCTGGCAGGGATCACTACAGTCCAGGCACACCCTTTCCCTGAAGTCACCTTCTTCATGCGTGCTCAGCCTCCCGCTTGTGGAGCGGCAGCAGCCCCCTGAAGAGGAAAGTTAAACCTTGAAGCATAAACAAATCGTGAAAGGAATATGCTAATGGGCCTTGCCCAATGGCACTTGAGTGCAGCTTGATCCTCGAGACTGGATTGGTGCGTTGTTGGTAAAGATGCGCAGTTGTGTACTCTGACAATGGCGAGGTCTACAGACCTTGAAAAGTCAATGGAAAGTTTTGACACACTGGTGAACGTTTTGAATGTGCTTGTTTCTCAACTCCTTTTGCATCTGGATTCTAACCACTTCAGGGCTTTAGATGGAATTTACCGGGCTACCAACAAAGAGAGAGAACTGCATGTTTCCCTTCTTGCAAGCAAGTGCCCTGTACGTGCCATTTCGTATTTATAGGGATAGAGTAAAGAGCAGGAACTGCCATCAATTGAAAAATGTCTCTCTGAAACAGCAGTAATTTATTCTCAGGCTTTATTCTTGATTAAGAGCTACAGACAGCTGCAGCTTCCCTTTAAATAGCAATAGCATTCTATAAGCATGCTATACATTGGGCTTCAGGTTTCTGACATTTCTCTGCCAAAAATCAGGAGTATTTTTCGCCAAATAAATGTTCATTTAGAAAGCCCTATTTCCTGGCTTTTATTTTACACCACCTGCTTTCAATAGACAGACTAGAACAGCTCAGAATGGCCGGTTGGGAGAGGAAGTTGAAACTGTTTGGCTCTCTTTTGGCATAAAGAAATCTGTAACAGTAAGTCCAGGCCTTAGTTTTGGCAGATCTTTTGGCTGGTAAATATTGTTTTAAAGTGAAAACTTCGGAAATACAGAACAGTTACTGTACATATACACAAATGAAATAGGCTGTTGTGAATTATGAGGTGGTGATTCCATCAAGAGATTCTAATGATGTCATAAAGCCCAAACACTCATTTGACTCAGCAGTACCCAGAAACTTGCATCCATGTCTGCACAGCCTCCCAAAACTCATCTGCTGCTTCTCCAGACTCCCTTTCTCCTGCCTGCTGCCGCCTAAAGTCCCAATTTCCTACTTTTCCTTCTCCCTTCTGCTTTTTTCAGACTGTGCTGCTGTGCTTCCTTCTTCAGTTTTTCAATTACTCATCTGCCTCCCTGCCGCTTTCCACTCAGTGCTGCCAGTGCCTACCACTTCAGTGAAAGGCTTTGCTGTTGCAGCAGCACTAGTTGGTTGAGTCTCATAATTCAGCGGTGTGATGTTGCCCTCATAAATTACGGGATTTCCCCCCCTTGTATTCATGGCTTGCAGTTTGCAATCCATGTATTAAAGTAATTTTAAGTTAGATCACTCATTACTTTCCCCTTGCTTTCTTCTTGGCCTATATAGCTTCCAAAGAACTGAGAGGTTATAATTTCTCCAGGGCTAAAATCCAAGTCTTTGATAGGCAGGTATGGTGCCTGGGGCCAGTACATGTTGCTACTGGTTGTCAGCATTGTAAAACTTATCCTGCAGAGCAAAGGAAGCAGGGCACAACATGGCAAGCTCTAGTTTCTCACTTTCTCATGCCTTTTCTTCCTTGTCCTCCAAGCAAATGGCTATAAGTTTAGGACTCCTGTGTTTGTAGTGAGGACAGGTTTTGCCTGAGCAAACAGATATTTTTGGCAGTCACTTTAGCTTTTGGCTGTCAGTCTTGTTTCATGACTTGTCTTTCTGGAGAGCAGGCAGTGATAGTACATTGGATCAAGCAAGCAAAGTAAGTAAGATAGGTTAGTTTGTTAATTGTTATAGTGTGTAGGGGATTGCAGTATGGTTTGTGAGTGAAATGTGGATTATAAAATTTGACAGTGTAACCTGTGCTTGCTTTCATTTTTCATGGTGATATGCTCTGTAGAGGCTCCAGGTCCTAATATGCAATGTGCCTTGGCCCAAGAGGCTCTCTACTCAGATCAAGGTGGAGCACTCTGAGCTGAGCTATAGCCTTTGCACACAACACTGGTGCATTAAAGTGCTCCAGTTTATATGAATTACATGTGGTGCTTAGCTGGATAAAGCTTGGGTGCCTCTGCTGTTCAGGTACAAGTTTTGTCTCCATTCTGCATCTTATCCTTGTCATCGTGGTGACGAATCCTGGACGTGCCACCTGAGGCACATTGTGCACACACTCAGAAGACGACTGATTGTAGTACTGCTGTGTTGGTGCAGCTCTATTGGTGATATATTTCCCTGTACTCATAATGACGCTACTAGCACCTAGCAACATGCCAGTGCTACTGTACAGGCTGTTGCAAGAAAGGAATGTAAGTTAAGCTCTCTCATAAGAGAATTTTCCACTTTTCTGTGCTAGGCATGCATCCAAAAGCAGAGGTTGATGTCACTGGTGTGCTAGTTACAAGGGATCGTGGACCAGTGAGTCCTGCTAGTAGAAATATTATTCCATTGAGAATAACGTGCTCATTCATGTCTATTACAGATTTGTTTGCAGCCTACCAGGTGTGCTGGCCTCATCCTGTATGTGTTGTATAGGGATGGTAGATGATCTCGGAGAAATTGGTGGTATCTGTGTTTCTTCTGACTGAGTTTCATGTTTCTGGTTGTTAATCAGCATTGGTGTTCAGTGTTACAGACACTGACAAATGTTTCCGACGCATCTGATGCCACAGAGGTCAAGAGAGAGATGATGAAGAAGCAAGTTACCAAGATTGCTCTTGGCTTCTTTCCCTGTCGACATGTCAGAGCTAGAGACAGATCGACGTAACCTAAGGAGATGTAGTCTTTCATTTGGCTATAATGGATTCTCCAAGCTACTTTTTAAATAATAAAGCTGCTCTTCCTACTACCACAAATCAATTTACTGCAATCAGTGGCAATAAAAAAGGTCTGTTTAATTTTATTTTTGTATGAGGATGGAAGAAGACCCTTATGGACAACCCATTAGCTGCCAGGCTGGTTGGCCTTCACTCTGAACTGGGGTGCACTAGTAGTTCTCTTTCTTTCATTGCCGTGTAGATTTCAGTCCTCTTTCAATAGTGAACTCTGCTGAAGTATTAAAAAAAGTAAGGCCAATAAAAATGATGTCAGGCAGGCCTGATAGGAAAGTGTCTGGACTGAAGTATAGGATGCTGGCTTTCTTGGTAAGTGGAAATTTGCGAACAGAGCTGATGTGTGAGACAATATGAGGGGGAAACCTCAGAAAGGCACACCAGTGAAAAATTGTGCTTTAAGCTTTAATCCGTGAGCAGCTTGTTTCTTTGGCAAATGTACCATGTTTCCTCAATGTCCTGTTTCAGCATTTTTTATTTAAATAATTTACAAAAACAAACCTGACGTAACACCACGCTTGTGTGAGATGGAAGTGAGTTTGATGCTCAGTGAGGGTAATCGACAGGAGGAAGTGTAGTCCAGAGAGAGGACTGCAGCAGCTGACACATTATACTTTGTATTTGTTTGGGGGTGGAGGGTTGGATGGGGGCTGTGTGTTTGTTTTGCTTTGAGATCATGAGTTTTAAGCAGCTTTGTTAAAAGTAAAATCAAATCCTGTTGAACTGAAGCCAAGCAGTGCATCTTCCTCATGCACTTGGATTCCAGGATTAAGGCAACACCTCTTAGATCCATTTCATGTTTAACTGATTTTTTTTCTTTTATTACAAGCTAAGTTACAATAAGTTTAATCCCCCCCCCGGGGAGACAGACAGCAGCATAGATACAGGTATAAGCTCCATTCCCATTACAGTTAATTAGTGAAACCCATCAAACTGCAGATGTTTGACTTGGAAAGTCTTCTTCCTATTCCTGATCTTGTTTGCAAAAAGAGAGTGAGCTACTGTGTCCACCATCCTAACAGTGGTGCCTTGTGTTAAATTCATTGAAGCAGCTGGTCTACATTAGATCAGGTATTGCTTTGATTCTGGTCTAGTTCTCTCTTTCCTACAGGCACCCATAGACTTTCCCACTTCCAAATCACTTTGTCCATCTGGTTAGTGTTTTGATTTGGCGAAGTACAATAAATTTATAGCAATTAATATAGTGTTCCCTTCTCCCTCTTCATCTGCCAAAGCACTTGGGATGCTATACAACAGAATAAAAACAAGTACAGGACAAACATAAGAGAGTACCCTCTGCAAAAGAACATACAATGAAAACTGTTATGTTGTAAACTTCAGCACATACAACATGGCAGTAAACATCATGTATTGATCTGGAAGCCTCCTGCAGTTCTTTGGCTCAAGAAGAGGCCATGGGAACTGACCCATCATTTTCTTTCACCTTGCTCTGACTGTAGTTCAATGAGTAAATGGGCTCAGATACTGAAGGTTTACCAGAGGGCATATCAAGAGGCAGTCTCAGGAGACATGGTGACCTGCAATGAGGGCATGCAGTGTTAGGTAAGATACTGAACAAGCACCCATACACCTTGTAACAGCCCTCTTCCATGCCATCCCCCAGACCAACACAGACTGTTGGGCCAAGTAAGATCCTGTCAGTGCTGACAAACATGGATTTTCTATTATGGCTCTGATTCTAGACATGATGCTTTGGTGTTCCAAGAGGGCAGAGGATGGGTGAGGAACAACAAATCCCAGACAGACCATAACAATTGATGGAAAAGGGGAATGAAATTTAAAGGAGTTTGATTTTTTTTTTTACAGCTTTACATCACACTCTTCCAATCATCATTATTATCATCCTTCCCACACCATCAGGTGCATAAGGCAGAAATCAAATGGCGTCCCTAACCTGATATGTTTAGATGCAATATTGCCACTTCAGCTACCCACTCCAGCCATCCTCCAAGAATTGCAGAAAATTGGCCAAGGGCTTAGGTTGGGTCGGGCAACCTAGTTAGTTATCTGTGTATCTCCCCCACAAATGGGATTCTTACAAAATGAAAATTTAGAAATCGCATTTATGCTTTACCCCAAAATAGGGCACCGTAGGTAGCTGAAGGCTATGTTAAAGACCTACTGGATCTCTTCACCATTTGTTTTACACATAAGATTCTATTCTAATGAAGCTGATTGAGTGTTAGTTTTATCTGATTAGCACAAAATGCTGAGAGAGATTTGAGATGTTTTGTTTTGATTGGTGCTATATAAAAGTTGTTAATATTTTGACTCTGACGGTAATTTAGGGTAACATGATATAACCTAGGAGTGGGTAATCGTTATAATTTGATATTTTAATATATTCTCAATTCTAATTGTGCTCATGAGCATTGAGAAGTAGATAGGTTTGTTATAAAACTTAAAAGAAAGTTACTGAGCATACTGGAGCCAGTTTTCAAAAGTTAATAACTGAACAGCTTTGGTCTATTTAAAATAAATGAAAATAACAAAAACTAAAACTAAAACTATTCTTGCTCAGCATAGTAGTGTGCTGGAAATGGCCTCTTGCTTTCTGCTTTGTTCCCCTGACTGGCACCTTCCTGAGAAGTGCAGTTGGGAATGAATAGGGAGAGAGAGCGAGAGAGTGTGTGTGTATGTATGTGTATGTGTATCATGTGTCTGGGAATGTAAAAAGTGAATACAAAAAGCCCAGAACGTATGCTTGTTTTGGCAAGTAATTTATTTTGGTTGCTTGACTTCCTGATTCTTCTCACTTGGAGGGTGCATTAGTGCTTGGTGAATCAAGCCCATAGTGTGATATTTAGGCCTCTTTTTGGACCATCTTGTAAAATGGATAGTCCTTAGGATATCATGTCAGCACTAGAATGGATAAGTAACTGTACTGTATTGTTTGGGACTGGCAGTTGCAGCTTTATTCCAGGATGGGGTGCACGATCTGGAGTCATGAAGGGTCTGAATACACTGCAATAAAACACCTGTGTCTGGCCTGTGTCAGCTGGCTCAGGCTGCGGGGCTATAAAATTGCAGTGTAGAGGTTCAGGCAGAGGCTGGAGCCTAGACTCTGTGACCTTCCCCCCCCCCGTGTGGGGGCCAGCCAGAGGAGTTTTATTGCCATGTAGACATGGCTTAAGTCAGTGGACAGCATTTTGAAAGAGTGGAGAATGCTTTGTTAACCGAAATGGCTGGGTCGGACTCGAAGAGGAAGAGTTTGCTGTTCTAAAACATAGCACACATTTTAGACATTCTTATCAGAGCACTCAGTTAAGCAGTTATGTGGAATACTGATAAACTAATGTGTGATAACAGGCTTCGTAATTTAAAATGCCCAAACTTGGCATGTGCTATAGTAATGTAAAATAGTAACACCAATGAGACTTGAGTTTTGGAATTCCTGGTTCTGCTTACTTATTTCACTAACAGATCATTGCATAAACATTGACTTAATGCCTTCTCTACTAGAGAGATATGCTTTGCTGTCAGAAAGGGTGTTTGGTCTAAGCTGGCTCTGCATAGTCCCCTATGGGAGTAGCTAATATTAGCTTGTCTTTAAGGAGAGGGGAAAAGCTAACATTTTACTTGATCACCAGTGGATTTGCTGGAAGTCTGTTTTATGTAAACCATGTCTGTAAAAATAGTATGTAGATTATTTTTCTATTTAATTGTAAAATCTCACCTGTGTCCCCTCTGAGTGCTGATGATCGATTTCATTGAACTGGCAGATAGGAATTTGCCAGGATGCATTAACTGGACAACTTCTTCAAAGCACTGTCTTAAACTGACCCTCAGTCAGGATTTAAGAATACAAATAGCGACTGGGAGAAAGCGGTAGGTGAATGAATGGATCGCCAGGGTGAAGATGCAAATGTCAATTTATATATAAAGCTTTTATTTCACTCTTCAAAATGAGCCCACCCCTTTATCACTCTGAGTACAGTAGATGAGTTTCTCTGTTACAAACTTGGGCCATGATCCTACCAGATGATCTGTGCAGGCTCAGTGGGCTGCCTATTTACTTTGTCAGGACTGGAATGCTGAAGCAAGAGAGCAGTGCTTCTCCATGGTCAAAAAGAGAAACCAGAAAACTGACCTTGTGTTGGCAAAGGCTAGCTCTAAAGGTAACACTTAAAAGTAATGCTAGGTGTTTTTCAAAAAAGCCTTTCAACAAAATAAACATATTTACAGCAGCATGGACCTTCTTAAAAGGGCTAGCTTCAAATGGTTTACTGATTGGTTAGTATTTTAAGGCTTGAGCGATAATGCAGGCCAGGGGCTATCATTTTTTATTCCTCCTGCTTCAATACTTCAGAATGTTGTAAAAGGTAAAGCGCTCTGTCCAATTCACGGTCTGATATGCACACTGGGTGTGATTTCACTGTTGCTGAAACTGAAAATTGGCTTATGCAAAACTTAGTTTTGTATCTATCATGTGGCCCTTCAAGACCCTGGATATGGGTCTCGAGCAGTCCATGTGTCTGGAGCATGTGTCAGTGGAGCCCCCATCTTGGGAGCACTCCCCACAGATGAATTAGCAGAATTCCGAAATTCTGCCCTTGATTACACCTTTGTGTACCCTATTTACTTCAAAGGGGGCTGCAAAGATCTAACTGTCAGAAGAATTTGGCCCCTTGTGATGAATAGAGATGCAAAATAATTGCAAAGTGATGTTGGGGCGAAACATGGTGAGTTTTAACTTGTGATGTTTTATTAATATGTGATGTAGAGACATGTTCCATGGTACTCTTTCATATAGCTTCATGTATAAATCTTAAGATCTCTTATTTGTTTTGTTTTAAATTTTAAAATTCACCTTTCTAACAAATAAGCATAAATATGTATTTCTGCACATAGAATTAAAAAGAAGAAGAAATGAGGGAAAGTGCTTTTTAAATATTGTTATTTAAAGCAGTCCTTTTTCATATGCGGGGGAAAAGAAAAACAGTAAATATCCAACCCTGGTCAAAATTAGTTAAATAGCATTAAAACATGGTCAGATTTTTAAGTACAATGTGTGTCTGAGGGAGTTTCCCTTGGAGTTTTAAGTAGAGTTAAAAAGAAAAAAGCTGGCATATCGATCCAAACTTTCCAAAATTTGCTGATGTTTGGATCTGATTTTTTGGTTTTGAGAGGCACTAAAAGTCAGTCACGAAGATAGGATCTAGATCCCAACTTCCTCAAAGTTCAGAGTTGCTTAGATTTGTGTTTTGATTCAGGCCCAACTCTAGCTTGAAGAGACCATCTTGTGCTTTCCTTGTCGGTTTTTTGTATCCACTTGTCATATCCTGTCTCATCTGATACTCAGCTTATGATCAGATGTCAGGAGATGTGTACAGTGCCTAGCACAATGCAGACCTCCCTGACCTCTTATTGGGGCCTTTCGTCACTATCACAATACTACTAATAAATAACAACAGAAAACCCAATGACTAATTGTTTGGTTATCTAAGGGAAAGGTACACGCTAGAAACAAGTCTTCTCTCTTGAAATGAGTGTGACATCTCTTGGTTTCTACAATATCTTTGAAATTCTTCTTTTTGCATCCTTCCTACCAGCTAAGAGACTAGTCAATGCCCAAGTTTTCTCACTTTACTAACACAACCTTTTGCTTTCCAGTCTCCCACTATTCCTCAGAATACTGCTGCTGCTTCCGTTTTCTTTTCATGCTGCTCTGACCATGTCTTCTTGTCACTCTTGGATCAGTGGCTTCCCTCTTCTTCTGCAAAAAGTTCAAGCTCCTTTTCTTCAGGGCACCCATGTCTCACCTGGCAACTTCACCTCAGCACTCCTGCCGTTCCACATCCCGCTGCTTCCCGCTACCCAAACATCACTCTTTCAGTAAATATGCCCTTTGTTTCGGTTATTCCTATCTAACTTTGTGTCTTCGTCCCACGGCTTTCCACTTAATGTAGATTAAGTTCCCTCATTCTCCTCCTTATATCCATTTGCATTGTGACACGTTGCAATTACAATGACCACCTGTCATTCATTTCTGTATATTATTGCCTTATATTGTTCTGTATTGTACCAGCTTGTGTCTTTATAGTTCTCGCCTTTTGGTGCAGAGAAGCTGTTTACTTGTTTGGCACAGCTCTCCTACTTTACATTGCTTTGTACTCTGATGGCACTATAATAGTAGTAATAAAATTGTGGGAAGGCTAATGCATTATCTCATGTTTAGTAACTCCTGTTGTAGGGAGCATGGGTTTATATTGTACGCCTGGATGCTGTTTTTAGCTAGTACTGTATATAAAAAAAGAGAGATTTAAATTTGACTAACCAATCTTCATGGCTGAGAGAATAAGCATCAAAAGATATGTGGGAGCTGCTGTCTGAGTGATACCAGTAGTTTGTGTCTTGCATTTGGTGATATATGTAGTTTTGACTCAGAAGTTTCCATTGACCTGTGAACCCTGATAATATCAAGATAGTTTACTTTGGGGAGAGACTCTAAGACAGTAATAAAATTCAGCTACTGACTAGTAAGCTTGAATAGAGCCCTGCATGGATACAAAATTTATATCTGCATCCAATCCGTGATCCGCAAACATGGTCCGCGGATATCCACGGATATGGATATAAAGTGGATATCCACAGATTTGCAGGGCTCTAAGCATGAGCTCTTTTTTCACAAAAGGAAGGTGATTTGCAAAATGAATTTTAGGAAGGAAATATTTGTGGAAGGACTTTATCCTTTCATCTGGTGTGTAAAAAAGTGAGCAGCTCACTATGGCCTCTTTGGTTTCTGGCCCAAAGAGTTTACAATCTATACATGTAGATTGGCTTTTAAATCAACCTATGTTCTTAGTCAGTTTGTAAATAATTACTTCAGGTTTATCCTGCTATGGCTCGTTGTAATGGATGAGCAAACATACATTAAGAATCAATGTGAACTTTTGCTCAAAACCCAAAACTTGAATCAAACTGAACTTTGCATAGAGGGTTTCAGACCTTTTGGTTATTAACCTTTCATTTATTATTGTTTTTCTTTTATTTTTGTGCATTTCTATACATCCTTCTTTCATAAATTCATTGAAGTTGGAGGTGCAAAAAACCTGTTAATGTAAGTCAGCCAGTCCATTTTCCTGACAACATAGGATTGTTCCCAACAATGTATTTTCAAGAGTTTTGACCCATCAAGTTTCAAATGTCCAGAAGTCCAAGGGTTTCCACCACTTCCTTTGAGACTACATATCACAGCCTAATAGATCTTGTTTCATCATATTCAACCTAAATGATTACTTCTTTAAATTTCCTCCCATAGTCCTTGTTATACCTCACACATCATCTGAAGTAATTCCTCCCTTTTTGTTGGCTATTATCATGTTCTTTTGACATTTCATTTGGGTCTGGAAGCAGAAATACTGATATACAACAAAACAGGTATTCTTACAGTATTTCCAAAATGACCAAAAGCAGGTGGCAATGGAAGTTTCATGAGAAGCCGTTTTCATGAGATGTCAAACCTGATTTTTTTGACCAAAGTATGAATATACTGTGGATAGACACCCAGACTTTTCGATGCATATATGAACCAAACACCTGAACCTTTTGTATTTCACCTCTCATTGATTGAAGTGGTACTGCGACCACCTTTAATTTCTGAAATCCTCATTTTACATGTCTCCCTTTAATTTCCTTCTTCCCTTCTGGCCTCATTTCTTTATCATCCTGCCTGTTCTCTCTGCTCCCCAACCACTAGATTTTCTTTTCTTTTCTTTCCTTTTCTTTTCATAGTAGACAATAGAGTCATGTCTCACATGGCCCCACCATCTGGAGCAACTTCCCTAACTCATATTCCTTGTGAGATTCATCTCTTAAACCTGCCCTGTACGTGTTAAGCTTCTTTCTAATTAAACAATCGTTGTCTGCCCAGAGGTTTCTAGTTTCCCAGAGCTAACTCATTTCCCTCACAACAGGTAGTCTTTGCTACCCTCCTTCACTTCTGTGTTAGGCAGATGGGATATGTTGCAAGCTATATCTATTAGCAGTGTGGACATATAGGCCCTGATACAGAAAAGCACTTAAGTGCATACTTAAGTCCATCCCTGTTTGGGACAGCCCTTAAGTGCATGCTTAAATCTTTTTTTTTCCCCAATAGATTTAGTTGACTTAAAATTAAACTTGTGCTTAAATGGTATCCAGAATAGGAATGCTTTCACAAATAGTGGCCCTATACAGTATAATCAACTGTGAAGCACACGTGATATTTTTATGTAAAAGATGCCAATGAAAAACACATGGTGTGGTAGGTGTGTAATGGAAGTTTGAAGTGGAGGAGTGAGATATTAAGTATGATTTGAAATATATATTATCTCTTCTCCGAAAGAAAAACTGAAAATATTATAAAATCAAACAAAAAATGACAGCCTTTATTTTTGGTCTGTCATTTTGAAACTGTGGAGCGTGTAGATTTACTCTTTTGTTTTACTGTGTGGTTTTCAGTACGTGACCAGTCATTCTTGCCGAATAAATAATGTATTGTGCTTTTGGGGAACCCCATAGTATAACTGCTGTGCTACAGTACTGAAACCAAAGTGAGCCCACTTTACCAAGCACATAGATGTAACTTACAATATTACTATTCATCTACCTGAGGCCTCCTTAAAACATCTGTAAGATTGGTGAAAACATAGCTTGTACCCAACTATGAATAATTAGACATGCAGTTCAGATTTTATACTACAATTGGCTCTGGTTTAGAGAACATGAGCTCAGTGCACATTATCTGCAGTGTGTTCACTGACATGGATTGGTCTTAATAAAGCAGAGGAATGCAGCTCAGTATTTGGAGAACTGCAGATTGAGCCTCCTACAGATCACTGCGGTGAAAGAACCTGATGCTAAAGACCCACTCAGAATTGTGTTACTGTATTTATAGCATTGGATGTGGGGATTACAGTCACATTTCCTGCCCACGTTGTTTTTAAATCAGTAACCAGCTTCAGTTGCAGACCCCCAGTGACCGAAAGTCTGCTTGGAGTGGAGATGTACTAGCACAAGTCAGCCACATGACCTGAAGATCAAAAGTGCAAAGGGTGGGCTGATGCATTGGTTGAGTGCAGCTCTTCAGCAGTTTCATATATAGGGTGACCAGATGTCCTGTTTTTAAAGGGGCAGTCCTGTTTTTTGGGACTTTTTCTTATATAGGTGCCTATTGCCTCCCACCCCCTGTCCCATTTTTTCACAGTTGCTATCTGGTCACCCTATTTATATACAGCATTGGTTCAAAAAACTGGGGGGTGGCATGAAGAAATTCCAAGGGGGGCACGAGGCTGCCTGGCCCTTGAGCTCTTGGCCGGGGAAGCTAGCCCCCGGACCCTCTCCTCCTGTCCCCCCTCCTCTGTAGGTACACCACCGCACGGGCAGTGCAGCTTGCACCTGCCCACCTCCCAGGCTTTCCAATAAGCCAGTCCTGCCGCTCTGAGCAGCCTGGTAACGGGGTGGGGGGAGGGGGCGTTGGATAAGGGGCAGGAGGTCCCAGGGGGCAGTCAGGGGATAGGGAGCAGTTGGATGGGGCAGAAATTCTGCGGGGGTGGTCAGGAGACAGAGAGCAGGGGGAGTTGTATAGGGAGTGGGGTCCTGGGAGGGGGCAGTTAGGGGTGAGGGGCTCTGAGAGGGGGTGGTCAGGGGACAAGTATCGGGAGGGTTGGATGATGGTACAGGACAGTTGAGGGGCATGAGGGTTTCTCGAAAATTCAAAAGGGGGCGTGATGCTGAAAAATTTGGGAACCACTGATATACAACTTGAGTGTTTGAAATCTGCGGTTCTTATAGGGAGACTGTTTCCTCCAGCATCGCTCCCCTGCAGTCACAGAGGATTGAAAATGCATTTCCTTATGCCCACAAGAAGGAAGCTGGCACACTGTGTCTCAAGAATTCGGGTTGTTCTTTGAGTAACAGTTGTTCTTATTGGGAGAACAGCAATAGTCTATACACAAAGGTTGCTGACTTCCAACTTTGTCTGTTCCTGGAGCAGCGACCACCTCCCTTTCTGAAACCTGCAGTATGCACAGAGTCATCTAGTGGTTGAACTGCATAACTGCAAGCAACAATCATTTAAAGTAACCCCTGCGACACCGTATATTAATTCTGATAGCCACATATCAGTTCTGTTACATCCATATTAAACCTGAACAACTTTGACATCACAGTTGCAGCCCACAGACTCCAATGCTATTTAACAGATTGTAAGGAGACCTGAACGGTATGGATGTGACTGTGTTACTGAGGAATAGTAAATCAATAAATAGGGCAGAATAAAGTTGCTGTGTGTCTTGATAGCACCCTCAGGGATTATTTTGTCCTTTTTCTCGGTTTGCTATCCCTATCTAAACAACTTAATCTGTACTGTTCAGGCTTCCTTATAATCCTTCTCTGCAAAGCTTTCACAATCATAATCGTACTCTTCCTGCCAAAAACATATAGCAGTGTCAGAGTCCAACCTTTGTGACATCTTAGTCTCTTCTGGGGTGGTGTCCCAAGCACTGGCGCCACTTGAGAATATTTTTAAATCTGTCCGAGTGTGTGCGTATATGATTTTCAAAGTCTAAACTTGCAAGTAAAGAATTTCAACCACAACACTGAGTTAATGAGGGGTTTGCTTTTATCCTCTTTAAAACTGATAAAGTAACTGAAGCATATAGAGTGAATCATGGTGACTATGTGCTTCCACCATCTGTTTACTACAGTCCCTTCTGCATGGCTGTGTTTTTGTACACATAGAATAGACACCCCCCCGAGCCCCATGGATCTCTCCTTTTTTACCTCCCTTAGGGGCCCGAAGTACAGTACAGAAAACCCACTCTTTAACAGACGAGTACAGAGTGCAGCTTCCTCTGGGGCCTATCAACTCTCTCCTTAATTGGCTATCAGACTGGATCACTATATACAAATTTAAGATGCTGCTTCTCCCCTCCACAGCACTCCCGGTCCCTTTGGACTGACAATCAAGGGACCAAACTCAAAGGTTAAACTTGGACTCCTTCCTCACAAGATGCTGCAGTTAAACTGTTGGGCCAGGCCAAAGCAGTATTTTTAGGCATTTTGGAGAAATCCATTGTCCTTGTGAGCTATTGTGTCTCCACTTCTTGTTCTGTAGAAAGTGCCAGCACTGCCATGCTTGTCAGTTAATTGGATGTTTCTTTGGCATTGCACTTGCTGTTTTTGAACTATGGAATATTTCTAGGTAAAGTTATCATAATACAGACTGCAAATTGAGAGGCTGAATAGTTGTGGTTAGTATGTCTATAGCAGTGATGACATGGGAAAATATTTTGTTTTTCTCCAGATGACTGTTTGAGGTTAGTTCTAGGCCATTTTGTTGTGATGTGCCAGCTAAAAGGATGGGAGCGTGACTTAGAAGTAAGCAGGTTTTGTTTTGTTTTGTTTTTTAAAGCCTGATTAATATGTATTGTCAAAGTAAGGCTTTTTTTTTTTTTTGTACACTTGAGTTCAGCACACTTCCTAGTCTAACAAAAGAGGTACTTCATAGATTCACACAATGGCTTTGCATTGCAAGAGTGGCCAAAGTGTGGGCTTCAGAGCAAATGCAGCCAAGAGAGTTCTGCTAAGGTACTTGCAGCCACTCCTCCTTTAATACAGAGATGATGTGTCGAGACAACATATATCACCATGCAATGCCTGATGCTCAAAGCAAGATGGAGTATTGCATGGTGGAGTCTGCATCTGTGCAGGCTTCACATCTATATTAAAGTTGTGGGTGCCTACCATTTTAAAGATGATGCCATTGGACTTAATGGGGCATGGAGTACAGCCCTCCTGCTTGTACTGACTATTACATAACTCCATTAGTTATTACAGTTCTAAGTTCACCAAAAGGAATCACTGTGCTGTGTCAAGTAGACAGTACATGGAAGATCATGGTTCTAGTCCCTGTTTATAAAGGAGGAGTGAGAAGAAGGAGGGTTAGCTAGGAAATGATGGTACATATCTTCATGTCTGATGATAAAAACAAAAGTAATTCAACTGTCACTTTCTTCCATAATAGGAGAAATTATGGCATGGGCTGCCAGTGTGTGTTAAGAGTAACATGCAAAATAAACGGCGTGTGGCTAAAGAATAGTTTCTTTTGCTTTCATCTGCCTCCGTTTCATTCGGTGCTGCAAGGATGCATTTGTGTATGAAACAACCTGGCACGTTTAGAGGGACCTTGAAACTGCTTCATTGAACCACAGCACAAAATGAAACTGAGGAACCTGGAAGAAAAGCAGAAGATGACACAATAATGAAAATTGCACTTAAAAAAAAAAGTTACAATGTTGAAAAGATTCTGACTTTACCTGCCAGTGTTTTCTTAACTCTTGATACAACACATAAGGTGTCAAATATCAGGCTTTAATCTGTTCCAAAGCCTCTCTAGTACTTGAACACAAAGGAGCAAGTTAGCAATGGTTTATCACACTTCAATCTGAATTTGCCTTGCTTTTAGCACAGCCTTAACGTTCTGTCCAGGAATTAAATTGCCAGCAAAGCACACTGAGGTGAATATTTTCCAGTCTTTAATTTTCTATGCTTCTATGGGCAAAATCTTAGCTTGTCTTATGGAGTTGTGCTGGGGGAAGAAATGGGGGCCATGGAGCTCTTCTCTAATAGTTCACCTGCCCATGAGCTGAGCAGAATATGGACTCAGCCCTATCTTGCTTTCTAGGCCTACCCACTGCATCCAATGGTATCAGCCAGCCATGAGCAGCAAACACTTAGGGGGACAGCACCGCTACTCCTTTCTGGAGCCAGCAGTAGGGAGCTCTGGAGAGCCCTTCCCCTAACCTCGACTCCCCTGAGTCATTTTTCCCTGCATGCCTCCCTCATAATCCCAGCTGCTGCTTGGTTCCGCTTCGCTTCACAACATTCCTCTGCACCCAGTAAGATCAGAATGTTGGAAAACTTCATTTTAAGGGCCCTATCATGGAGTCAGGAAAACCCCTCTTTGTTTCCTACTGATTATTAAATGTTATAAAATATTCTGGTTGTACTAATCTTCTGTCAGTCTGAACATCTACTGCCATTAAAGTGTTGATTAAATAACAATTAGTAGTAAGGTGTTTTTAAATGTCCTGCTAGTTAGTACAAAAGTTTCAACCAGTTAAAACTGAAAAATATACTTAGAAGTAAACATAAAGCCCAAGATTTTCAAGAGAGAGTCTGTGCCCAACTTGAGACATCTTAAAAGGGGCCTGATTTCCAGAAAGTATTAAGTATCTGCCATTTGAAGTGTCCCAAAAATCACTAGTCACTTTTAAATATCCTTTAAAGTGAGCCTGCAAACACTTATGCACATGCTTACAGTCAAGTCTCCATGTGTTTTGTACCATGCCTAGCACAGTGCAACCTTGATTGTGTTTGAGGCCTCTGGGAACTATGCTATCACAAATTTTAAATAATTATAATTAAATAATAATACTGTAAAAAGTTAAATATATGTCAAGTTAATTTTGTGCTCCCCTCCCCTCAGGCTGACTAGCATAAATTGAATCTTGAAATAATCAGCCCAAGCAATTACCACTCAATATATAACTGTGATATCTGTGAATTGTGGTAACATATGCGGGCCTGATCCTGCCAGGTGCTGAGTAGATCCTGGGAAGACCTAGCCAGGATCAGGTTCTATATTTCCACTATTGTGCAGTACACAAATACCATGCAAATATGTATGTCTTCATTCTAAATAGCTATACAGCATATACACACTGCACATATATTTCAGATTTTGGTCACTTACATTTACAACTGATTAAAAATTGTACAGTATTGTATATACTGTGCTGATTAAATAGTTGTAATGAAACCCTTTACAGTTCTAGGATTAGTAACTTTTTGTCCAAATTTTTGGCAGAAGCTATTGAAAACCAACTGTAAAATTTGATTGAACTTTCCAGGTGGTTTGACTACAACATCTGTTTTCGTGTCAGTAAATGTGAGAATTATACACAGCGTCAGCCTCTTTTAATAATGTCAGAGATTAGGTATTTGGGAGTAGTGAGACGCATCAAGAAGCGCTTGGCTTGGTTTCGAACTTGATGAATTTTAGTGGCTTTTATATGGAATAGAAAACCTTCTGTGAGACATAATGCATTCCCATTCTCTCTTACACAATCATGAAATCAGTTTCACAAGATTCCAAGATTTATTTTCAACTTCACATAAATACGTAAACAGATTTTTTTTTCCTGTTGCTGATTTGAGCAATTCCTCATCCCAATCAGATGTGGAAAAATTGCTTGGCTAGGAAAAATATACTACTCATTATAATTATATTGTAACTTTGCAGATAAAGCCAAGTGCTCTACCCACTTTTTTGCAGCATTGTACTATTCGTATATGTTCACTCCTAGAGACTAAACTTGCAAAAGAGAAGAGAGCTCTGAAGCGTCTCTCAGACATGATTGTGAGGTTGGTCTTTTTTTTTTTTTCTTTTTAATGGTGAGCTCAGAATCCAAAGATGCTCAGCGATCAGCAAATTTGAATGTCAGCCAAGATGCTAAACTGGCAGCCTTCCACTCTGCTATCAATGTGAGTGAAATGTGTACTCAGTGACTGGATTCAGGCCCTTCATAGTTTGCAAGCAAATATTTCTGCTTTTACAGTTACACAAAAAATAGAAAAAGATGTGAGTATCTGCATTTGTGTGTGAGAGAGAGTTGGTTCTGCACTGTTAGTACTAGGTGTTAACATTCTACAGCCCAGTCAACACCCCATGCTTAGAACATCACTTCAAAGGGTAGATTCTATTTCCAACATGCATTTCATTATGTCTTTTAATGTTTTTGCTATTAAATCTAGCTTGTATAAGGGCAGTAAACATCTCACACTGGTAATAAGCTGCAGGAAAGCAAAGGAAATTGACACTTTATATAAAGGTTGTACATGCCCAATGAAAGAAATGCAAATAAGCTATGATACAGCCACATTTGCATTTTCTTGTGGGTTTAGTGATGATATGCACCGCATGAGCTTGGCAGACTTGCCTCTTGGGATGATGCACGTACTGGTGGTATGGCCCTGCAGGGTAAATTTAACAAGTGTAACTGTGATTTTCCATGCAGCGTCTCAGAACCACTGAGCAACATGTAACAATAAATAGTGACAGAGGAAATTGATGTATAGAGTAAATGTGTTTGGTGGAAAAATAGTGTTATACAAATTTTACACTTTGCCAAAATAAGTTGAGCAATTTTGTTTTGGTGGCACTACTCCGCTTTCCAATTTTTTCCATTGTATTCTTTTAGGTGATATCAAGACAATAGAACAATGTGGAGACCTCTATACCTGAGATGATCACATCATTATCATATACAATACGTTGGCTACGTGTTTCCACTGAATGACAGTGCAATCCCATAGTCTTTAAACATACGAAATCAATTGTAGCTCTCAAAATATGTTGCTTTGTGTAACTGAAAGGAAGGTAGGAGCATATTTTAGAATTGTGATAATAATCATGTTGTTATAGGGAGGAGAAAATGGAAACTGATTCTCAGAACCCTTCACAGTATAACTATTGTATTTTGGAGAGTCATATATGCTTTTCAAGTGTCGCTGTAAAACCACACTTCTGAAGGAAATTTGCCTGTCTTTTGCCCACACCAGTTTTGTTTCTTTCCAGGCATAATTTCAGTATGTTTAGTTAAAAATAAACCAAATAGAACAGGCTGAATTAGAAGTTCTTGGCATTGGCCTTTGTGTGCAGAATGTTCTCCCAAAATAAGTCCTGGTTATTTTAAAAATTGAACAATTTTGGCTGAAATAGATTTAAATTTTTCTACTGTAATACCAGTGGTCCAAATAAATCTTTGCTGTAACTGCACTGCTCCAGTGGAGTTGCCCCAGCAATATATTTGGCCCAGTATGTATCATTATTACATCTCCCATAGCTATTAACACAGAATGGTTGTTGATAGCATGTGTGGGCTCAATATTACCAAGTGCTCACCCTTTTCATCTCCAAGGGCTTAACCCAAAGCCAAATGCAAAGACTCCTACTGACTTCAGTGGGCTTTGGATCAGGTTCCTGCTGTGCTCAGAATCAAACCCTTACACCTAGACTCAGGGAAACATCTCTCTTCAGGACATTAGGCAAGTCCCATTGTGACCAAGCATCTGCTTCCGTGCTGTACTGAACATGGTTGAACCACATGCTTAAGTGCTTTCCTGAATTGGGGCCTTAGTACATGCTCTTCTATGCTAGTTTGCTTCCCAGAAACAGAATGGGGAATCTGGCTGTTTTCAGATGAAGAAGCTTCCAAAAAAAAAAAAAAAAAACCAACTACCCTCAAGTGTCTTCACATTTTTTCTCAGTTTCTCTATAAATATTCAAGCACTTTTTAGTGATAGTTTTGTTAATGTTTTGCAGCCATGAACGAACACTGTCAAAATCTATGGTTTGTGCTCATGAATCCTATCATAAAATGTTTGAGTAACATTTACTTAAGGTTTGTAAGCAGGGGAGGAGAGACTACCTTAATTTGGGCCAAATTCTGCCTTTGGATCTGCATGTATGTCTGCTGTTGACTTCTATAGAAGCCCTGTGTGCACATGGGAAGGCAGAATTTGGCCTGTGGTTTAACTGTATCTTGAGATAAATGTTGCAAGTTTTCCCCGTTACAGTTACCCACACAGAAAATCACATAATTCTTGAAATTCATTCTCCTTTTAGTTGGCCATATGCAAAAAATTATGTGAACATCTGTGTAAGCAACAACAGACACGGAGACAAATTATTGATAGTAAGACACAAAGGCTTGTTTCAAAACCTTTTCTGAGGAAGGCATGTGTACAGAAATTCACTTTGTTCTAATTACACATAAAGACTGTCACTTTAATGTTCCACAGGCTTGTTCCCAATAACAACTGGTGGGGTTTTGCCCTCCCCCCACCTTTTTTTAAGAACCAAATGTATAGTTTCATTTTGGTAGCTGATATTATCAAGAAAACGATATCAGAATTGTGTGGGACTTTGTGAGTCATTACCAGAAATAATGCAGTGGGTAGATTAGCCGCTTGAAAGTGGCTGCTCTGAGTGTTTGCTGCATACGAAGGTGCAATGCAAATGGTTTTGGGCCTAGGATAATTTTATGATCTCTTTGAAATATTTTAGATGAACTATATATTTTTCCCCAGTATACTCTGCTGTTTCCATTGGTAGCAAGGCTATTTAGGTTCCAAGGTTATTTAGCTAGATGCTCATAAAAACAAACAAAACAAAACCAAAAATACCCGCAATAAAACCCACACCCTCAGAATGTAATTCAAAATTCAATCAGCTGATGTCCAGTTAGACCCCATGAAAACTGTACACGTCTTAAGGATACTCAGTTAACATTACATAATATTGTACAGCAGAACACTCGTAAGCATTTAAATCACTTAGATATGATTGAAGTTGTAGATTTAAGAAATAATAATAGCAACATTTATAGAAGTACTCAGAACAGTGTGTTTATATGTGTGCTTAACCTTCATACTGGCATCAAGAACATTCATGATAGCAATCTGCCTTTCTTAACTAAAGCCAACTCTTTACCATATAGACAGGATAAATCATCAGAACTCTGAGAGGTTCTGGCAAGTGTATAACTGTATGATATACTGGATTCTGGCCTTCAGTTATGCACAGCTTAAACTCCCCCTGCAAAGTATTGTTACCTGTGCTTCTCCTTCAAAGCAGTATTACCACCTGCAAGAGGCAGCAGCTAGACCTTTCCAGACTACTGTACCCTTTTCAGGAGTCTGATTTGTCTTGCGTAACCCCAGGTTTCACCTCACTTAAAAACACTTGCTTACAAAATCAGACATAAGAATACAAAAGTGTCACAGCACACGATTACTGAAAAATTGCTGACTTTCTCCTTTTCACCATATAATTATAAAATAAATCAATTGGAATATAAATCTTGTACTTACATTTCAGTGTATAGTATATAGAGCAGTATAAACAAGTCATTGTTTGACATTTTAGTTTGTACAGACTTGGCTAGTGCTTTTTATGTAGCCTGTTGTAAAACTAGGCAAATATCTAGATGAGTTGATGTACCCCTGGAAGACCTCTGCGCAGGGCCGGCTTTAGCAGGTGCGGGGCCCCACGCCGGGACGCGAATTGTCTCATGCCCCCCCACCCCCCCGCCTAAGCCCCGGCGCCGCCCTGACTCCGCCCCCTCTCTGCCGCATTGCATCCCTCCCAAATCCCCGCCCTGGCCCCGCCCCAAGCCCCACCCCCTCCCTGACCCATTGGATCCCTCCCCAAACTTCTGCCCCCAGCCCCGCCCCCTCCCTGCCCCATTGGATCCCTCCCCAAATCCCTGCCCTGGCCCCGCGTCTTCCCCAAGCACGCCGCATTCCTCCTCCTCACCCCTCCCTCCCAGGCTTGTGCTGATCAGCTGTACGGCGGCGCAAGCACTGGAGGGAGGGGGGAGAAGCAGGGCGTGGCTTTTTTTTTTTTTTTTCCTCCCACTCTGCTGGCAGCCATGGACGTTGCGGGGCCCTCTTAGGCACGGGGCCCCGTTCCAGGGAATCAGCCAAATCGGCTTAAAGCCGGCCCTGCCTCTGCGTACCTCCAGGGGTAGACATAACCCTGGTTGAGAACCACTGAGCTAGACAAGACTTTTTCAGGTGTTGTGATCACAGCATTATTTATTTAGTATACTGTTCTTCACGGGCATTCAGATAATGAATACCTAAGATCTTCTTTTCAATTCCAAACTTCTCTGTCTAGTTTGGGATTTTTGTTTTGGTTTAGGATTTTAGCCTGTTCTGTGTATCTCCCTTTCCTCTATATCATACCAAAACACACACTGAACGGACTGACTTAAACAGCCTGTTACCGTGTTTTATCCTTACCTGCAGTCCTTCTATATAGACCAGAAGGCTGCTGCTTTCAGACATGGTCAGGTTCTCTAATTCTTGCCTCCGAGCATTTCACACACGAATAACAAAGCTTCCTCCCAAAGACTTGCCACCCATCTGTGTGCAGAAATGCTGTCTTGTTTCCATCACAAAGCTGGTTAAATAGCAATTTTCTTTAGCCAGGATGGTTTAGCAGCCAAACTTACGGACCATAGTGTTACTATTTCCATTTGCCTGTTATTAGGAGCCTGTTGCACATGAACAGTAGACTCTCCCTACCCCCTGCTAAAGGTTTGTTACCCATAAACTTGTAGAAATGTTTCCTGTTTTCCTCACATGGTTTGCAGATAATTTTCTAAAAATCCCTTTCAGAATGTTATGGAAAACTGGTACCTTTTCCAACCACTCTCTTCCATACAAAGTTATATCTCTATGGGATATTGTGGGCCGATATGCCTGGAATTCCAGTCTATACTATCCACTCCTGCCATGCATTTAATATAATCCATAAAACACAGAGATTTGGACTGGTAAATTTCTGGATTGTGTGGGAACTGCCATGGTGTTTTTCTGAGACGTTGCTGAGAAGGTTTGTATGTATTTTCTCTCCGACAGTTCATCTGAGTATTTAACTGCCAGCAGTTTCCCACTGGCAACTGCGTTGTTTTGGGTAGAGACTTTCCTGTTAGGTCTCAGAGTATCACATTGTCCCAGGTGTAAAAAAAATATTTCCTCATCCAAGTGATATTCAAGGCACAGCAAGGGGAACATTTTGTTGAAGTTGAAATGTGTCTGGAAAGAGGGGGAGCCACAGAGGCTCAGTGAATCCAGATACTCTAGAGTCCAATTAATACCCACAATCAACAGTGTATTGTAGAGCTGTAATGTACAGAAGAGCCTTGTTAGAACTCTAACATGCAATAGCTTGTGGCATATAATACCATATCAAGTGTGTTTCATAGGAATTGACTTTTAAAAATAAGGCCTCCTCCACTTCTTCCCACTGTTCTGCAGTTTTACTGCTAGGTTTAGGAATGTGAAAGGAAAACAAACAGTGTCCTCTCTTTCTGCTGGCCTTCCAGTGATATATGAAAACCACATTGACATTGGGACCACAGTGAGGTGACTTCTGTCTGGTGTTCCCTGAGGGAAACGGCTCCCAAACAGTGACACTTTACAGCGAACAAGCTCAGAAAGAAGCATTAAGTACAGAAGTGCTGGAGTGATGGCTGAATGACTTCTAGTTGGCCTCCCAGTGGCCATATGATGGAGCTGCTCAGAATGGTTCTGGGGTCATGGAAGGCAGGGAAGCTCTTATTTAGTGTGAAGCTGCACTGTGCAAGCTAACTGATTATAAAATACCATAAATCCTCACCAACCTCACGTTAACAAGGGTGACAGCATTAGGTCCTAACTGATGTATGAGTGCATTGACAGGCTGTTTTCTGAACTCCCTGGTAGACAGTCTCATAGGGGAACCTCACCCATACCCTGTACAGAGCAGACACCTCTAATATGAAGACAGACTTGCCTCTGTACGTCCATTATTCCAAAATGGAGCCTCTGCCACATGACCTCGATTTATAAACATGTAGCATCTCTATGCTTTTAGCAGATCACTAGCAACACTGGAAGAAAAGAATGAGAGGGAGGGGTGGGAGAGAGAGAGAGAAATTCTGCTACACAGAGGAGAGGGAGAATAGTGTGTGATATATGCTTTACCGACTAGCGTCCTATAGCCACATTGGGTATGCAATTCCCTTTCAGTCATCAGTACCATTAGAATCGCTAAGACCTCCTTTAAGAAGGAACGGAAGGAACTCTTGTTTGGTATGTTACTGAAGTACTCCAGCTTCTGATGTTTCCTGAGGTCGAGTTTCCCTCCCACTGTCTCTGGAGCTTGGAATTCGCTGAAGTCCTGCCTAAGGAGAATAGTTGGCAGGCAGGTCAGATATTTCTGCCCTGACTTGAAATGAATGGCAATAAGACATAGCTGTTGTTATTAAAACAGGAAAAAACCTGGGTATGTGAAAAGATTAAAAACCTATTTTGAATGTGTCATTGAAACAGGTGTTAGGATTAGAATATGCTGTGACGTTGTGCAGTCTATATGGTTTTATAAAAACATGATAATAAGTGACTATAATGTAACTGGGATAGTTTTAGAAAAATATGGTAATAAGTGAATATAACGTAACTGGGATATGCTTCATGCAAAAGGTCTCTTGTAAGGTATCATTACAAAGCTTATAATCTACTGAGTATGATCATCCGATTTGTATAAATGCACCACTCTTGTATCTAAAACTAGAAATATAAAATGTAACTCTGAGGGCCTATTGTAATTATGTAAAGTGTGGGCCATTAATGATGGTTTGGAATCTTGATGACTCCCATTAACAAGGACCATTATCCGCAGATGGCTGTGTTTACCTGTGAGTCTTCCTGTATATGTGTGTGCTGGCAAGTGGGCAATGAAGTCTTGCAGTGACATGTGATCATGTCACCTGAACTGGAATCCATCTTTAACCTGGTGCTTTTCCAATGGGGGCTGGGGGTGGAAACCCAGAGGGACAAAGGGTTCCCGCCTTATGCAAAAGATATATAAAGGGGTGAAACAGAACAAAGGGGGAGAGGAGCCATCATGAAGAATCCCCTAGCTATCACCTGAGCTGGAACAAGAGCTGTACCAGGGGAAAGAATTGTGCCCAGGCCTGGAAGGTGTCCAGCCTGAGAAAAACTTACTGAAGCATCTCTGAGGGTGAGATTATCTGTATTTAGTTTGATTAGACATAGATTTGCGCATTTTATTTTATTTTACTTGGTGACTTACTTTGTTCTGTCTGTTACTACTTGGAACCACTTAAATCCTACTGTCTGTATTTAATAAAATCACTTTTTATTTAGTAATTTACTCAGAGAATGTATTAATACCTGGGGGAGCAAACAACTGTGCATATCTCTCTATCAGTGTTATAGAGGGCGAACAATTTATGAGTTTGCCCTGCATAAGCTTTTTGCAGGGTAAAACGGATTTTTCTGGGTTTAGACCCCATTGGGAGTTGGGCATCTGAGTGCTAAAGACAAGCACACTTCTGTGAGCTGTTTTCAGGTAAACTTGCAGCTTTGGGGCAAGTGATTCAGACCCTGGGTCTGTGTTGGGGCAGACGGGAGTGTCTGGCTCAACAAGACAGGGTGCTGGAGTCCTGAGCTGGTAGGGAAAACAGGAGCAGAGGTAGTCTTTGCACATCAGGTGGCAGCTCCCAAGGGGGTTTCTGTGATCCAACCCGTCACATATGCTTTTAAAAAGACGCAGGCAAAAGTCTTAAAGTGGACTTGGTTAAACATGTTCTGACTCTACTGAGCTGAAATGAAAGATTGTTTTTGTTTTTGTTTTTTGGGGGGGGGGGTTGCGGGGGATTGTAGATAACTTCATGTATATGTTTGTAATGTAAAATTTGCCATGTGACAACCTTATGGGTGAATCCTCAGTTGCCACCCACAACCACAGACTGCTCCAAAGCAGCTTAAAAACAGCATGGTGGGGGGATGGGGGGACAGCAACTGCAGGGGGCCTGCATAGTGTGACTCTTCTCCTGGGCAGATCTGAGCAGCTCCCTATGTGGGTGGTTGTTTCAATGCTATTTGCATTAGAAAAAGTTTTGAAATGAGGCAGATTGTAACAACTGGTTTCATGAAACAAACTGTAGCTTATTCTTAGTACATGGGTAGACTGAGGGCAGAGCAAGGCTATGGCCAGTGGTCCATGCACTAACCTCTCATGTGAGCAAAAACCTCATGGGGGGGGGAAGGGCGGGTCCCTCAGTATCTACTACTGTTTATGTGTCTTCCCACTGACTTCAATAGACTTTAGATCAGGGCAAGTATATTAGGGCAAGTAGTTTGTCAGTTTTGACGTGAGTGTATCTCAGCCCTGCAGCATTTTTCCTCCCGTCCTTTAGGCCCTGATTCAGGACAGCCCTTAAGCACGCACTGCCCTGAATGGGGATGCCTTTCTAAATCAGGCCCTCAGTATGAGGCAGGATGTAGTTGCTGCATTTCAATGTAATTATTATGTCTAAAGTAGTCTGACACTCACACAAAAGATTTTTAAAGGCAGTAGGCAGTCGTTTCCCCCCACCCCGCCTTCTGTCCATGGGTTTTTGAAAAAACATTTCCAAAATATGTATTGTTAAGGGGGGGTGGAGGGACTGAGTAAGAGAGAGACAGAGAGCTGCATAACAAAATGTAGTAGTATATTTTTGATTTCTCTATTTTTTAGCATAAAGCGAGTTTTTTTTTTCCCATTTGTTTATTCATTGTTTATTCAAAGAGAGTGACCAGCTTTTGTTGAGACAAAGTTCCCCTGGATGTTTTTCACTACTGGAATGATATTAATTATCATCCATATATGTATTTCAGTTACTGCCTGAGATGTTACTATTAGACACAGTCAAATTATGCCTTCTTATATAATATTAAATATGAAACAGAAATCTGAAGGCCAAAACAAGAAGCCTGTGTCAACACTTTAAAAGTTAGATGTCTAAAGATAGGCACCTGAATCTGCATTTAGGCACCTAAATAAGCGGGATGGTTTTCAAAGGTCCCAAGTACGACAACTCCAATTGAGGTTAGTGAAAAGCAGGTGTCCTTTTTTGGCATGCTCCTGTTGATGCCAGTAAGAGCAGCTGGCTGACCAGCACCTTTGCAAACCGGGCTGTTTATTTAGATGCCTAAATATGGATTTTGGTTTTTAATTTTAGGCACATAAGTGTGAAAGGTTTTGGCCTTAATAAGTAAAATTTGATGGTAATTAAAACAAATAAGCGTTGTCCCCTCTATCCTAAAGTGCTGTGGCAGAGATCCAGGTATGCACCTTATGGTGTATATGTGGGAATCAAAAGGGACAAAGTTAATGCTTTGTAAAGTATGTGCACGTTATGATGCTGGAAGCTAACTAGCATGTGTTGCATATAGCACATGCAAATGAAGGTCAGATGGCTTGACAGGTGGTTATGAAACTAAATAGAAATTATGCAAAATGGGATGTACGTATCGGTGGGATTTTGTACATATTTTTGGTTTTTGTCCTTTAGCAGCTCCAGTCTTCAATTAAAATACCAAAGAGAAAAAGGCTTAAGCTGCAACTATTATATTATATATACACTAGTTGTAAAGTAATAGCCTGCCACGTTCTTTTTATGGATAATTTTTATCCTATTACAACTGAGAATATAAAGCCATCTCACAGCTTGCCAAAAGTGACACGTGCTTTCATACTTCCTAATAATTACTACAGGTCTGAGAGAAAGGGCTTGGCAGGGTGCATACAAATTATGACTTGCTTCAGGGTAACAAATAATGTCATAATGACTTTAAGAGCTTCCCGTAACGTTCAGGATTGGTGTGTGTGTTTGACTGGTAAGAAATGAACAATTTGAAGAAGTGTTCTTGGTGGGAGGGAGGGGCTTTGTTTCAGAATAAACAGTAAATGTTGGATACAGTAAGTGTGCAGATCAGTAGTAAAATATGCATATCTGCATTAAGGTGTTCAGAATGCACTAGGCAGTTGCAAGGAACAGAACCCCACTTGATGCCAGATACAATGATCTTTCTGGGGCTCAGAACATGGGTGTGTCAAAGAATTTGCTTATGGGAAAGTGGCACTGACTTTTAATCGCTCCCTGTGCATTAAAACAATTTTCAATTTAAAGCATTTGGATATATTTACTGTTCTTAATTCTCTGATTCTGCCATCCTTGCTGCAAAATCAACATGTCTGTCCCCGTAGTCTCTGAGCACCTTACAATTTTTAATGCATTAATGCCCTGTGAGGTAAGGCAGTGCTATTATCCCCGTTGTACAGATGGGGAACTGAGGCCAGAGAGGCTAAATGACTTGTCCAAGATCACACAGGCAGTAGCTGGTGCAGCAGGGAACAGAACCAGGTTTCCTGCATCCTAAGCTAATGCACTAACCACTGGACCACATCAGTGGCATTACTTTCAGTGTAAAGTGCTACTCAGTAGAAGCAAGGATGGAAAAACAAGGTTCTGACCTGCTTCTGTATGGAAATATTATCACAGCTTAAAATACACTGTGTATGTTCTGCCTCTAAACAGTCCCTATTTTGAAGTGATATCTAGCTGAGAGGATAGTTAAGTTGGCAGAATTTTTTCATGTAAAAGCCAGAGAACAGTTTTTCTCCAGCCCAGCGTAGGGGCCTTTCTTCTCCACGTCCACTTATCCTCCAGCACTGAGTTGAAATTCCATAATGCTAAAGAACAGCAAGGTTTAATTAAGTTCCTATTGAAATCTGGAACATATTCCCTCTTCCAATTTTTTTACAGGAAAATTGGGCTCCAGGTGATTTCAGTATAGAGCGAGGGGCAAAGTCCTGTGGGGAGTTTAAGGAGCTCACTGAATCAGCTCTAAAGACGTCTTGACATTTTTCTGAGAATAGGGGACTGTTCTCAGAATGTGACATTTCCACATTAATTTCCTTAAAGAACTAGAAGAGGGAAGCATTGGTAAATATACTGTATTTCTTTTTGAAGATGGAATGAGCCACAGTGGGGAGGCAGTTATTTTCTTATCTGCAAATGTAACAGTATGTTTCTTCTCCCCAACTCTAAGGAGACTTTAAAAAAAAAAAAAAAAAAAAGTGCATTTTACTTCCTGTCTGAGCAAAGATAGGCTTTGCTATGGAAAGAATGGATATGGAAAATGTCTGGGGTGTTTCTGTGTGCGTGTGTGTTACACAGATGGTATATGCCTTTTAACAGAGAGCTGTAGTAGATGTAAAGTTCATATCTGTGTGGTGCTTTCATTATCAGACAGATGATAGCTAATTCAGACAGCGGCAGCAACAAAAGAGATTAAGAGGCTAGAAGGGAGAGGAAAGGTTAGAAAAGTTAAAATGAACAGCTTGAGTAAACGAGAAATAAGGGGGCTGGCTGGGGATGATATGATAACACACTCCCAGTACTGTATTTGAAAGGTGTAAACATCCACACTGGGAGATGAATTGTCCAAAGAGGTGATGAATGAGCAAGGAAGAATGTAAGCTGAAACCCAGGAGCCATTTCCAACTGATGAGATCGATTAGATTGTGGAATAATCTTCCAAGAGAAGGGGTGGAAGCCACGTCATTTAAACTAGACTGAACAAAGACAAAGCTCTCAAGAGAACAGAGAATAATGCTGCATTGAAGATGGGGTGGAGAATATCACCTCAATAGGCTCCCACCTCCTGTCTATAAACTGTGTTATGTGTGATGCATATAGTTCTGATGGCAGGAAACTTGCAAGGAGATGTGTGTGAGAATGGCCTATTAGAGCATATTTGAATAGGGATTTTCTTGTGGAAACTCAAAAATCCCTCGTTGCTAAGATTGCTGCTTTTCGACAGCCTCCACTTGTACTTGGTTTTTTTTTAAAAAGAGTGTACAACATGTCTTACTATAAAAACTACACAGTGGTAAACTTTTTATTGTGTACTTGGAACGGATTCACAGGGTTTTTCTTGGAGTCTGAGGAAAAACTACTGGCAAGCTGTGTACAGCCATTACAAGTGAGAATGACTGAGCAGAACCAGCCTGCTTTACTCGTTCCATTTCCTGATGTATATGCATGTACTAAATAATATATTCTTAAGTTCCAATTCACATTTCCAATAGGGGCTTGCAGGTTCTTCCCTGGTTTTGGTCTAGGACAAAAGTTTCGGTAAATTGCTAGAAATCTATAGCACAGTTAAGCAAAATTATGGTAGTTTTTAGAAATGAGCATATAGCTTTTTCTGCAATTTGACTTCATGACACCACATCCACATCCATTATTCCTTAAGAACCTCATGTTCTCTTCCAACATAAAAGGCCGTGGAATGGGAATGCTTACCCCCAGACTGCTCAGGATGTGGGGGATTGCATTTCTGATGTTGTATTCTCTCTGCTCAGGGCCTGCTATTCCGTAAGTAAAGCACCGGATGGTAGCTGATATTGTCACATAAACTGGGAACCCATGGGAATCTTTGACCTAAATCCTGCCTATCCCTGACTAACCACATGAATTATCTTTCCCCACATACTTCCCTCATCTCAGGCTCACGTGAGGGAATTTTAGGGGGGAAAATCCGCCCAGGTTGCTGTCAGTTCAGGTGAACCAGTGTCAGCACTCATGGGTGCTCTAGACCCCAATTCAGTAAGCTGCTCCAGTCATCAAAAACGTAAGCCTGTGCTTATTTCCCATTGGTTTTAATGGGTTTGAAGCATGTTCTGAAGTATTTCTGCTGAACTGGAGCCCTAGTGTAGACAAGGCTCCAGTGGCTTCAGTGACTGTGCTTGGTGAAGACAATGAGCACTTCTAATTGTGCTGCCACTGGTTTCCGGCCAAGGCTTGCACTCTCTGACACTTGCGTAAAGGGTCACATAGTGCAAAGGAAGAGAAAATACTGCTGCAAGTAGCACTAATTAATCTCTTTTATTGATAGACCCTTGAGGCTGAGTAGGAAGAGGAATATGCTACAGCCTACAAATCGGGCTGGCTGCACCATCATCCCCCTGTTCTCCCAGTCGCTATGGGCAGGATTGTGCGGCAAGGAGACCTCAGAGCCCCCTATCCGGGATTGGGGGCGGGAATTGTGCAGCTCTGCACAGTCCTCCTCTCAGGCCACTGGCGAAATGGCATAACTGGGACCTATTCATATTTTGGTTTCCTTTTTTTAGGAGTCTCTGGAATAAAGCAAACTCATAGAGTGCTGATTTCCTTCTGCCACATAAGCGTTAGTGCAAAGCCAAGACATTTCAGGAAACTATGTGTCAAGGTGAAGCCAAAACCTTTATTTCTGTAGCAGGAGATATTGATCCTGTTTGTATGTTCTGTTACAATGACTTTGCGTTAGTCATTTAATATAGCAGAAATAGACTATATTTAATCAATTCATGTGATGGATGTCGGTGAAGTAAAGTAACAGTTTCTCACTGTGCAGTTATTGAGCTGCTCTTTTCTGATTGGCTTAGACAGCAGGCCTGTCATGCTGTATTGCATGCTTCAGGCAAGAAAAGAGTAGCTTTACCAGAAAATTACACTTTAAAAGGTTCATTTTGCCTCTAAGAGTAAGTTGGTTTCTGACTGCCTGATTTCTTTTAACTCTTATCAACAAAGTGTGATGCTTGTTGTGAATAATGAACAGGGCTTTGTGTTATCGAACGTACGTTAGTTGTTTTTCGTGTTTGTAAATCCATTGTGCAGTGCAAGAGTCCAGCTCTCAGACCTAGTTCAAACCTTTTTGTGTCTATCTCAGTAACAAACAAAAAAATCAAAAACGTTTTTAAAAAGCAAAAAACTGTTCCATTTTGAACCCCATGAAACAGAAACAAATGCAAAATTTCAAAATATTTTGTGAAATGTTTTTTCTATTTTTTGACCACCTCCAGTTTTGAGGAAATGTTTGTTGGTGGAGTTTATTTCTTTGCCAAAAACATTATGAGACAGATCCTGACTTTAAAAGGTGAAACTGAATTTCAGCAGTGGTTGAAAAGTGATAGAAGCAAACACCATATTTCTGGCAATTTTTCCCGAATTTAATAGCAGATGTTACACTTCCACTTAAAAACTTGCAGAAAGGTTAAGTTTTTACTTATAGAAAGTAGCCATTAAAAAGATCTCGTCTCCAAAAGCAGACCTCATCAAATACATAAGGTCATTTTGCAAAGTCTGCTCTTGGCCTAAATTTTTAAACCAGAGCTGGCTTCTTGATATTTTAAAAGTTAAAGTATGTGTTGATCTGGACTAGGACGAATGAGTTCAACTGCTCTAAAGTATTTACAGATGCCGGTGGGACCAAGAGTAGTTTCCATAAAAGGTTGTGTGGAAGAGTAATTCCCTGAAGGGTTCATACTCTTTTACTTTAAATACTGCCTGTGGAATCTTTCATTTCAGATCCTTCAGTTAGTTCATAAGCTGCTGGCTCTTTACTATCTCTTGATTGTCAGCTTCCTTCCTAAGTTTCTGTTTTGGTTACCTGAGTTTCCTTTTGCCTTGTCCATTCCTTGTGTATTCATTTTAACTTAGGGAAGCAACTGTTATGCTAACCTCCTTAGCAGCTATTGCAGAAGGAACTAGGCTCACTTTGTGCAGAGTACTTAATTTTCCACATATAGGGTGGAGGAGAGTGTTGCTTTATTTGAATCTCCAGATAAGTGAACATTCACTGGGTAAATTTGGCAGGCTTTTTAAAATTAAAATAGTTTCTCAGGCCTTTACTGGAGAGAGTAATTGCTTTCCAATAATGTAACTACTTTCCAATAGAGTAACTGCTGTGTTATTGTTTTGAGGGATTTCTTGGTAGTTTTCTGTTGTTATTGCTGTTTTCAATCATTCAGTGCAGATTCTTCTCTCTCCCCCCTCTCCCCACTTTCCCGTTCCCCATGGGACTCGATGAACATTTTGGGCTTTGGTGTTACTGGCAGAGGGAAGGTGAGTATTGGAACTGATTTTCCCCAGTCAGGACTGAATTCTGTCTTGTCCGACACAGGTGTGCTGAGAAGCAAGAAGGCACACGATACCTGCACGCAGGACCCAGGTGGAATGCAGACACTAACTGCCTGAGCACAAGGGGCCAGTTAACATATCCAGTAGGATTCCGTGGCTCCAGGCATGGTCAGTCACGCTGGGTGCATTGCTGAGCGCCCGCTCTCCCCAGCTTGTGCACCCGCTAGTATCTAGAAGTAGGTGTTGGGAAGAGTACAAGATGTATCTTTCACCAGCAGGGGCATTTTACAGTTGGTTCCCTAGAACTCCCTCTGGCACTCTGCCCAAGCCTCCCTACCCAGACAGAATGCCTCAGCCCACCTCTGCTCAGCCACTCTAGAGGTATGGGATTGTGTGAATGTGCAGAGCTACCCTTCATCAATAGAAGTGAATCTTTTCAGGTCAGGGGTGAGGCATGTTGGAGGGCCAGTGTGGGGAAGCTTGGACTTGTACTGCCCGGCACATCAGTTCTGTGGATAAAAAGACAAAGCTTCAGTGGCTAAATTGGATTTAAACAGGAAGGGGAGCTCTCCTTGCACCAGCTAAGGAGGAGGGAGAGCATTCCCACTGCTTTGAGTAGAAGAGGAACTGTGCTCTCCCCACTGTCTCTCCTACGTTTAACTCTGGAAAGACTTTGATCTCCAGAGCTGTCAATCAGACATTTTTCTCAGGCCAAAGTCACTTAAAATAGAGGGGGGGGGAGGAATGAAAATGCAAGAGAGATGCTTAAAGAAAAGGTGCACAGGCCTCGCTACATGCCATAGTGTGAAAATTGCAGTTTTGCAAGCCACAGTAAGCACAAGAGAAATTAACAAATGCTAAAAGTTTTTCTGGGTCAGGAAAAATGTACTTATAGATGTAAGAGGCAAAGGAAAGGAACAATAGGAGAGTCAAAGCTAGGCCTGACATTTTTGGCCAGCACAGCAGCGAGCATGGGTTTGAACTGTAAAGGCAAATGGCAGGGCTGGCACTAGGCATAAGCACACTAAGCAATTGCTTAGGGCCCCGAGCAGCTTAAGCCCCTATTTGTTTTGTTTTTTTACTGTGTGTGGTGGTGGGCGGGGGGCCCAGTGGGCTAGCACGCCTCTGGAATGAGACACTGATAGGGATGAGATGGCAGTAAGTGTTTAAAGAATTAGCCCGATGCAGCACTCAAAAACTCCCCTTAGGACTTGTCAGCTATGCCAAGTGTGAGACTAACATCTCAAACAAGAGATTAAAATGGTTCAGCAGTCACTGCACTTCAAGAATGAAGAGCAGTCATGAAAAGGCTATAGGAAAAGTAGGCAGAAGTGTAACTAACAAGCTGAAGGGTGATCACGAGTAGGGGTGGAAATATTCAGAAGGAAAGCCCCAAACATACTTCTGATGAAAAAAGATACTTAATATGGTGAGTGTTCAGTGCACCAGGAAGCAATCTCTCTCTGTCACTCACATGCGAACGCTCACATCTATTATTACCAGAAGAATCTTGTCAGAGAAGATGGTGTCATTCTTACTTTCATTATCGTATTTAATCATTCAGATTTATAAAAAGTAGCTGTGGATTTCTTTTGCATATTCTCTCTCAGTTGAGTGCTCTCAGTCCAGGCAGACGGCTCTCACTGATGTTAGAGAGAGTTTTGGGCACAGCTGGAGAGTAGGGTTCTGATCCTAACAGCACATCTTTTCTATTTAAAAAAAAAAAAAAAGCGTGTGTGAGAGAGATTAACTGAAAATCATGTTATCTACATCTGTATTTTCAGAACGAACTTTGAGGCAATATATTATCAGAAAGAGTTAAAAAAAAACAACACCCTGATTTTTGTTTTGTTTTACTTCTTTCCTTCTCACTTCAGAAATGATGAATATTTTAAAAAATATTTAACTGGTGCTGCATTTACAATGGACACAACCGTCCAGCTGAGAAGCAGGCTTTATTAAACATGGCAAATGCAGTTCTTCTTTTAATTTTTAAACTTTTTTTTTTACACTTTTGAAATGAACAACCATTTGCTAGAGGTGAAATAATCATTCTGGGTCTAGCAGTAGCTCTGACATCCCACTTCCCTATTAATATCACTGAAAGCTTACTTGACATGGTATAAATAGGAGTGGAGGAGAGTGGTATAGTTTAAATGATTTTCACATGTGAGGAAATGATCTTCATAATTCATCCCAGCTCTGCTTGCATGAGTTCTTCAGTAATGGAAATAAGTAGTAGTCTGTGTTGTTGGTTTTTGTGGGGCCTGATTCTGAGTTTACTACCAGATGTTTTACACTGTTAAACTTCACTGGAGTTACTCCAGATGTGCACTGTGGAAGAGAGAATAGAAGGAGGCTCAGCCTCTCACGTCTTGGATGTTGTCAAACCAGGAAACAATTTTAAGTGGTTATCTGTTTTTTCTTTTCTTTCTTTTTTTTATTTTTTTTTTAACAAACCAGTCAGATATGGGGTAAAACCTTAAGAATCTGCTTGTCTTCACCCCTGTTCCTTAGTACAAGGAAACAAACAAACAAAAAGTAGTAATTATTAACATACCCAGTTAATTTCCTAAATTAGAGGAAAACATGTGATCACCTGGTATCAGACAAAATGAGTGGCTAGTTAAATACAGCCAGCACGAATAGCATGAACCAGTCATGTGGCGAAGTGGTTAGTAGAAATGCCTTTGAATTGAGAGGGTCAGTCGGTTTGGCCCTTAAGAGGGGGGTTTCTCTGTCTCTTTGGCTTGCTTGAGTATAAACTGAGTAATCCTGATGGGTTGGCCACTGGACCTGGAGGGAAAAAGGGTTCTTGAGTCTTGATAGATTTGAGACAGCTGCTCCCCCCCAACCTCCAGGAGAGTAGAATGACCATGGGCACCACCTGGTACTGGTTATGCAGCCTTTAAGTGATGTGGCTAGATCAGCTCCCCTACTATATATACCAAAGTACCATAGAACCCTTCTCCCCACATGGCAGAAGTCGTATAGGTGCTAATTATTGTTTCAAAGCAAAACAAAGTATCTGGTTATTTTTTCCTGGCAAGTTGTCTTGGGGTACTTCCATCTGTAGTAGCTGCATGCAATGGAGACAGCATGCCATGCATAGGTGACACATTGGACTGATTTTTCTCCTTCCCCATTTGTACTGTCTGCCTGATAGATAGATGCACATTAGAGGCAAAAGCTTTTAGAGTTAGGGCTAGGCTACGCTAGAAGTGCTAGAGTGGCACAGCTATCCTGATGCAGCCACGTCTGCTGAAGCACTGTCTGCACCAATGCTTACGTTGGTGTCCTGTCGCTCTGGGGTGGCTTATTCACACCCCTGAACTGCGACATTAGTTACACCTACATAAGTGGCAGTGTGTATAAGCCCTTAGTATTTTAATGGGAGATGGAAGAGTTACATTATGACCCACTTACAAATGTGCCTGAAATTGTCTGGATTTCTGCCCACACTGGAGAATGAAATCAGGTTTCCAGGGTATTATAATCCAGAATTGGAGACAGACCTTCCTCATCAGTTCTCACAAGTTGCATAAAACTGAACAAACATACTCAAGTGCTGCCAGCTATTCAAGCAATACACGCCTGCTAGTTCTTCAAATGCAGAAACCCTGAATAGTATATAATTCTTTTTGGAAATCTGATTAAATTCAAATTTCCTATACATGGTGTTTACAAGCTCCCCTGCTAAAGTGGGGGAAGGAGCTACTTTCCAAGAAAAAATGTAGGCTGGGTAATTTTGACATTGCTTAAAGTCACATTACCCTACACCCACCAGAATTCAAAGATAGAATGGAAACGGCATCATCCGTTCTCACGGTAACTCTAATAGCACTTCTCTCTCAGTTGGTTGTGTGGTATCCCCACACTGCCACTGTCACAATTAACATTTTTTGCAAGGACTTTGAAATGTGTTGCCATAACAAGGTCGCTGTTCAGCAACCACAGAAATCCTAACAAGGTGGCTAATGGAGTTTTTTGTTTTCATTATTTCTGTATGTTCTGAAAAAGTCAGAAGGTTTTAACCCTGGCTTCAGCCAAGACACACAGGCATGTTTAACAGACTGATATTTCACTTGTACTGTGACTAACGTACACTAAAAGGCCTTGAAGACCCTCTAATGTACAGTCAGTCAAATTGGTGTCCAAAGCCAAAGAAAAACTTGCTTTCTTGAGCTAAAAAATGCACTTCATGTTGAACAGTCTCCCCCAAGTGCTGCAGTTAATAAGCCATGTTATGTTTTTACTGGAAAACCATGGTTCTAGCCAAGCATTCTTCACATTTTTCCCAGGATTTAGTCATAAAATCACTTTAGACATATTGCAAGTATGAAATGTGCACATATCAGATAAAGGGCAGCAGTTTTGTTTTGCTGTAAAACTCCATGGAAACATTTTTGTCACTCTCAAATATGTTGCCCCAAGAACCTGCCTTGTTTCTCTGCTAGCACATCTTATTGAGTAAGAAAATGCTGAACCACAGATTTCTCTGACAAACCTTAGCTTTGGCAGAGTGATTCAGATATAGAGCAGACAATACCCTCCCTGTGTGTACGGTGGGGATCCGAGTGTACCATGCTTTGCATACAGCATTAGACTGAGATATACAGGCCTGGGTGCAGATATGTGGTCTCAATCTTGGATTCATAACTATGTGCCAGAAAAAAAGTGAGACACTTAAAGACTTACTGAACTATTTTAAGATTTATTGTTGCAAGAAATTATTTACGCAAGCGATAAAAGCCTCTAACACAGTAGGCAAGCTCACCCTTTCAGAGAAGAGGTTGCATCTCACATCACACTCTAGCAGCCCCCTCTGGCTGATGCTCAGAGCATTGTTGCAGAATCCAGTCCTGCTTGTTTGGAGAGAAACTTTGGAGATTAAAGAAAGGTAGAGGGAGCAGTATTGCCCCAGAGCCAGCTGATGCACCTGACAAAGGGGAGATCAACTTGTATAGTAACCCCTCAATACACTGCTCCAGCACGCTCAGGCCTGATACTAGCAATACCAAATTCAGAGTAGAAAGATATTTAAAGCAACAAACACTCATAGCAGTAGTGAGACTAGCTGGGATTGTTCTTGTGGGGATGTGCAGCAAAGATGAAGTGGGTATGCAAGTTCATCTGTGTTTTACCCTGGGTATCAGATTGCATTCAGCCTGGATCAGAGTGGAGTGAGTTTTTGCTTATTATAGATGGACCTGTGAATCTGTTTATTAGTTTTAATATCTGAAATATTTGACCACTTTTCCTTTTTGCCAAGGGGACATTTATTGCTTGTATTTATTGTAGCAGCTTGCCATAGAGGAAGAACTTCACTCAGCGGATATCTTTCCAAATGCCCTTTTTCTTTGTACCTAATCAATCTTGTCATGTTACTAAGAACAACTTTCCTACTGGCCAATCAAGTAGCAGGACATCTTACATGCTCTGATGTGTACTAGGGGCACAATGCTCCCTTTCATAGGTTTGGCTGGCTGGATTCCCATAGATGCTGAGGTCATAGTACTGATAACATAGAATGCTGAAAGGCACTGAGAATTTCAGTCTTAATGTACTCTGTTAACATGAGTATTTTTGGACTGTTCCTGCTGTCGCTCATAATGGTTTTACAGCAGTGTAACTCCATTCAATTTAAGAGTTAGTTCTGATTTGTATCAACATGTCTGAGGACAGAATTGGGCTCTTTATATGGAAGGCAAAAAAGATAAATCTTCTTGTCAACAATTATAAAATCTATATGTGCACACACACAAAGCTCTACCTTCTCTTAAACAAGAACTGTAAATGCATTGTATTATAGCCGTGCACACCAATGAAATACAAATATTTTAATCTCAGGTGCAAAATTGGTCAATATATTTCAAAGACTTCCTTAAGTGGTTGAAATACTGTCCTCCTTTTTGGTTCACGGACACCCACAAAGGAAGAAACCTCTCTTCTATTTTTGGCTCAAAGAAGCCTTTTCATTTCTAGTTTGTGGGCCAGATTTTCAAAAGGAACCTTAACCTGTCTTCCTAATTTGCAAGCGCAACGTTCTGCTTTTCAAAGGTTTTGTGTGGGTGTATTTCCGAGTTTAAGTTTTTGCTCATGCAAAACCAAAGATGTAGAGAATTGTGTCCACCGTTTTAGTGGCAATTTTTGCAAATAAAATAACATAGGACATCTTATAATGTAATTATACTAAATGAATAACTTCAAATGACCCTGAAATTACCACACATCAAATTCACATTTGTGTAGAATTGCTGAGATACAAGCTATCATGCCAGGGGTGGAAATGCTTGTAATTCAGGGAGAAGAATATTTATTTTTATGCATCTACAAACCAGAGTTAAATAATGCAGGCATTATTATAATTACTTACAAGCAGTGTAGTACTTTGAATAGGACATGAATCTTAAGTTGCTTAATGTTCTTCTACTTGGGCCAATATCTTCAAACTTGGGTGGTTTAAGTTAGGCTTCATATTTAGGCACCTAAATAAAGCTGGCCTTATATTCAACAGTGCTGAGCACCTGCAGTTCGCATTAAAGTACTTAGGCGCTGCAGTTGCTCAGCACATCCAAAAATCAGGTCACCCTTATTTACATACCTAAATAAGGATTTAGGTGCCTAATTTAGGAATCCAAGGTTAGAAGATATTGGCTCTTGCATGTTGTGAATTCTGCAGAGCAGTGCTACTCAGATCTCAGTGGTTCAGGAGCCAAATTATATATGAATATCACTGCTGTAGAGGGATAGATGTAGTCTAAGCCAACATTTTTACAAAATGGAAGCCTCTGTTGTTTGTGTGGGTCCTTCACACAGAAACGAGACAGAAAAACATTCTTAGTAATAGAATGTATTTGTAACACCACAGTAATTGGCATAGGGATGTGAGTGCAGGTATCACCTGAAACTACTGGAGTAGATTTCAAATTGGTGGTGCCCAGAAGTGAGGAGACCCAAGTTCTGTACTTTTTGTTCTTGGAAAAGTGCCTTTGCTTCCCCAAGAAATAATGTTCGGACTCTTGTCAGCACTCTTTCGTATCCCACCTTTACTGTAGTACTGAAGGTGAAGGTGAACTGGTCAGCATTGTGGATCAGCTTTCAGGTAGGACCAAACTCATCCTTTGTGTAATTCAGTTAAAAACAATGGAAAAACCAGGTGTAAATTTGGCCCATTGTCCTTTTGAGCTGAGCAGAGGTTGCAGAAAATCCTTGTCACAGTTCACATTATGTGGGGAAGCCTTGATGGAAAAGAATGGGTATAGTTTGGCAGTAAGTGACATTTCTTGTTTGCAAGTTGGTGATGTGACACCCTAAGGCTCTCTTTTTGTTGGTGGGTCTGTGATTTGAATGGGGTGGCTTCTAACACAGTATGCCATTGGCCATACCTGTCTATGAAGTAAAACCCCATCAGAGACGAGCTATACCACTTCTCACTCTTGAGGTGTAGCCTCTGTCGCTTGCTGGTTGTGTGGGCTAGAGTACTCCTCAGTGTGCACAAATTGAAGAGTGTTAGTTCACCAATATGTATGTATGTATTAGGCAGTATTTAAAGGTAGCATAACAGTGATTATTGGGCACATATGTCTAACAGCCAGCACCCTTCAACTTGTGTGTCGCATCATAGTGCTGGCTCATCTAAATGGTGAGCAGATGCTTCACCCAAGCAGCAGTGGAGTTTACATACCATTTGCACAGCACTGAAGTGTGAGATAACATGACACATGGATTAGCTTTTTGTTCAATGATCGGTATGGACAGATTCCATGGTATATAACAAACCCTTCTTACTTCAGCCATGTGCCATTTGTCTTGTGTGGTCAGGTGTCTGACGTTCTGAAATGGCTAAGTGACCTGTATCTAAATGCAGGATAAATTTGATTAATAGCACTGGATTAATTTGTCATTCCTTTGGGCATGTGTTGTGTTATACAAATATTTTCTCAAGGGAGGCTGGCATGCTTAAAACCGTCCCATGTGTACTTTGGGGGAAAAGTGCATGGCATTGATTGATTTCAGGGGACAGGTCCTCAAGGAACTGTGGAAAAATCTTGTTTCCCAGATTGCTATTTGTGGCCTAAGCATCTCTGAGTAATTGAAGAAACGTGTGCATGGTCGAGTAGCCAGACAGGTTCCTAGCATCAATGCACTTACACGCATAAGTTACTCTAGCTAGGGCAGGCATTGACTTATGTGGCTGAGGTCTGCTTGTCACGATACAAGTCAGAGCTCTCTGATTTTGCCCTTTCTGCGTGCTTTTTTGAAACGTGTGTCCTGGCACGCAGCTCAGTTTTGAACAGGGCAGAATATCTTCAGATCATGGTCAGATGCTATAAAGGAAGAAACGTACATTACATGCATACTTTAGTCTCCTTTTTGGAGAGGAGCTGGAAAGATCTCAGGGCAAAATTTATCACAAAATGCTTACATTATAAAAAATACATATTATTTGCTTCTCTTGCCTACAAGCATTTTCTTTAAAATACTGAAAAAATTGTTTTAATGAAGCATAAAAATTGATTGTCTCTTGCCAGGAGGGATCTTCCTCAATCTTTAGATATTAAAAGACTTCATGAGAACCACAAGAATATCTTCTTGAATCATTTACATTTTTCCCTTTTACAGGCTTATGTAACCATGCAGAAAATCTAATAATAAATGTGCTATTAGTATACAGTGCGGTGCCTTCCTGCAAACTGAGGTGTCTTGTTATTACAAATAACAGTGCAGATATGTTAGTCTCATAGAGTTTCAGTACACAGCTTATTTGAGTAACCTTTATCAAAAGATCCTAGACTAATTGAACTGGTCTTTGCCTCTGTTCCACTGTTGTATTTCATATTTAGAAGGCAGTAGCACTGCTGCATGTTTTAGTTTCTGTAAATTGGGAGTGGCATGAGCATTGGTGAAAGGGATTGACTAGTAGTTTTGTGAGGTCCAGATGCTGGGCATTGTTTTACACACGCATTCTCACGCACACACTTCAATGCTCCCTCCAGACTTAATCATGACCTACAAGCACTCTTTTTGGTTCCAGCCCTGGCTCCCTTGAACAGGGAGAGTTAATCTTCTGGTGATAGTGAAAACAAGAATGAGACCATCAGATTGATTTTTTTTTTTTTCACTGATGACCTTACTCCAGGCTAGCTCACAAACCAGCCCTGTTCTCTAGTCATCACTCTTATCATGATTGCAAGCTTAGCTTTAAACAAGGTGTGCTGTGAAATAGGGGCAAGGGAGATCTGCACTGTCCTCTCTATCCCTTAGCACCTCCGCATTAGCAGCATCCATTCCACCACTCAGACAAGCACATGCCTCACTGAAATTTTTACTCTTTAACCTGTGCCCTTCCTTCCCATACTAAGACACCTCTGGTTCCATCTCAACCAATGTGCTAAGACCCTTGTAGACCTTTTTCAATCCAAACAGAGCTTACATCAAAAGAATATTGTGATCACGAAAAGAAGCTTTCAAAAAATTGGAAATGTCGAAACAACAAGTTGCCTGCCCAGCCTTAACTCTGCTCCCTTGTGCATATGCATAATGTTATCATCTTTAATTACAGTTACATACTGTTTCCTCAAAGCTGCTGCCTCCTTCAGTGTGTGACCAAATGGTGCTTTGGGTAAGTGTGGCAGCTCTTAAATATTCAATTTTATTTCTCATGTTCAGTGTGTGTCTCTGTATCTAATTCACTGTGCACTAGAGTCCATAGAGCTCCTGCCTCATTCATTACATGCCACCCAGACTCTGTAGTGAATGAGGCAGTACACGCTTCCATGCCCCAGCCTCATTAACCACACAACCTAGTCTCATTCAGCATCCAACCTGCATGCTTCATAAGGCAGCAGCCTCTAAGGGGCGGGGTGGGGGGAGAGGAGGGATGGGAGGTGACCATGTAATTAAAAAAATTAATTTGATTTAAATTATGACACTAGAAAAATGTATGTAATAGTCTCAGTCTATTCCATAGTAGAATTTTGTGTATATTACAAAGCAGCCCGCAGTTTGGCACAAATGACATTTTCTACTCAGGGGTTTTGCAGGTCGTGATGGAGGTGCAGAATTTGGGATAGGCAACCGCTTGTACACCTAACTATTGCCTTAGCTAATAGACCAGAGGTAGGCAACCTACCTCTGGTTGCCGAAGGCAGCATGTGAGCTGATTTTCAGTGGCACTCACACTGCCCGGGTCCTGGCCACCAGTCCAGGGGGCTCTGCATTTTAATTTAATTTTAAATGAAGCTTCTTAAACATTTTAAAAACCTTATTTACTTTACATACAACAATAGTTTAGTTATATATTATAGACTTATAGAAAGAGACCTTCTAAAAATGTTAAAATATTACTGGCACGCAAAACCTTAAATTAGAGTGAATAAATGAAGACTTGGCACAGCACTTCTGAAAGGTTGCCGGCCCCTGTAATAGACAATAAACTGCATCCTGTTGCACCAGAAGGTAAAACCACAACAAATAGCCGATTTGATTGTTACAGTCTCTCATAAAACAGCTAAGGAAAACTGTGTTTTCTCAAAGCACTAAAAAAAAATTTTAAATCAAAACCTACCTCACCATAGTCATTTCAATCTGGGGCATTGCAATGGCTGATATAGTTCAGTTAAGTTTTAAGGCTCTGAATAATAAAACACTACAGGGTTGTTTTTCTGTTGTTTCCTTCTATGTGTTTTACTAGATATTTTAGCATGGTGTTATGGAACCTGGTCCTCCAATTTGCCAAGATGCCTAAATTCCAATGGAGGTCAATAGGAGTTGAGGGCGTTCAGCCCCTTAAAGGGTGAGACCTTATTGAGTACAGTCTGTGGTGATGCTTTAGCAATAAATGTGAAAGAGTGAGCTATCGTTTAGAGATAGTTCTGTTGTGAGAATCAATAAAACCATATCCAGGCAATAGATGTCTCCTAAATCCATACTTCTCTCTGATAGTCCTAGAGACTTACTCTTATTTCTGTCTCCTTTGCTGTTCTTGCTCCAATGTGTACGTTTTTTCTTATAATGTATTTTCTCTTTTGGTCTCTCCCAGTCTCCCTGCCCTGTGGCCCTTCTCCTAATTTGTAGGTCTTCAGATTCCTTTGTTGTTTTAATTGGAGGTCATTTACAGTAGGTGTAAACTCTGGGACTTGTAGGCTCGCCATTGGTTGAAATGTTCATTCTGATTTGGAAAGACCATCATGGACACATTTCCTCCCCTATTTTCATTCTGTTTTCTTTTTAAACTCGTGATATAATTTGGTTCTGAAAGCTATCTTCAGGGATGTAGTGCAACAAGAAAAACTGAAGTGATGCTTTTTCACAGACCAGTACTCATGCAGGGAATAACTGACTTTGCATTAGTCTGCACTAGCAGACTAAAACAGGGTAGCATTGTTAGGAGGGGTTCGGGATCAGAGTTTTGGTTTAATACATTATGAAGAGGGGAACAATTTACAAAACTTAAATCTGGATCGGATATCAAATTTTGAACCAACCTGTTGAAGTTTGGGTGTTTGGGGTTGGGAGTTGTGGTTCATACCTATTTTTTAAGCGACATTTATTGTAATGTTCTGGACCATTACAGTAGGTGAGTTTTTTTTTTTTTTTTCTTTTTGCTTTGATTTTAGCAAGGATATAGGGACTTACCTTCGAACTGTCCTTCATTTTTCATCTACATTTGCCATGGACCCACTGACACCAGAAAGAATTAATTCTGAAACTACGGTAATCAAAAAAAAATTATTAAAGGGGCAAAACCTGTTCCCTAGTCCCTGTCCACGTAAATGGGTAATTTCCATTTGACAGTGGGGAAGGAATCTTCTGTCCAGGCCTTGGAGCAGCAGAAAAGACTTTCTGTATCGCTGCTACTTCTGGAGTAACTTCCATGGTCCTTGCTTCTGCCCTCACTTTAGAGGAGGCAGGGATTGGTGTTAAAGCACAGCAGCAGATCCACAGGTGCCAGCCACCACAGACGTCCCATAAAGAGCTGGTGTGCATGGCTGTGGAAGCTGGGCTTCACCTAGGAGGGAGTTAAACCCTTTGCACCTCCTTCCAAAGTCCGCTCCCATGGCTCCTACACAGAAGAACTGTACCTTTTCCACTGTGTTTGGCACCCTCTGCAGCTGCAGGGTGGAGCTGGGGAAAATAACCTCCCTCCATTTTATGTCTTCAGCAATTCTGTTTTTCTTGTGTCCTGTGTTTAGGCCTTATTGGCAAGGTGAGAACCAAGGGCTAAGCCAACCATTTCGCCCCTCTTCTGAAACCTATCAGCAACCCAGGAAGGACCAGCCTTTCTGAGCATGGTGTTTTGAATGTAAATAATATCAACAGGGATGTGGCTGCATAATTAAGAAGTTCAGTCAGCCCTTCCCTCCCATTGTTTGCTGTAGATTCTACAGCAGGTCTTAGGACAGAGGTGGGCAAACTACAGCTTGCGGGCCACATCCAGCCAGTGGGACCCTCCTGCCCGGCCCTTAACCTCCTGGCCCGGGAGGCTGGCCCTCGGCCTCTCCCCTGCTGTTCCCCCTCCCCCACAGCCTCAGTGCACCGTGCCGCCGGCGCAATGCTCTGGGCGACCGGGCAGTGCAGCTGCAGAACCGCGGCCTGACCCGGTGCTCTGTGCTGCGTGGTGGTGTGGTTGGCTCCAGCCACAGCCGCACCACCAGCCACTGGTGCTTCAGGCAGCGCAGTAAGGGGGCAGGGAGGAGGGGGGGTATTTTAAAATTAAAATAGTTTCTCAAGCCTTTACTGGAGAGTAATTGCTTTCCAATAATGTAACTACTTTCCAAGGTAAGGGGGCAGTTAGGGGCAGGGGTTCTGGGGACAGTCAGGGAGAAGGGGTGGTTGAATGGGGTAGGGGTCTGGGGCGGGGAGCATTCAGGAATGAGAGGAGGGGTTGCGTGGGGGTTCCGGGGGCAGTCAGGGGACAGGGCGCGGGAGGTGGTGGTGGATGGGACAGGAGTCCTGGGGGGGCCATCAGGGAACGGGGAGGTTGGATGGGGCAGGAGTCCCGGGGGGGCCGGATGGGGGCAGGGCCGGGCCACGCCTGGCTGTTTGGGGAGGCACAGCCTCCCCTAACCAGCCCTCCATACAATTTCCGAAACCCAATGCAGCCCTCAGGCCAAAAAGTTTGCCCGCCCCTGTCTTAGGGGATGGTATTATGTAATGGTTACAGCAATAAGTAGTGTTTCAGTATCCTTTGGCTTTGTTCCCAGCTCTGGCACTGACTTGCTATGTGACCTTGGCCAAGTTACTTAGACCAACATTTTCAATAATTTTGGGTGCCTGTGGCTTGATTTTCAGAGATGCTGAGCATCTGCATCTCCCAGTAACTTCACTTGGAGTTGTGAGTGCTATGCCTCTCTGAAAACATAGACCCCAGGGGTCTCAGGTGGTACCCTAAAACTGAGGCACCCAAAATTACTGAAAATTTGAAAGTTTGGGTCTTTAACCCCTTTGAGTCTCTACTTCACAAGAGTGTTGTGACACTTAATTGGTATTATAGATGGCTTGTCTGAAGAAAGTTGTTATATAAATACATTTGAATATTATCAGTATTTTATTTATCATTATTTTGGTATAAAATCAGGAAGAAGAGGCAGGCTCCTCCCTTTGCTTGTATCACAAACAAGAGCATTTCTTATGCTCTGTAATCATCATATTCTTTGTGGAGTGACATAGAAAGAAGCAGTTCCCCCTTCCATATCCCCCACTCATACGCTGTTAATTCATGTTATGTGATGACGAGGCTATATAATCCATACTTCTCAAGTAACGTTAGCTAACACAAGACTCTGTGCCTTGTATCACTGATTATTCACTCACAATTCCTACTTTTTAAAAGTATTCTCTTTATTTGTGGCTTTATTGGCTATGTAATATTTTATTAAGGTCCGGAGATGCTTGCTAAATTAAGGATTTGGATGGTGGAGTAGTTGTGGCTGATCATTTTGAACCTGAGAATGAGACCTGTGAAGAGTGTAATCTGAGGCCTCTGTGGATTGTTAAATTAAATGAATCGTTTTGTGATAAACAGTTTTTAAGTTAATCAGTTGTCTGAAACTAGGGAAGATGCCTAAGCCAGTGGTTCTCAACCAGGGGCACACGTACTCCTGGGAATACGCAGAAGTCTTCCAGGGGGGACATCAGCTCATCTAGATATTTGCCTAGTTTTACAACAGGCTACATAAAAAGCACTAGCAAAGCCAGTACAAACTAAAATTTCATACAGACAATGACTTGTTTATACTGCTCTGTATACTATACACTGAAATGTAAGTACAATATGTATTAAACCAAAACTCTGATCCCGAACACCTCCTAACAATGCTACAGTGTTTTAGTCTGCTAAGGCATGAGAACAGGTCTGAAAAAGCATCACTTCAGGTTTTCTTATTGCACTACATCCCTGCCTATAGCTTTCAGAACCAAATTATATCACGAGTTTAAAAAGAAAACAGAATGAAAATAGGGGAGGAAATGTGTCCATGATGGTCTTTCCAAATCAGAATGAACATTTCAACCAATGGCCTACAAGTCCCAGAATATTTATATTCCAGTTGATTTTTACGCATTTTGTAGCTGCAGCTCCCCCAGCACCTGCCAGTGGTGGTAAAAGGGATCCTCTGACCATAGCCTCCTCATTGCTAGGCATAACCCCATTGGGGCATGCAGCAGTGGGTCTCCTTTCCCTTGATCTCATCAATGTTTTTCAGCCAGCTTTATGAGTGCCTGCTCCAGGGGTAGGGACAGAAGTTTGGGCACACCGCATCCTCTCCCAGCTGCAGCTCATTCGCTTACTCTGGCCCCGGGGACGTATATATTTTCCTTTTAAGTACCTTTGTGCTGCATCAGTAAGCTGGACAAAGTGTGGATGCATGGCGGTATGGATTCTAAAACTCAGTGCCTTTCTCTGCCACTCTTTTTTGCTCAGAACCACTCAGCAGCCACTTTCAGGTTGTAGGAATGGACAAGTCAAATCAATTAAAAAAACACCCCGGGTTGAGGTCATAGAAGAGTTTGAATTGGTGCCTTTTGTACCCAAAATAGGATCTGAGTGCACTTTTGACCATCAGGGACAGATGCTAGATGCCGTATTTCCTCCACTTGAACTCAGAATTGTGTGCCCTGACGTGAATGGGTGCTAAGCACTTTGATTTCAACACTGTTGCCTCTTTCCCTCCCCATTCAAGATATAACTTACTTCTAATGGTGCTCAGATACCAGGATGATCAGGGCAGTATCAGAACCTGAATAGAATAGAATAGAAAGAATAGAATGCTAACTGGAATTTTGAATAGGTTATGTTCTGTGTGTGACCTGATTTCTGTACAGTAATTCAAGTTTCAGTGCTCCTGTTTGCTTATGCAGCTGGAGGAGAGCAGTCACTATGGCTGACTGACCTCTTGTGCTTCAGTCTTCACTTAGCCAAAGCACATATAGTTCTGTGCTTAGATTAAACTCCTTGTTTTTTCCAGGAACATTATCGTAGCTGCAAGGGGTGATGACTGAAAACATGGGAACTCCATAATTTATGCTCCCCATGCAAATGAACACATACGTGCTGTTCACACCTTCATTGTATTTATAGTGGCAAAGCAATGTGATTTCTCCACAAGAATAATGAACCTGGCGAGGTTGTTTGAGGTCACCAAAGCTACAATGATATTTTACTGCACTGTGCGGGCGATAAGGTTTGTTTCTCTGGGAAGGTTTTTCTCAGGTCAAGAAAGACTAAGGGGGAAAAGCCATCAAAACGTTTCAAGTCTATACGTTTGATTCTAAGTAGTTGTAAGATCAGCCTGGAGAGGAAAGTGAATTCACAAGCTGAGCTGTGTTTCCTACTCTATTGAAAACATGTTATCCATGGTGGACCAGATTTAAGTAACTAACTGAATTTATCCTATTCTATTATATTGTGCAAGTCTCCATTGCGATGCACACTAGTAATAATAAATACACTTACTCCCAAGTATCTGTAATTCTGCAGCAGCTATTCAAACCTCTGTCTTTCCTACAGTGTTTTAGAAACGTGTTTTAATTAAACTGGTCTTCAGGATGGTTTTAGAAATTATCAGGGCCTAAAGGTAATTGGACAAGCTGTTTAGCGACATGAAGGCCGAAGGAGTTACAGTGCTTTGTATGAAACAACCTGAGTTTGAAATTTTGTGTCCAAACTTTGAGGCACAGAAGGGAAAAGCCCCTTGTGCAACAATGCGAAGGGAACCCTCTAACATGTAAATCTCGTGTCTCTGACCCCATGTTGGGCACTATAGTCTCACTTGGGTCACTAGATACTTAGGCATGGGTTTTACTCAGATACTACAGTTATGAGGCCATTATAACAACCTGGATGGATCTCCTTTTTCAGGGTACACTCCAGAAGACTTTCAGGGCTAACAGAAACATGGGGCTGGAACAAGGTAATCTAGTCCAGCCCCTGCACTGAGGCAGGACCAACTAAATCTAGACTAGAGGTTCTCAAACTGGGGGTCGTGAGGTAATTACATGGGGGGAGTCGCAAGCTGTCAGCCTCCACCCCAAACCCCGCTTCACCTCCAGCATTTATAATGGTGTTAAAAATAGTAAAAAGTGTTTTTAATTTATAAGAGGGGCCGCACTCAGAGCCTTGCTGTGTGAAAGGGGTCACCAGTACAATAGTTTGAGAACCACTGATCTAGACCATCCCTGACAGGTGTTTGTCTAACGTGCTCTTAAAAACCACAGATGACAGGGATTCCACAACCTCCACTGAAAGCCTATTCCAGTACTTAACTATCCTTATAGTTTGAAAGTTTTTCCTTGTATCAAGCATGGGGAAACTGCTTTAAGTTGGTTTTGCAGAAAAGAAAAAAACCAGTGTCCTGATTGTTAAACCCCGAATAATGCAGTGGATGAAGAGCCAGAAGACTGAGGGAACAAACAATGGATAGAGGTAGGGTGCTGTGGACACAGAAAAATAAAGCCATAACATCCACCTCCATCCTTAGCTACCCAGGTGATTAAATGCACACACATACCAGCCAGAATTATCTGATAAATGTGCAAGAAGTAGAGGAGAGCATAAGGCCTGGTCTATACTAAAAAGTTAGATTGCTCAGTTACGTCGCTCAGGGGTGTGAAAAATCCACACCCCTGAGAGGTGTAGTTAAGCTGAGCTAACCCTCAGGCCAGACAGCGCTAGGTCTATGGAAGAATTGCTTAAACAGGGCAGATTTTTAAAGTTTTTGGCATCTTTTCATAAATTTAATTACTCACATGAAATTTGAAATGCATTAAAACATGAACCCCTATATGCCATTGAGTAACCTCTATATGCCAGAAACAGTTTATTGGAGTGTTTAGGCAATGTACATTTAAAGCACGTTCAAAAATCAACAATAGGAAGGGGAGGTTGCGCGCATTGAATAAGTGACACTGGTACTTTCAGTAAAATTTAGTTAATAATTAATATATGTTGTTATTTGTTCACAAAATGTAAAACTAAAGATTCTCTATAGAAACGTAAATTCCACGTTTTTCCATGGCAAATGGATTTCTACGATCCCTGGTTATCACTCTGAGCAAGTCACTGCTTCTGAAGTTTTACTGAGGGAACTTCACGCTGACAGCAATAGCAAAATAAAGATGCTTTTCTAACATGCTTTGGAAGGTTAATTTGGCCTCACAACATGTTTTACATTGTGGGGTTTACTGAACAGCTGCATGTAGGGTTTTAGGCCCCCAAATAGAGTATATTCCCTGCAAGCTAATAAGAGGGCGACCTTGTGAGAACATTTTCCCCACTAGCAAGATTTCAAGCAAATAATTTCCTGCATTTCTTCCCATGTTTTTGTAAAGTTTTGCCTTTATCCTCCCCAAATGATGGGAATTAAACCTCCTTAATCCCTAGATTGCGTGGGAGATGACAAGAACAGTGTTAAAACTAACCAAAACTCGGATGATTTACTAGGATTGATGAGATAACGAAAATGTCAGGAGTGTTTCACAAACATGATGGGAGAAGATATAGAGTGAAATCTTCTCGTTTAATGAACCTGAAATACTTCATTGACCTGAAAGTGCAGAATAGGTCAGAAATTATAAGAGCATTTTGCATTAAGCAGGCTTTAGACATAATCATTATTATGATCATATATGTGCTGGTAGTGGGACATTAAAACCTGAAACTGGAAAATAAATGCTAAACTGTCAAGTTCATTTGTTAAAGTCATTTAGACACCGACACTGAATGATGTGCAAAGAAACCCACTGTGTTCTTAATTAAACTGAACACTGCTACCTGTGCAGCTGATCAAACTTAACCTAAGCCCCTACATAGAATTCTTTCTCTAGGTTTTTGCATTTGTGGGAAACTCATGTCAGTGTAGTTATAAGTTTCACAAAAAGTTACGTTAACATTAAATCTACGCTGCTTCCTGGAATATAACTTGTTTAGGATATAAAAGATGCATCATTTGAAGCTGGTTCTAGCTCCTTCAACACAAACTAGAGTGTTAGATGTAAATATAATGGATAGAGCAGAATAAGAGATACTAAACAACATATAAAATCATATTAAAGGGGGAATCGTTATAAATTTTTACAAAGCAACCCAGAATTGATAATACTTTGTGTTTTCTATAGAGCTCATTTCATCCAGGGATCTCAAGGTGATTTTCCCAATCTCTAAAGTGCAGGTAGTAATAGTGTTCCCTACTTCATAGTGAAGTGGTAAGGCTTAATTAATTAATCTTTCTAAGAAGCACGTAGGGGTGAAAGGGACTTGCCCAAGGCTACACACTAAGTCAGTGGAAGAGCTTGAAATCCCAGGTTCTAATCACAGGACCACACTCCTTCCAAATAGAAACTATTTCAAGGGCTCAGATATACTAAATGAAAACCAACAGGAGTGTGTGGCCAGATAAATAAAAAGAGCTCTGCTAATATCTCCTACATCAGTCAAGGCATTGTAAAGAGACTCACTGATTTGTGCCCTTCATCACCTGTGTGAATCCAAACTGGAATACTACATTGTATGAAATAGTGCTGGATAAAGAGTGTACTTGTTGCATATGTTTACTTATTTAAATATTAAAAAGCTGCTGTCCCATCTCCAGAAGGTTTATAGGATGCATCAGGCATGCCTTTAGCTGTTTCCCAGGAAACAGTTACATCACCTCGCTATCCTATTAATGCAGAGCACTCATGGGTTTCAACTCCCTGCCAGTATAGCAGTCTGCCACCTCCTGTGGCAGGTGAAAGAGCTTGGTATTTAGTTGAATTAAATTAGCTCTGCTGGGAGGCAATATGATGTCAAAGTATATGAAAAGCCCCATGTATATGTGTACATGTACACAATGAGATTAACACAGCTGTGCATTTGTTTCAGCAGCATGTACATTTTTTGCACCTCGAGATTGCATTGAAATTGTACACAGTGAATTATGTTGAGTCTGCAGTGTCCAGTAACTCAAATAGGCGTTTTGCCTGAGTCCCCCTCTTCCGGACTTGACAACGGGTATGGCAGTGAATTTGAAGAACTCTGTGGCCCTAATCCATCAGAACACTTCACCATGAGCTTAAATAGTCCCAGTGACTTGACTTTAATGGGACTGTTCATAGGTAAAGTTAAGCAAATGCTAAATTGCTTTGCTGGTTCAGGACCTATGTAAACACAAAGTTCAATGAGTTAAAACTGTTTTAGAAGCTGAAATGTGCATAGCATAAGGCTATACATGACTGGTTTTCTATTAGAAAATATTGTGTCTGGGACTGGGCAAAGATTTTAGGAATAAAATTCATTACTAGATAAGGAAAAGATCCTCAAACTAAAATCGAGAATCATTTTGTTTATACTCTAGGAGCTGCTATTTACTTTTATAGATTTGTTTACACAAGTTTTTAGGACAACTTGAATTTCTATCCTATTCATCTACTGCACTCCCAGCTGCCCCTAGACAAACCCCTCAGAGTTTTCCTGCAGGCTGTTAAAAATTGAAATAGTTTAAAAGATTATGTGTATTTGCAAAAGCATATTTGTTTTTGTTTTTTTAAAAAAAGCTTAAATAATTATAAATTAGCTAGGATAACAGATACTAAATAATGTGAATATAATTATATTTGGAACAATTTCAAAATTTACAGGAACATTAATGTCCTCCTATTCCATCATCCCCCATACCTCCTTTTCTCCATAATTTCTTACGGTTTCTGTGCCATTAACCTATCCTCCTCCTCCACAGGGCTAGCTCCAGCATTTCTGCCGCCCCAAGCAAAAAAAAAAAAAAAAAAAAGCCGTGATCGCAATCGCGACCAGCAGCAGCAATTGGGGGGGGGGGGAAGCCACGATCGGCAGCGGCAGGTCCTTCACTCCTAGAGGGAGTGAGGGACCTGCCGCCCCCAAATTGCTGCACATGCCGCCTCTCTTCCTTGGCCACCCCAAGCATCTGCTTGTTAAGCTGGTGCCTGGAGCCGGCCCTGCTCCTCCAACCCTCCCCCGCCCCTCCCACCAGTTTCCCTCTGCTTGTCTTTCAGGATATAGGTGTGTTGCTTACCAGTTCTGGCAGTCTCTCTGTCTTGCTCGCTCGCTCTCTCTAACGGATCTCGGACCATACAGTTTTCTGATATAGTTATGAGATTTCTGCTGTGTGATTCTACAGGCTGATTTAAATTGAATAACAATTGTAAATTATAGGCTTCACTTTAAATGCAAAACTAAGGTGCTGCTGCAGCTTTACATTAATGACCAAGAGCCTTTGCTCTTTTTTACCTTTTTTTTAACCTTTGCAATTTTTGAGAAATCTACCTCTTTGCAGTAGTGCAGCTCCACTGTTGATAGCAACATTGAGAGCAGCAAGTAGGTGACATGAGTGGAATCCTAGTCCCACTGAAGTCAATAGAAGTTTTACCATTAACTTAATTGGAGCCAGGATTTCATCGATAGTTTTTATTGTCACTCTGTCATTTAACCCTAGAAGGGGTTAAAAAAAATGTACGAATCCTGTTGGCATTTTTAGTGTGTATCGTCTACTGGCTCTAAAGAGGTTTAAATGACATGGCAATGGTGAAGTCATCCACATCTTGTCTTCACTGGTGCTATCCGGCTCCTGAAGATTTCCTAAAAATTGCCATTGCAAACAGCATTTTAGTTCCATCTGCTGGATGGAAATTAATTCCCTTGTTTTGCTGTATGTGTTTGCATATACAGTACACTGAACTACAGCCATGTTTAAGCCCAGCTCTTAAATATGATAGTCCAACCATCAGTTACTAACAGAGCTGGTTGAGAGCTGGAATTTCTGTTCCATAGAAATTCCAGCCTTTGGGGGGGGGGAGAATTAGTTCCAAATTGGAACAAAAAGCCAAAATTTCAGTGAAACAAATTAAAAAAAAAATTGATTCAGGACCATCAAAATGTTTTGTTTTGACTTTTATTTTCAAATACTAAATACAATATATAATACCTACATAATATTAAATATAATATAAATATATTACAATTAACATGTCATTGTAATGTAAAAGTCAAAACAAAATGATTCGACATATTCAAAATGGAACATTTTTACTTTTTCCCCATTGAAAATCTTGTTGAAGTCAACACATTCCCACAAAATATTTAGATTTTGATTAAACTATTTTTTTTTTTCTGGAAAGCTGTTTGTAGAAAAAAAACTTTGACCAGTTCAGGTTACTAAATGGCCAATGGAACTGAGGTGTTTGTTAGTAAAGAGAAATCACTTATTTCTCTAAGGGAATATGATGGGTTAGGGGGTAAACAGCGGAGGTCAGGAAAGAATTCTTACTCCTTCTACAGCATTTTTAATTGGCTAGTTCCATTTTTAATTATAGATTTTATTATTTTGCTCTAAAGTATCAGGCATTGCCCACTGCCAGAGGCACAGGACACCAGATGTGCCAGAATCAGGCCATTGTGGGTTATTGCCCTGGAGCAGCATTTGATAATAACTGCACTGGAAGAAGGGAGCTCCAGTTTGCTGGATGAGAACGGAGAGGCTGCCCACACAGAGGGAAGGCTCTGTGAAGGCCTAAACAGGTACGGAGGGGAGCAGGTAACAGTCACCCAGGCCAAACTGCTGCTGTGAAGTGGATTTCTTTTATAGAGGGAGTGAAAGTGTTTGGCATCCCAGAGTGGCCAGGTGGGTGCAGGACTGCACAGCTCAGTCTTCAGCTGCACAGACTGGACCAGAAAGCATTAGGGACTTCTGCTCTAGATCTGAATGGAAGAATGTGTAGCCACTGAAGGAGCCTATGGTTTTAGCTGTTGCAGCCTGCTATTCCAATTCCTACTGGTTGATACACACAGTGTGGTGGCCTGAGAATAGGAGTTCTAGCCAGAAACTCTGGAGTTCTAATCCTGGCTCCAAATCAGGAACCTCTATGGCCTTGGGCAAGTTGCTTAGGACCTAATTTTCAAAGATTCGGTGCGTGCCGGCTCTCCTTGACTTAAGATGGAGTTCTGAAATCAGGCCATTAACCCTTTCTGACTCAGTTTCTCCATATGTAAATTGGGGATAATAACACTTACCTACCTCACAAGGGTGATACAAGAATTAATACATGTTTGTAAAGCAGTGAGAGGATTGAAGAAAAAAAAGTATTTTTATAAGGACATGATGCAGGAGTGTGCTGATGCCTCCTTGGAGGCGCCGAGCTCCTGTTGGCTTCAGTTGGCGTCAGTTCACTCGGTATTTTCTAGGAGGTACTTGGCACTTTGCATGGTAAGGAGCTGGCTTAACATTGTGAGGATCTGCCAGGGGTCCCCATTAGGGTGTTCAGCGGCAAGAAACTGTTCAGGCATGGATGAGACTACCCTATTGATGTGAAAAGTGGAGGTGGGGATCTAGAAGCATTTAGATAACATTCTCTTGAAGGGACACCATCAAGACTGACAGGCCCCTGATTAGATTTTCCAGCTTTGTTTTAGTTTACTCCTTAGTGACCATGATGTAAGCAGGCACACATCGCAGTGCCCTTACCCGAATGTCTGCTCTGTTCTTGGGAGCAAGACTGAATGCTAACAATGCGTGTTCAAAAGAAACAAATGCAAAGTTGTTTAGCTGTAAGGGGACCAGCCGCTGTTCATATAAGAAGCCTGTGTAACTGTGAGATCTTGTTACTGTTATCCTCATCCTCCATCCCTCCCCATTTCCCTCCTACTGTTTGTAGCAATAATCCATTGTGTCTTGTACAAATGCAAGCTGAAAACCCTTTGGGGGCAGGGAGCCTTGTCTTTCTTTGTTCTGTAAGATGATTAGCACACTTTTGGACACCAGGTTATTACTAATAATATGTAAATTTGTTGAAAACAAAAACCACACACACTTCAGAAATCTGTATTTCATCAATGTCGTTGTGTGCAGCTTGTTCCCCAGACAGGAGCAGACATGCTGGCGGCGGAGAGGGTGATGGAAGGGCAGTGCACAATGGCTGAACACCCTTAGCCATAAGGGAACCAACCAGCACATTGGGTCTGGGGGGCTATGTAAGCATGCAATTAAACATTGCCCCTATTTCTGAAGAAAAATAGATATTCAGAGGTTAGGCAGGACATTGTAAAAGGAAGAACTTTTTTATTACATGTAATATTTGGGGGTTCCCAAGCTGTAAACTAGGACATTGAGCTCCATCTTCAACAGGGTTTCCTCCTTTAACAGGATTATTGCTTTAGTGGAGTGGGGGTGGGGGGAAGCTGTAGACGTGATCTGTCTGGATTTCAGTAAGGCTTTTGACACAGTCTAGATGATGGAATCTACTTCAAGCCAGGGGGTGCAGCAGCAGCCTAGTTCCAGCACCTATGCTCAACAGTAATGTAAGGCACCTACAGGCCTGTATCAATTTTAATTTTGTGGAGCCTGATTCTGGGACGAGAACTCTATTACCCCCCGACCATTAATTAGTATCAATTGACAATCAACAAAATTATTATTAACCATTAAAAAGGATCCGGCAACAGTGGGGTAAGGTTGCAAGCACTTTGGAGGACAGGATTAGAATTCAAAACACCCTTGACAGATTAGAGAATTGGTCTGAAATCAGCAAGATGAAATTCAGTAAAGACAAATGCAAAATACTTTATTTAGAAAGGAAAAATCAAACACACAAGTACAAAATGGAGAATAACTGGCTAGGCAATTGTATTGCTAAAACAGTTCTAGGGATGACAGTGGATTACAAATTGAATGAGAGTCAGCAGTGTGGTGCATTTGTGAAAAAGGCTAATATTCTGGGATTTATTAACAGGAGTGTCATATGTAAGACACAGGAGGTAATTGACTCAGTCTCCTCAACACTGATGAGGCCTCAGCTGGAGTATAGTGTCCAGTTCTGGGCACCACACTTTAGGGAAGATGTGGATAAATTGGAGAGAGTCCAGAGAAGCACAAAAATTATAAAAGATTTAGAAAACCTGACCTATGAGGGGGAAAAAAAACTGGGCATGTTTAGTCTTGAGAAAAGAAGACTGAGGGGGACCTGAGAACATTCTTCAAATATGTTAAGGGCTGTTATAAAGAGGACTGTGATCAGTTGTTCTCCATGTCCACTGAAGGCAGGACAAGAAGTAATGACCTTTATCTACAACATGGGTAATTTAGGTTAGATGTTAGGATAAACTTTCTGACTGCAAGGATAGTTAAGCATTGGAATAGGCTTCCAAAGGAGGTTGTGGAATCTGGCATTGGAGGTTTCTAAAAACAGGTTAGACAAATACGCACCAGAGATGATCTAGATTTATTTGGTCCTGCCTCAGCACAGGTGCTGGACTAGATGACTTCTTGATGACCAGCCTTGCATTTCCATGATTTTATGTTACCAGCTTGTTCTCTCAACAGTTTTCACAGGAACTGTTAAGAGAAGAGATTGATGGTGCTGGAAAGCATCTACACGCGGGCCATTCACTCGTATCTGCATCAAGTTCTTGGTCCTGAGTCACCACTGTGTTATTGCAGTTTCACACTGGCATAAAAGTGGAGTAAATCAGTGGTGAATCAGACTTCTGGGGTGACATCCAGCTTCCACTGAAGTCAATAGACACATTTCCATTGAATTCAGTGGGGCCAGGATTTCACCCTGGAGTGTGCTTTGCTGCAGTCGTGTGAGCTTGTTTTGATTACGTTCATTGTGGAGAAACCCACGTTCTGTCAGTACAGTGCTACAGGACGATGAAAACAGTGTTCTCTCAAAGATCAATTTATCTGGAAGGCTGGCGGGCTGGTGATTAAAAACTTGGTTAAACATGCATGTGAATAGCCACATTGTGGATCTGATGGTATTTACGTGTAATCTTTACAGACCACAGCTGACATAGGCCACATCTTCGTTCAATCTCTGTACAAAGTTGTCTAACAGACACTGGAGTTAACATACATTCTGATAAGAAAGATGATAAAACTATTAAAAACACATCTTGATACAGCTGGTAACTGAAGTCTTGATCCTGCACTAGTAAAGTCAATAATTTTGCCACTGATTGCAATAGGAGCAAGAGCAGGCTGTAAGCCAGGAGCCCATTAATGCTTTATACCACACCAGTCCCCAGCTAGCACACAAAAAGGTGACCTTACAAGAAGACATTAAAAGGGTCAGATTTGTAAAAGCTTCCTATGGATGCCTGTAAATTACAGGTGCAAATACCTGTGGGCACAATTTTGCATCCACAATTATTTGCAGGCAATATTTGTTTATTTTACACATCTAAGAAGTTGATTTGTGGCCACAAACAAGTACTTGGATGTCTGAGTTACATTAGTTGTAACTACAGTGATTCGGAAGGCCAGCTATAGATCAGTCTCAAAATCAGACCTGTATCCTACAAAGCAGCCAATGAAAAACAGTCACCTTTTACTTGGAGCTCCACTACTACAGGTATGTCCAAGATAAAAGCTGTCTGGGCCAAATACTGTCCTTGATTATTTGAATGTAGCTGATGGCAAAACTTGGTCCTCAAAGACTTCTGCTAAAGTCTCAGCTGAGGCAGGGTCAGCGAAGAGAATAAAAACAGCCAGATATGCAGACAGAAAGAAATTATTTCCACAAGCATATAATGTACCCATACAATACCGTGCTTGATAAACAGCGGAGATAAAATCTATTCTCAGGCATAAGACAAGTAGTGATAAACAACAGTCTTTAAAAATAATGGAATGGCAATTACCTGAGATTGTCCATAATTACCATCATATTTAATAAAATATAGCTTTAATAATTCTATGTGGTCATCAAGCTGCTAGCACTCAAAGAAAATGGGGAATTGGCCTGGCTGGTTTGGAGGACAGATAATGAGATGGAGAGATTTTTCACCGCTACGGTATTGGCTCAAAGCCAGCTCAGGTTGGTAGTGAGTGAAAATCATTATTGTTTGACGGTCTCTTTGAAGTGAGTTGGTGTTCTCAGTCCAGTTCCACATTCACGTAGTAAAAATCATCACCATCATTATGTGTGTGGGAGGGGAGAGAGGAATTCTTTGAAAGTCAAAGTCATATCTTTTACGTTCTCAAAGAGTATCCCTGGATGGCAAGCTTAGTCTGTAACAGGGATATTTATACTGGCCTACCCACACTATGCAAACCTCCTTGTGCCCCAACCCCTTCTAGATGAGCTGCACTGGGGTAGTACAGGGCTTGCATTGAGGGGACTTACACCAGCTTGAAACCAGAGGAAGCATCTCTGGCGTACAGGCCCCATTTTACATGAGTGCAGCTCATTTATGCTGGGGGGCCTGCACTGTTGTAATGAGACAGATGCAATATAGACTGGTCCTTAGTAGAGATCAAGGGTTGAATAGGTTTCTAAGCATTTATACCACCCTGTAATAGCTGAGCACTTACCCAAACTGCTGAACTTTAAGGTGCATCCCCAGTCAGGATGAAAACTGCAGACCTAGTCTAGGAGCAGATTTGTAAAAAGGTTATGGCAGGTCTAGCCTTGTCCAGTAAACCATGTTTAAATCCCATTAGTGAGAAGTGTGTAAACTACTTAAAACCAGTGGAGTTCGTATGGTGTTCGGAGCAGTTTTGCAAATAGCTAAGCCACTTTTCTAAGGCTGGAGGGCATGGAGTCCGAATTACCTTCTTCTCCCTTCTTCTAGCAGAGGGTGAAGCGTATTAGTGAGGGTACATCTACACTACAGCGGGGAGTCGATTTAAGATACGCAAATTCAGCTACGTGAATAGCGTAGCTGAATTCGAGGTATTACAGCCGACTTACCCCGTTGTGAGGACGGCGGCAAAATCGACTTCTGCCGCTTTTTGTCGGCGGCGCTTACTACCACCTCCGCTGGTGGAGTTAGAGCGCCGATTCGGGGATCGATTGTCGCGTCCCGACGGGACGCGATAAATCGATCCCCGAGAGGTCGATTTCTACCCGCCGATTCAGGCGGGTAGTATAGACCAGGCCTGAGATAAGGAAGCTTAGTGCTGTTGCCCAAACTGTGTCTGTTCTGTGGATAAATAGAGGATTTCAGTCTCCAGCACCGGTGATCCAAAACTTTTCATGAGCCCAAAAGTCACTTAGAAAAAAGAAGCAACAAACTACGGCAATTACAAATGAACGTCCTTTCTGAATGTCAAATAACACGGGAAGCACCTTCCTAATTATTTACAATTTAGCCTTTTCATATGTGCTTATAGAAACAGCATAGATAATGGGTTAATTTTAAAATGTCATTTATCTTCACTCATTGTGGATGACTTTGTACAGTTCACTTGTGTCTACAGCACTCATGGATTTATGTATCATCCTCCAATTTGAGAAAATAAAAGTGAAACAGCTCTACCCTGGTATGCTGACTGTATTTAAGCAGTACTGGCTAACAATAAGAACTCCTCAGCCAACTCTGTTGGCTTGAAGGGAGACCAGGAAAAAAACATGTTTATGGACGCAGTCACAATGAACCCTACAGAAACAGCCTAGACTAATCCTGTTCTGTATGATCAGCTCAGTATTTCATACCAGATGGATATTATCCTTAATGTTTTTTAGGTTTTACTACTGTACTTGAATTTGAAATAAATTACTACATAGGCTCCGTTCTGACTCTGTTGGTGACAGTGCCACTTTAATTTATATTTAAGCAAGAACAAAAGTAAACATGTAAGACCAAGAGAGAGTCAAACAAGGGAACAAAAAAGAGAAACCCTAGAACAGTAGTTCAGAACCAAACAAGCAGAGTGCAGAGAAATGATTTCAGACAAGCCACAGTAGGAACAGTACAGCCCCCAAATTAGGAAAGCCACAATTTCTGGTCAATCCAACTAAAATTTGAGTCTTAGTTATGCAGGGACAATTCCTTCCCCTCCTTCCCCTCCCCCCCCACCACCCACGTCTGTTCATTTGTCTTTTAAGGGATGTCATCCGCATCTTTGTGATTTTGATCTGAGTGGGTTCTCATCTCTGTTGATATGTTCAACACCTTGCATGTAGAATGCTGCAGCTGCTGCTGGTGATCCCAGTGCTAATTTGTCTGCATCTTAACACTGGAAATATTTTCATAAATGAAACGGGCTGTGTGAGAAGGCAAACCTAGAGTAATTGGAGCGTTCTTTAGAGTCCTTTACTATACTTGAGATCTGAAAGATGTAAGGTCATTGCAGTCCAGTTAGCATTTTAGGTGCATTGTGTATGACTCTTATTGAGTAGGAAGGTCCTTTCTATGTGTTCTAAGCAGGCAACAGGACCTGGGTGGTATATTTGAGTTGCAGGTCGTGTAATCTACTAGGTTCTTGTTACTAAGTTCAGACTATTGAACAGATGCAGTCATTTAGAGCTATCTGTAAGATTCTTTGGTGTGTGGAAAGGATCCCAATTTTGTTGTGGCATTCTTATGTAAATTAATGGTACAGATTTCCCTGCGCAATGCTGCTGGTAATGCTATATCACAGTGGGACCTTCTCAGTATTCTGATGGCAGGGCTCTCAATCTGTGAGTCATGAACGGGTTCAGGAATATCACATCTTCCTTTCTTTTCTTCATGGGGTGGGGAAGTGTCCGAAACATTTTTATTTTGTAACATGGGATTTCCATGATGAGATGCATTCCTTTCACTTACACTGATGTTCTGTGTTAATTCCTTTCCAGGGATTATACCTGGAATCTAAGAACCCAGGACAGGAGAAGATTTATAGCTACTTCTGCCTGACATGATTTCAGCATGGTTCTGCTGGCTAGGGTAAGTGGGGGCATAATCAAGTTTCATCTGTTAAAAACAAAAGATTTTTGAAAATCTACACTGGTTTTTTAAATAATAGGTGAAACAAGATCATACTCCCACCAACCTAATATTGCTGTGATACTGTTAAGTAGAAGAAGATTTAAAACTAGTTAGAAACTAGAACTGGGTGGGGGACACAGTTTTTCATCTCCTGAAAGAATTTTTGAAATATTGACCGTTTTTCCCCTCCCAAAGACGGATAAAAAGTTGAATTTTTGAAAAATTTGTGAACTAAAAATTCAGGAAGAAAATCTGATCAGGTCAATCGAAATGTTTTGTTTTGGTAATTTTAAAACTTTTCATTTCAATTTTGTCCTTTTTTAAAAAAAGTCTTCTTTGCTGCTATAAATTAACTTAAATTTGTAACTGGAATGTTATTTTGAACTGAAAAATTGAACTTTTATTTTGCAATACTGAAATGGGACACTTTGGTAATTTCAAAACATTTTCAGGCTTTTTTCAAAATGGGAAATTCATCTTAACTGATTCTTTCCTGCAAGTAGTTTCAGCTTTGACTAATTGGCATTTTCTGATGGACAAACATTTTGTTGAAAAATTCCAAACCAGCTCTATTAGAAACTGGTTGCCCTAAGCCAGTATCAACCCCAGTATGGATAGGACCTGAGAGATCATGGCTTATTTCAGTTTTAGCTTCTCTGTTTTCTAAAGCAAAATTGTTTCTGTGTCTTTCCACCTCAGTAGCTTTCTCAACAATAATTGGTGGTTTGGTTGTTTTATTCGCTCTTTGTGTGTGTTTTAATGGTTGTTCCATATCTTTTCTAATATGCATCTGTGTTCGAAACAAATTAAATACCATCCATTGCAGTAGTTATCTCATGGCGCTAAGAAAACATAACATTTCATACATAAACACAAGAAGTGGAACAGAAAAAAGAAAGAAAGAGAGGAGGAACAATATTACTTTCCAGAACCAGAGCTGAGAGTCCACAAATTAAAACCCCACAAAAAATTAGCGAGCAAAATCAGAGAAGGGAGGCAGAAGAGAGCACTCAAAAAATTAGTGTCTCCAGGAACAAAGTGGGTGAAGTAATATCTTTTATTATACCATCTTCTGTTGATGAGAGAGACAAGCTTTAAACCTACACAGAGCTCTTCTTCAGGAGAAGAACTCTTTGTAGCTTGGAAGCTTGTCTCTTTCACCAACAGTAGTTGGTCCAATAAAATATATTACCTCACCCACCTTGTCTCTCTAATATCTTGGGACTGACATGGCTACAACCACACTGCATAGTGTCTCCACAGTTGTCAGTCAGTCCAGGGCTCCAATGTTGTTTTTATTCTGCAAGTTCCTATTGAGCACAAATAAAATTAATTTCAAAGAACTCCTTACCTGTATCACAGACATGCAAATATGTATGACACATTTCTGGTGATGATATCCACATGTTAACTTGTGGAACTATGGGGTACATTGCATTGCATTTTAGTTCCAAGGTCCAGAGCTGGTGCAAAGCACAGAGCTTCCAGAGAGAGAGAGAGAGGCTGGTTAGGCCTTCAACAGATTACCCCGGAACCGCCATGTTTGGGGTGGACTCCATGGCCTTTTCTGCAGGGAGGCAACCTCACCAACAGGATGATATTGGGGGATTTTCGCAAAAGAATCCTCACAGAGATTTCTTCCCTGTGGGTTCTAGCATGTCAGTGGGTCTGTGTTAGTACCTATGGTAGGGAAAATGGTGCTTAAAATTCAAATAGACAATGCACAAAGTTCCTGAATATTTTAATCCCAACGTGGGATAACATAACCTCCCTGTTCTTAATTGGGTTAGTGCTCATGGAAGTTGTTTAATTGACAGCACTGAAAACTGAAATCCTCACTTTATCCAGATACAGACACAGCATGGTCAGTTATAGTATAAACTTCTCACCAGGCCTTGCTTCTGTCCTGGTCTGGAAGGAACAATTCAAAACCCTGTCTGAAGTGGCCAATGAAATGCATTGGCAAACTGTGTTTTAAGCATGTCTGTCACTATAAAGGGACTAATCCAGTCTCCCTGACCAGAGTGGGCAGGGACTACCTAGCCTATAGCAAGGGTTTGTACATAGAGGATACACAGTGATGTGATATGGCATATTGTTTTTGGGGTTTTCTGGGATGGCTGTATTACTTATGAATGCCATCATATATTTTGTTAATGACAAAGATGAAAAGAAGAGCTATTATAGAAATGCATCAGATAGTACCTGATAGTTCCTGCATAACACAATATCATAACTTTAAAGGTTTGTTTTCTCACAATCTGTTAGGGTTACAAATAAATCCCTGGAAAGGGCAATTCCTGGGTTTTTACCACTATAAACCTCCCATTTCTAGCCCTGATGAGTCATGAGACACCAGACCTTAAACCTACCACTGACCTAGGACTAAACATTATCTATCCTGCACCTCAGACCAGCGTCATTTTGTGGGAGAAAGAACAACACATTTTTCTTTCAGGTTATGTTTTTATAAAAAGTTGCAAGTGTTTGAAGCTGCTTAGGGGTCTGGAATGTTACATTAATGATTATAGTGCAGGCGAGGTGGTCAGAAATGTACAATAAATGCCATTTATCACTTTGCACTGCAGCTTAGCCCATAAATATTGACATCATCAATATTTATTCTTTACACTGTATATGCAGTGCTTTATTATGTATAGTATATGTAGCTATAATAGACTGGTTATACAGTTTATGTGCTTCAGCGTGTGCTTGAGACATGAGTCTGCTTCTCCAACAGGAATATTAGTTTTCCTTTCAGGGATTAGGTAAATCCCAAGAATGATGACAACGGAGAGAAGTGGGGCTTTCAAAAATGGAGAGGGGTAAATGTACTTGACACTTGGGAGGACCACGCTTGGAGATGGGAGCACGGGTTAGACATACAAATCTCATTTCAGAATGTTGAAATATTGCATTCTCATTCTTTCGCATTTAATCATTAAACCTTCCACTCCTTTATCAAGGAGAGGTGAAATGAGTCAGAAAAAGATCCAGAATTGTACAAATCATATCCCTGTCTCTTATCTGAACCAAATCAGAGCTTCTACTAAAGTTCAATTTGATTGGAATACAAAATTAAAAAGAGACACAAGGTGGATCAAGGTAATATCTTTTATTGGACCAACTTCTGTTCAATAAAAGATATTACCTTACTCATCGTGTCTCTCTCATATCCTCGGAACAATATGGCTACAACAACACTACATAAAAATTAGATACGTTTATATGCTTCTTCCCCTCTCTTACCCCCGTCCCCGACAGCTTTTTCTTTCTACCTCAATCCTTTTCCTGAAGACCCTCTTTAAAAATAGTACAGCTTGCCACTGTGCCACAAAGGTACCCCACAGTGTGTTCCCGCTTGGTGCTCTGTGTATTCTGAAGCATTTCACAGAAGAGGAAAGTGTCACAGAGAATGGAATCTCAGTGGTAAAAGGGGTTAATAAAAAAAATCAGAGTAACTAATATAAGAAAGTATTATCCTTACTCTAAAGAATGGATGGATGGCTGAGCAAGAGGGACAAAGATCAGATTAGTAGTACAGGGAAAAATTGGGGCAGAGTATGGAGTCAGGATTGTCTGTTGGAAAGAGAAGTCACTTGGGGATGCAGGTTGGGAAGGAAGGTCAGGTGGGTAAGTAGGTGGAAGAGGGCTCAAGCTCAGGGCTGTATTTATTTGGAAAATGGAGATCAAGAGAAGGGTAAGCAAAAACCACTGTTTAAAGGGCTTGTACACACTACCGCTTATGTCGGAATAACTTGTGTCACTCGGGTGTGAATAAGCCACCCCCTGAGAGACATAAGTTACACCGACCTATACGCCGATGTGGATAGCGCTATGTTGGCAGGAGAGCTTCTCGCAGAGGTGGCTTTGTTATGCCGATGGAAGAGCTCTCTCCCGTCGGCATAGGATAGAGCGTCTTCACCAGACGTGCCACACCTGCGCAGCTGCAGTGTAGATTAGCCCCAAGTGTTTGAATAATTGAAATGAGCTTTAACTGAGGAGTCAGTCTGCCTGGGAGGGAAATTTCTGAGAACTGTAGAATTTTCAGAGACTTGCCTGGTATTAAACGTGCTTAAGCATGCATATTCTTAAGAACTAAGGGGAGTGAAACATGTGGCTTTCAAGCAATACATTCTTTAGTCCTTTTTAAAGTCCTTTTTTTTTTTAAGTCCTTTAACCCTTTTTTAAACAAAATCAGATCGCATTAGTAGTAGTAGTGTTCCTTAGGAGGAGTTGTGTGCAGTCAGTAGCAGCTAAAATATTCCAATATTAGCCCTGTTTCATTATCGCTTTCATCAGTGAGCATGGATATGTAAAGCTCATGCAGTTTTTCTGTTAAAGAATATTTGTGAACCAGCTTTTCTGTCTGACAGCTGCAGGGGAGAAATAATGTCCTTTGCAGACTTACATGCAAGGACTATGTAAAGAAAGTGCAAGGACTATGCGATAAAAGGGATTCTTGTTTGATACTTGAGCACTGCAGACCTGTGGAAGTCTCTCGCATGTTAATAGTCACAAGGATCAGACAGAGAGTTTTATTACCAAATCCTTTAAACACTTTTTGTGTGGTTACCTTCCTTTCCCCTGCTCTTTTGTTATTTATAGCCTTTATTTTAACTGTTCCACATGTGTAGCATGTCAGAGAGAGACTCCCAGCAAAACGAATTAACGAATATTCTGGCCCTGCCATAATTGACAATTAATTAGTCCACTTTTCTGGTCCTGCACTGCCAGAGTGGGAAGCACTACTCCTTGCTGCTTGCTGGCTGCACTGACTTGAGGGGTTGCTCCCCATTCCCCCATCTCCTCAGCCAGCAGCTGCTCACACAGTAGCACCTAGGCCCTCGGTACTGGCAGTAGCTGTGACAAAGGTATGTGTGCAAAAGCCCCATGCAAAACTAAATTCATATCAAAGAGCGGCAAACGTTCAGTTACCTACCTTTATCCCCTACCCAACCCCCTCAGGTTGATGCCGCTGATGTTAGTGCACTCCTTACATACGTGGCACTGGCTATCTGCCAGGGTTAGTGTAATTTTCTTTTTTGAATGAATGAATGAATGAATGAATACCTGATTAAGTTAATGAAGCTGAGCCAATGGTGGGAGGGAGCGACTTGGCTGCTGAGTGCTCTAGGAGATCTGGCAGCGCATTAGACTTGCATAACGCTTTACAGCTCCATGCTGCGCTCCATATGAGCCACAGGAGAGGGCTGCAATAATTACTCGGCTTTTCGATTGAAAACAGCTGCAGGTAGCTAGGCGTCCCTTTGTCCATTTCACTGGTGTTTGTAAGCAACTTGTCTTAGTGCCTTGGATTCAAGTGGAAGATGGGTAAGATACTCTCCCAGAGGTGGACACAATGGTGAGAAAACAAGCTTACCACTTAATCAGTTTTACAAAGGGCCCAGTCAGTTTTCCAGGCTGTGATTTGCTGGTTCGTTTGCTCAGTGCAACATATCTGTTTTTTAATTTTAAAAAGCCCACTTTCCTTTTTTTTTTTTAATGTATTTATCTTTACTGGATTTCTATGATTTTTCTATCTTCACTGGTCTGGGTAGAACAAAAGTTTTTCATTTTTAAGAGAAACTGCTTCCAATTCCCCCAGAATGTTTTGATTGGATTTAATATACATTCACTCTGGTAGTCCTGGCTGGTATGTATTTTTAGTGGTGTAGTTAAAAGCAGATTCCTGGCACTGCATGTTAACACAACGTGTTCATTTGTAAATGTCCCTCATTTGAGAGGGACTCTGATGATTTGTAATCTTGGTTGGAATGTTTTATTTAATTGCAAGTGCAGCCTGTGACTATGTAGGGTGCTGCATTATCATAAACCCAGATTATTGCATTTTGTTTTAATTGATTCTCTTATCTTCTTTAAGTTTAGATAGAACAGTAGGGGGACAGTTTCACCCTAGTTGTGTTGGCAACAGTACACTAATGATGAATTTGGCCCGTCCTATCTGCCTGTAATACTGGCCGTGAAAGGGGGAAGCTCCCTGCAAAGTATGAGTCAGGAATAGCTGGCTGATCGTTTTGTCTGAGAGGGCGGGTAGCCGAGCCAGCCTAAGCTTTTTAGGGAGGGCCTGCTAAACAGTTTTTTAGTCAAACGCTCACACACCTCAGAACATAACTGACTCCTGTGATCACACCACTATGCAGAAGGCCAGGATTTGGGGAAGGTTAGTAGATGTTTCTTTAGGGCACACCCAACCTTAACTGACTCATTCAATAAAAAGAGTGGGCGGGGGAAACTTCAGTTCACCCCCAGCCTCCTACGAGACAAGTGAAGCCCAGCTGCATGTACTGGGGTCTGTGCAGAGTTGCCTGCATTTAAAATTTTTGCCAGTAAAAACTGTCAGGGGCCCTGATTCAGCAGAGCATGTTAGCGCACACTTAAATTGAAGCACATAAGTAGAGATTACATCAGTGTGCTTCAGTCTAAGCATGCACTCACTTAAGTGCTTTGCTGAATCAGGGCCTAAATAATCAGGGACATTCGACCCCATCACTGGGGAGTTTTGTGTGCATTCTGGTAAATTGTTAGCACTCATTTAGCCCTGTCCAAAATAAACTAAATAAGGCCTAATTAACGGATTCTTACCTTACACCAAGGTAAGTGAGATTGCTCGATGACAGCCCATTATTCATTAATGAACATTGAAGGGGGGTTTCAAGGACATAGAGGGCAGATAGGAGCTCATCTCCTATTGAAAGTCATTGGCATCTAATGTCTCATTTTGCCTTTGAAAACCTCCCCCTCAGACAATACCTCCAGGCTGCCCACATCCCAGCTTATTCAGAAAATCACATTCTACTTTTGAACAACATCTGCTGTTATGTATAAACTGGCAGCCCCAAATTGGTTGCTTTATGCAACGAGCTAATGGCCTGATGTTCAGAGGTGCCAAATGCCCACAATTCCTATTGATACCGATGGGAGTTGTGGGTGCTCATCTCCTCTGAGAATCAAGCCAGACATTTTTAAAGCTTGTTGTGCCATATGTACATGGGTTTAAAAAAAGGAGATACATTAATGAGCATGTTCTTACATTGCACATGGAATGAGACTCACATGACATATGTAAAAGAAATGTGTATATCCACATGCATGTAAAGATGGCAGTTTCTGCATCTTGTTAAGATGGATGGAGCATGGGTGTTGCTACAGTTTTATCACCCATGTGAAATTTTCAATGAAAAATCATGTAGGCAGCTCCCATTGTAGCTGGGTATGTTTTATTTAAATGAAAAGCATCAACAAAGTCATTTCTGCTATTATACATGTTTATAAATGAACTCTATCCACTTATTTAAGCTGCTAAAATGCCCCGGGAGGGTTGGTTTAGAAGCATAGTAGCAGGGGATTTGTCATGGCAGATCAGACCATTGGTCCATCAAGTCTGGATCCTGCCTTTGGCAATGGCCAGTACCAGATGCTTTAAAGGAATGTTTAAAAAAAAAAAAAAAAAACCCACACACACTGCAGCTGTCCAATCGTGCAATACTAGAGATAGGCTAAATAATTCCTTACTGACCTATATGACAATCAGTTTACACTCTGAAGCCTGAGATTTGATTATGCGTGGGAATAGAAGGAAGGCAGCCCTTAAAATGTCTGAAGGTAAGATCCCACTGAGGGCACATTTATACACGGGGTGCTTTCTGCTGAAATGTGTGCTGGAATGAACTGTAGAACGAACTCAGACATTGACAGTGCCTCAGGCCCCAGTGCATTGCAGTCACTAACCTCCAGGACAGAAGGGATTCCCCGTGGCCCTTTATGGCAGCTTTTGCTTGTTTCATGTAATGAGTCAAATTCACTAAAGGCGTAAATGGGTGCAAGTCCATTGTTGTCAGTTGTAAATTTTGTGGGTGCAATGCTGCTGAACAACAAACCCATCTGTTAGGGGCTGCTTATTATAATCCTTCACAAGTGGTTATCTTACACTATCATTTAGCATAACCACACATGTTGTTTGTGCAAAGCTGTTTTAGGTTGTACTATTGATGTGTCTCATCAAAGGACTCCCAGCTCTGAAGTCCAGCCTCTGCCTACGCCCCTGGACATTCATCATCTAAGCGTAAGGGGCTGTAGGAAGACAGTAGTTCTCCTTTTTGTATTTCATGGAGGAACAAGGTTTAGACCTATATGAGCCTGATTCTCTGCTGCGTTGCATCCTGTGTAGCCATTTCCAGCTGGGCAAAGTGAGTGTAAAAGGCTACCATTCTGTCCTGGAAGGGCTTATGTACATTTTGCATAGTGGAGAATCAGGCCCATTTGGGGCCAGTCTTGCTCACACTCAGGTTAATTGGGATTTCATGATTAAATTCAGTGGAAACAAGAGCAAGGTTTTTTGGGTCTCTGTAAAGTCTGAAAAATCAAAACCACAAGAACTGTGCTTTAAATATGATAAAATGGTGAAAAAATTCACAGCGGATTTAGTTCAAAGAGCATTAGCTTATAACTCACGATGAGCCAGAACTAAGACTCCAGATCCAAACTCTCTAAGTTGGATCCAAAATGTATAGCTCTGCCCTACTCAATTTAAAGTAGGGCTGTCAAGCGATTAAAAAAATTAATCGCGATTAATCGCGCTGTTAAACAATAATAGAATACCATTTATTTAAATATTTTGGATTTTAACATTGTCAAATATATTGATTTCAATTACAACACAGAATACAAAGTGTACAGTGCTCACTTTATATTTTTTATTACAAATATTTGCACTGTAAAAAACAAAAGAAATAGTATTTTTCAATTCACCTAATACGAATACAATCTCTATCATGAAAGTTGAACTTACAAATGTAGTATTATATACAAAAAAAAACTGCATTCAAAAATAAAACAATGTAAAACTTTAGAGCCTACGAGTCCAATCAGTCCTACTTCTTGTTCAGCCAGTCGCTCAGACAAACAAGTTTGTTTACATTTGCAGAAGATAATTCTGCCTGCTTCTTGTTTACAATGTCACCTGAAAGTGAGAACGGGTGTTTGCATGGCACTGTTGTAGCCGGCATCACAAGATATTTACATGCCAGATGCGCTAAAGATTCATGTGTCCCTTGATGTTTCAACCACCATTCCAGAGGACATGCGTCCATGCTGAAGGCGGATTCTGCTCGATAACGATCCAAAGCAGCGCAGCCCAACACGTGTTCATTTTCATTATCTGAGTCAGATGCCACCAGCAGAAGGTTGATTTTCTTTTTTGGTGGTTTGGGTTCTGTAGTTTCCGCAGCGTGTTGCTCTTTTAAGACTTCTGGAAGCATGCTGCACACCTCGTCCCTCTCAGATTTTGAAAGGCACTTCAGTTTCTTAAACCTAAGGTTGAGTGCTGTAGCTATCTTTAGAAATTTCACATTGGTTTCTTCTTTGTATTTTGTCAAATTTGCAGTGAAAGTGTTCTTAAAACGAACATGTGCTGGGTCATCACCCAAGACTGCTATAACTGCTATTTATCCGAGAATGCAGGTAAAACAGAGCAGGAGATATACAATTCTCCCCCAAGGAGTTCAGTCACAAATTTAATTAATGCATTATATTTTTAACGCACGTCATCAGCATGGAACGATGGACGAATCATGAAGAGGCATATGAATCTTTAGCGCATCTGGCATGTAAATGTCTTGCAACACCAACTACAACAGTGCCATGCCTGTTCTCACTTTCTGGTGATTTAATTAAGAAGTGGGCAGCATTATCTCCTGTAAATGTAAACAAACTTGTTTGTCTGAGTGATTGGCTGAACAAGAAATAGGACTGAGCGGACTTGTAGGCTCTAAAGCTTTACATTGTTTTGTTTTTGAATGCAGTTATGTAACAAAAAAACCTACATTTGTAAGTTGAACTTTCATGATAGAGATACTATTTTTGTTTATCATTTTTTCCAGTGCAAATATTTGTAATCAAAAATATAAAGTGAGCACTGTACACTTTGTATTTGTGTTGTAATTGAAATCACTATATTTGAAAATGCAGAAAAACATTCAAAAATGTGTAATAAATTTCAAATGGTTTCTATTATTGCTTAACAGCGCAATTAATCAATCGCAATTAATTTTTTTTTAATCACGTGAGTTAACTGCGATTAATTGACAGCCCTAATTTAAAGCTATAGATGCTTATCCTAGGAGAATTAGTGGATGTACAGTATCTATTTCTCTATTTGCTATACAGATGGAAAGCCATATGTGTAGTTATCCAGTTCTTTGGGTTACAGTAGTTCCTAGAGGTTGTGGTAGTCAGTTTACATACTCCTAGTTAGACACAGTTTCTACCCCAAAAAGCTTACAGTAAGGCCTTTACTAACTGACAAATAGTGCTGCTTCATTCTTCACAGGATTGGAGAGCCCTGGAGTCCATACCCCCTTGCTCGGAGGGGGCCTCCTCTCTTATCAGTGTTGCCAACTCTCACAATTTTATCACAAGTCCTGCAATATTTGGTGTTGTTTTTTTAATGCCTCAGCTCCTGGAGTCAGATGATTACGTGGGAATCTCAGCTTTCATTTAAAAGAAAAAGTAAGTTTCTAGCCCTTATAGTTCTCAAAGCAGGAGCATGAGAACCCTAACTACTTCAACCCCCCAAGCAGCAGAAGCTAAGTCGTTGTAACTTACCTCCCTCAGGGGGAGATTTATTCACCCCAGTGAGCAACATAAGTTATTCTGACATAAGCTGTAGTGTAGACATAGCTGGAGAGAACACATTCCCTTCACAACTTGCTTACTCAGCCTGGGGGGAGAGAACAAGCTTTCCTCCAAAGTAACTCAGTGCAAAACATTCCAGAAAGCGACAAAGAGTCCTGTGGCACCTTATAGACTAACAGACATATTGGAGCATAAGCTTTCGTGGGTGAATACCCACTTTGTCAGATCCACGTAGTGGAAATTTCCAGAGGCATAAATATGCAGGCAAGAATCAGTCTAGAGATAATGAGGTTAGTTCAATCAGGGAGGATGAGGCCCTCTTCTAGCAGTTGAGGTGTGAACACCAAGGGAGGCGAAACTGTCTTTGTAGTTGGCTAGCCATTCATAGACTTTGTTTAATCCTGAGGTGATGGTGTTAAATTTGCAAATGAACTGAAGTTCAGCAGTTTCTCTTTGAAGTCTGGTCCTGAAGTTTTTTTGGTTCAGGATGGCTACTTTTAAATCTGCTATTGTGTGTCCAGGGAGGTTGAAGTGTTCTCCTACAGGTTTTTGTATATTGCCATTCCTAAAATTGACTTGTGTCCATTTATCCTTTTATGTAGGGATTGTCCATTTTGGCTGATGTACATAAAACCAGAAAGGAAGTTTTAACATTTGTTAAGGGCTTTGACATGAGAAATGTGAGAGTAAGGACTCAGAGAATGTACGGCTAAGAATCCATGCTAATAATATTTGAAAATGGCAGTATAAAATTACTGTGCAATAGACATGTGGCTGCATGTCTAAATCTATGCACAGATAGTTGTGTTCTTCTGTTGCTGCCTTCAAAACTCATTGAATGATTATTCATACTCAGGGATGGGGAAGGAACATCTTTTCCTTGCGCACATAGATACAGGGTTATGTTGTAAACAGGGCCGGCTCCAGGCACCAGCTTGGCAAGCAAGTGCTTGGGGCAGCCACTCCAGAGAGGGGCGGCACGTCCAGCTATTCGGCTGACGGTCCCTCACTCCCGCTCGGAGCGAAGGACCTTCCACTGAATTGCCGACGCAGATCGCGATCACAGCTTTTTTTTTTTTTTTTTGGCTGCTTGGGGCGGCCAAAACCCTGGAGCCGGCCCTAGTGGTAATGCCCAAGTAAAATTACTTGGGAAGTCTGCAAACTTTTGAAAATTAAATCCACCTCTAAATTAATCATAATGCAGCAGGTTAATAATAGCACAGTGAGTAACTGCCACTCTTGTGCAGCTCACCAACATCCATCATATAAGATAATTAAGTCTACATAACTAAAGTAATTGTAGTAGAACATTGCCACAGGATAAATGTGCCCTGCTTAGAAAATAAAGATCTCACCTTCATCTCAACAAATTCAGCACTTGGGTAACAGGAGCAGACAGTTATCCTGTGACAGTGTTCTCTTGTATTGACATGGTTTTCTAAATTATCTCTTTTTGTGACACACATGTATAAATGTCATAAAATAAGTGAATGACTCAGTTGGAACACCTGCAGTCCAGTGTTGTGAGTATACTGCCACTTACTCCCTTTGGAGATTGCTTTCCCTAAACCATCAGCTAATCACAACTCTGACCCCATACATGCGCACGTACACACACACACATATAATAAAATATTGAAGCATCATTGATCTATTGGATAGCTCACAGCCAACGCTCTTCTGCTTCAAGTTGGCTTCTATCAGTTGCTTTTTATATTGAGCACAGAAGATCTGATCTGATGGGGGTGGGAGGGATGTTGCTCACTCAGCAAAAATGGTATCAATTTGCTATGGTGGATTGTCAAAAATGTACTAAGTGCCAACACCGCAGTGGACAATTTCACACACAGACAGTGTTGATCAAGAATCTTTTAGTTCTGGGAAAAGATTTTCAAATTTTATCAGTGTTTTTTTTATGTTTCTTGTTAATGGATCGCTGCAGCTGGCCCTCCTGGGAAATCTGCCAGAGAACTGTGAAATTGGTAGGGTTGGACCATAAACTTGCGTCGCTGTTGTTGATCGGCACTAAGCTACACATGGCAAGGCTAATGAAATCTGTGCCAGTTACAACTATGAATATGTAGCTGGCAGATGTTAGTGCGTAGAGTTTGGGAAAAGCTGGCGTATAGATCTGAGAATCAGAACGTAGCTGCAGAGTTGTCCACAACTTGGCCATCTTCTGATCTACAGAAGCCCAAACCTGCAGGATGCTGAGCTTCTGACGTGGGCGGCTGACTTACCTCTTCTCCTGTTGACTTCAATGGGAGTTGAGTGTGCTCGTTACTTTACAGGCTCAAGCCTTGCTTGTCTAATAGGTGTTATGGACAACATTGATGGGGTGTGCAGTTAATTCTACAGGGCTGTATACGGCATACCATGACAAAGTTGTGCCACACTTTGATTCAAGGGTCTGTCTTTTCAATGTACTGTTTGATTATTAAGTGAGATCAAATTGAATTGCTCTGCACTTGGCTGACAGAACATGGTGACTGGCAGCAGGCAGTGCATTGTGTATTGACTTGATGGGTGAATGTGAAACTGCCAGTCGTGGCTTGTGTGGAAAATGCAATACTAAAAACTGGTAATAACGTGTATTACCAGGATGGGGGTCTCCAGGGCCTTTTCTCTCTAGTACGCTGGTTTGAATACAGCTTAGGTTGATGACTGAAAGTTGTTCTCTTCTGATGACTGTTCTGTGGCCGATGTGAAAATGAGCTTGTGGCCTCAGTCCTGTTTCTAGTGCATAAGATTGGTACTACCTGATACCCTTGTTAGTAGTCTCAGCAGAAAGACCAGGACCTGGGCCACATTTGTAAAGGCAATTAGATACCTAAAGATGCAGGTAGGAGCACAGTGGGATTTTCAAAAGTGCCAAAGGGCCTAATTCCTAGTGGGAGTTGCAAATCCCACTAGGCATATATCTACAGCCGTAATCACCTAAATGCCTTTAAAAGTCTGGCTCACCGAGTCTGAACTCCCCTCTGGTCCACAGAGTGGTTTCTTGTGTCAGGGATAAGGCATATTGTCAAGGCATTAAGGGAAGCTTGTATTGCTGTTATGGCCCTTGATGTACCTACTATATGGATAAAGAAAGGATTTCAATTTCCAGAGATATCAGTCAGGCTCTTTTCATGAGCTTTACATTCATTAGAAAAATAACTATGACAATACCATTCTGGTAGGTAGATGTGTTGAGGCCTTTGTGGAAACAGATTACAATTTAGCATGAAAGTGCATATTCTGAGCCTTACTGAACAATCCATTTGGGACCCGCACAGACCTAGATGGGGACTCCTCCAACTTGAGCCTTTCCAGGAATGTGAGTGTGGGCAGGCCGCCAGTGGACACTGGCTACCCAGACACTTCAGCAATGTTCCATGTGCGCTAGCTGCCATGGATATCAAAGTCCAGCTGTTCTCGCCAATCTCCTCTGTCCCCTTTATCTCCTCAGCCTTCAACATACACACAGACACATTCGTATGTACCTCACACACACGCATGGTGGGAGTGATGATCATCCAGTGTTTACTGCTGTTTTATACATCCTGCAAATTGTGATTGAAAACTCTCAAGTTCAATGAGAAAAGGAAATCTAGGAGTCGGGAATGACTTACAATCCAGCAAAGTAAACGTGTAAATAATAAATGTTAAACAAAGCCACACCTAGGGATGCAAGCAGGATGGAAATGTGACTCTAGAATAGCAAGTGAAAATGAATTAACTTCATCCTCTATCTCATTCCTTTGGGCGGTCCTTTTGCCCTCTTCACTTTGCCCAAACAGTCCCCGTTCTATCCTCGTGGTTGTAATTGAAATTATATTTAAAATATTAGGCCAAAGCTTACAACTCCATTGGAAGCACCTAAGTAAAAAAGGGCTGATTTTTGCTTCAGTGGGTGCCTGGCATTTCTGAGGATCCTGTCGCTTGTCTATACGATCAGAGTTAGAAGAGTAGCTTTTAAGTAGCCAGGTTTGAGAATTTTGGCCAATATTTACATTTCACTTGAAATCTCCTTTCTATTATTATTTTGTTGTTTCCCTCTGTTAGCTTGTTTGTTCTCCATTCTCCAGAACCTGGACATTATGGGAAGCCCTTTTGTTGCCACTGCTTAAGAGCAGAATTGTATGAAATATTTGCAAAAAAGCAAAACAAAACCACGCTACCATGTGAAATTCACCAGGTTTCAGATCTTATTACAAAGTCAATACCAGGTTGATCACAAAAAGGTTTGCTAAGACTCCGGGACCTTTTAAATGACTTTGGGCTCATTTATGATTTTTCCCTCATAATCAGAAATCCATAATTTTGAATAAATTCATTGCAAAAGCTCTTGATAATTGGCTGTTTTGATTGAATTTCGTTTTGCGCATCAGGGGTTTACTCAAACCCAAAACTCAGGTGTACAAACCTACGTAGGGGGAAGCATAACAAAAACTTTCCACAGAGTCCTGCAAAGTGAAACTACACTGAGGTATTTGTAACACTGCCTACAACAAATTCAAGGTGGCAGATCTGAAACTTCCTCAAAGTTCTGGAACTCTAGATCTGGGGTTTGGTTCAGCCTATTATACCCAGAGGGCCCAACCACTTCTCTTCCATATACAAGCTTCCCCAAATTGGAGTAGATTTAGACCTGAAGTTTTGATTTAGTCTGTTGTACACAAAAGTGCCAGTTGTCAGTTTCAGATTTGAATCCAAACTTTACCTTTAATTCAGTGTATTTGGAGCTCGGGGGTTGGTTCAGGCCCATCTCGAGAACAGATCAAAGGACAGGCTAATCCTGTCAACTACCCGGGTTCTGTCTGAGGTGGCTGTAAAACTTGAAGCAATACAAATGGATGTGTAAAACAGGTTCCACCCAGCGTCTCGATGCAGCTTCCTGAGTCAGGGAGAGCTTTTGCTTATGTGCCAAAGTTTGATGCCCAGGATAGAACACTACAGTGAGCTAAAGTTAACTAACAGTGACTGCGCAAATGTAGCATGGCAATTTTATTTTTAGTTAAACTTAAAAATAAAAATCGATAAGTCAAATGTAATAGAATAATTTTAGCTGTTGCCAAAACAGACGAAGCAACTGTTATGAATAACGATAACAACAGTACAAATAAAGGGGCTGTTGATTCTTGCCTGTCCTTATCTAGCTAAAATTCCTACTGAGTCACAGTAGTAACAGATTTCCCTGGCTCACTGGCAAGTCCTTGTAGCTGGGCATATCAACTGGTATTGTGCGTGGAACCGTTTCTGAAAAGGCACGCTCAAGAAATTATTTTTTTAAGCTTTGCATATGCTTTAATATAGTCACTTAAAAACCATTTTTTTCTTCTTCAAATTTTGTCCCTTTCTGCCTAACATGATCATCATCATACTTGGCACTTGTATAGGAAAACAGCTCAGGGTCTTAAAGAGTATTTAAAGAGATTTCAAGAATTAACAAAGCCTCTCAGGACTGTTGTACTATACCTGTTTTACAGATGGACAAATTGAGAGAGAGAATTTTTAAGTGAGTCATCCACAATCTGGCAGCAAATTAGTGTCAGCGCTCAGGTTGGAATAAAACCCAGGAGGCCTGACTTCTGTCGCCTGCTGTGGGCATTAGAGACCACGCTGTCCCTCGCAGCAGTATTTTTGCCTGGGTTTGGCAGAGAACTGAAGCTAATATAGCTGCTTTTGTTTAAGAACTCTAAAACCTACAAATAACTTGTCCACCTGCCAATGTCAGCTTAATTCTGTCTAGCAGTAATTATTGCTATAAAAGCAGCAATGGAGAAGCACAACAGATAGTATTTGTGTAGGGGCTATGCAACTAGTGGTGGTGGTTGTTTATTTTGGATTTAAAATGTTCAGAAATGGAATAATCAACTTAAAAAGGAGACTGCCCCGGACCGTAGCATACTTAAAGATTTTCCCCATAAGATTATAATATCCTGAAGGCAGCTCAAATTTGGGCACATAAATCCAAATGATGGCCTTAAAGCGAGATTTAATCTCAGTCTGCCATGTCTCCAAAATGTTATGCAAGAGTTATACAGCAGGTTTATTGTTCCATGCTTTGTACTAGAACCAAAGCAATGAAGGCAGAGGATATAAAAGAAATATTATTTGCTGTAAGATAAGAAAACTATTATTGATACAGTGTTCACATTTAATGTCTGTTACATCATCAGTTTCCACTAAGCGATCCTCTGACTTTGTGTGTGTCTCTCTCTCATAAGAAATGCGATTCTTGTTAAAAGTTCTGAGCGTGAGGCATAAGATTTCTGAACGCCCACCCTTGCATATCTTTAAAAAAACAACTTAGCAGTACAGATGCCAAGCAATGGCTGGAAGGGCGTGAGAAGAGTTTCATTTTCTGTAAAGTTTTAATTATAAAACAAAGCAAAGCAGGAGTTCATGATAGCTGGGGGGAAATTCTGTGACTATAAAAAAAAAAGTCAGGGATTAAACTGGTGTGACGTTATTTTCTTTAGAGAGACAAGGTGGGTGAGGTAATATCTTTTATTGGACCAACTATTGTTTGTGAGAGAAACAAGCTTTCGAGCCACACAGAGCTCTTCTTCAGGTCTGGGGAAGGAACATCAAGTCTCACAGCGAGGAGTGGAACAGATTGTTTAGCATAAGTAGTTAGCACATATTGTACGGGACCAGTCAAAATAGAGTGGGCCGTTAACACCTCTGCAGTCACTGGACAAAAAGGGGGTTAGTGGGTTACAGATTGTTTTAATACGCCATAAATCCAGTGTCTCTGTTCAATCCATTATTTTTAGTGTTTAGCAAAATAATGAATTATTGAGTATTTTCTTTACCACGTAATGAAAGAATTAGAGAGACTTTGTTCCCTATATCAAGGATGGCAAAAATAATCTTCTAGCTAGGGCAGAGGGAAGAGATGACATTTTGCTCAAACCCTATATAAAATCACGAGCCTTTGGGTTTCTGTGATCTCTGCTCTAAAGATGCAAATCAAAACCCCACACCCTACAACTTTGGTGAGTTCAGATTGGCATCCAGGTTTGCTGGTGGCCTCCATTCTATCTTAACAGGAAGGGACAGACTGATACATCTCTGAACTCTGGGAACATTCAGACCCGAATTCTGATCTGAACTTTGCTGCTCTGCTTCTTGGCTATGAAATCCTCAACTCAAGCTGTGGCCTCCTAGGAAGAATATTTAATCTGCTTCTTGTTAGAGAGCAATTCCCATTGACTTTGTAAATGCTCTGTCCCTGCACTAGTGGAAATCTGTTTGTTACATACAGCAGCTGTGCCTCATAGTTCATTGGTTGCTAGGAAACAAGGGAATATGATCTAGTAGGAGCTATGTCTAGGGTCATCATCATGGTGTATAGTTTTAAACGCATTGGTACAGTTTAACCTGTGCAGGCAGATATGCAGCAACCAATCATTTTTCCAGAGTAAAGATCTACATGGTCACTTTCCTCTGAGTGCCAATAGCAGAGGGGGCTCAAAAAGCACCAGAAACCTCATGAGAAATCTGGCTCCCAGCCATCTTTGGCTTTATGCTACTGCTGTAAATAAATGGCTTGACTGAGGTTTAATGCCAGACTAGTAGATGAAGGGCACTTGTATCTCATTGTAATGAGCTGTGGCATGAGGGGAGAGAAAAAAGGTAACTGCTGTGTTTGCTGTGTAGACCAAAGCGAAATGAAGTCACTGTCGGTGACTCAGAGGCATAAGAGTTCAGAAGTAATACACCTTACTTATACACTGCTAACAGCTACTTGTTGCTAATGTAAATATTTTCCATGTGAGTTCTTCAGATCTCCCTGTCATATAGCACGTGAGATAATGCAGTGATCCTATGCTGTACAACACACTCTGGTGGATCATACAATCGTTTGTGGGGGTTGGAGGGTGAGAGAAAAGAATGAAATATATATTTTGAAAACACAAGGCTTTTTCACAGAAGAAGAAAGAAGGAGCCTCCGGGTGTTAAGAAATAAGTTACCACTGTTAACTGTTGAAAATTATGTACTTTGAGTTTTGATTTGTCTAATGTCTTAATCATTTTCATGATGTGTTAATTGATATGTCCAGTGTTTAGCTGCTTTTACAGTATAGCAATAAATGGATCCTTGGAGTGCATGCAGCACTAAAGATCTGGTCTTAATTTTGTAGAGCGTTTTTTTTCTCCCAGTGCTAATACCTTGATTTCCCTTTCCCCCTCTTTCTCGTTCCAGAATCCAGAGCAGCTGCTGGAGCATTGTGCTCACAGGGAGATGATTCCTCATGAAGTCACTGGATCCCCTTCAGAAATCAAATGTGACTTTCCATTTATCAGACTGAAATCAGAACCAGCCAGACAGTGAAGCAAGAACAGTGGAGGGGGGACGGCGAAAGATGAAATCCAACCAAGAGAGGAGCAATGAATGCCTGCCGCCCAAAAAGCGAGAAATCCCCACCACCAGCCTGCCCTCCGAGGTGAAGCCAGTGGTCCTGCCAAACGAAAACCACCGCACGGACAACTTAACATGGCTCTCCAGTATGCCCAGCAGCCAGAGCAGCATGGGTGGAAGGCACCGGACTGGAGGGAGTTCAGTGGAGATTGGCTTGCAGCAGGGTTTACACAAAGCACCGTCTACAGGAATGGACTATTCCCCACCGAGTGCTCCCAGGTCCGTTCCAGTCTCAACAACACTTCCCACAGTGTACTCGCCCGCACTCTCACAGTCAGGGACGCCTGTATCCCCGGTGCAGTACACGCACCTGCAGCACACTTTCCAGTTCGTTGGGCCCCAGTACAGTGGACCATACGCCGGATTCATCCCCTCCCAGTTGATTTCCCCGACAGCCAATTCCGCAACTTGTGCGGCAGCCTCTGCCACTGCTGTTGCAACCACTCCATCCCAGCGTTCCCAGCTGGAGGCTTATTCCACTTTCCTGGCCAGCATGAGCAGCTTAAGTCAGCAGGGGCACAAAGTTGAGCAGCATTTAGTCAGGACACCTGGATTGATTGCAGCAGGGTCTCCTCCACCGACCCAGCAAAACCAGTATGTCCACATTTCCAGCTCTCCCCAGAGCACAGTCAGAAATGTCTCTCCTCCGACCATCCCAGTCCATTTGCATCCCCACCAAACGGCGATTCCACACACCCTCACCCTCGGCCCCTCCTCCCAAGTGGTGGTGCAGTACTCGGACTCCGGGGGCCACTTTGTCACGAGGGATTCTACCAAGAAAGCTGAGAGCAGCAGGCTGCAGGCAATGCAGGCGAAGGAAATACTGAATGGAGAGATCGAGAAAAGCAGGAGGTACGGCCTGTCGCCCTCTGGAGATGTGAGTTTAGTCAAAGCAGGCAATAAACCAGCTCCTCATCATTATGAGACCAGACATGTGGTGGTGCACTCGAGTCCTGCTGAGTACAGTGCACGGGATTCCTCAGGCATCAGGGCCTCTGTTATGGTTGTACCGAACAGCAGCACACCTATTACGGAGATGGAGGTACAGCAGGCCACCAACAGAGAAACTCCTCCCTCAGTCCTCAACGACAAGGGAAACCTGCATTTAGGAAAGCCAGCCCACAGGTCTTATGCTTTATCTCCGCAACAGACTATGGGCCACGAGGGGGTGAAAGCGGTCGCCACGCTGTCCCCCCACACTGTCATTCAGACAACCCACAGCGCCTCAGAGCAACTCCCTGTCGGGCTGCCTGCGACAGCCTTCTATGCCGGGACCCAGCCACCGGTAATTGGCTATCTGAGCAGTCAGCAGCAAGCGATTGGTTACCCTGGAAACCTGCCACAGCACCTGGTGATCCCTGGCACCCAGCCCCTGCTTATACCAGTTGGCAATGCAGATGTTGAATCATCAGGAGTAGCACCTGCTATAGTCACTTCATCTCCCCAGTTTGCAGCAGTGCCTCATACATTTGTCACTACCACCATTCCTAAGAGTGAGAATTTCAGTGCTGAGTCGCTAGCAACCCAGCCGGCCTACCAGGCAGCCGTGGTGCAGGCCCAGATCCACCTCCCGGTGGTGCAGTCCGTAGCTTCTCCAGCAGCAGCTCCTCCTACACTGCCTCCTTACTTCATGAAAGGGTCAATCATTCAGTTGGCCAATGGGGAGCTGAAGAAAGTAGAGGACTTAAAAACAGAAGACTTTATACAGAGTGCAGAAATTAGCAATGACCTGAAAATAGACTCCAGCACAGTGGAGAGGATTGAAGACAGCCATAACCCAGGCATTGCTGTGATACAGTTTGCAGTTGGAGAGCATCGAGCACAGGTAATGAGCATTGCAAATTGTGGGCATAGGTGGAAAGATACCAATTCGATCTTCCTGGAAACAACTTACCTTATAGTGCCTTCCAAGAGGGAGTTGTGTTCTTAGTTCTTCATCTGGCACACACCTAACAGCTCATGCCACATTAGAGATCTCACTGGCCCAAAGTCACCCCTTGTACCGTGCCAGTGAAGTTATACCAGTAATAAATCAGGCCCATTTTATGCAATGGTAGATCTTGTTTTGGGAAACTACAGGACCTGATTCTCCTCTCACTACCAGTTTAAACTCGGTTTAAGTCAGTGAAGTTACACCAGAGTAATGCTGGGGAAAGAGGAGAATCATCTTATGGTTTGACTATGCCTGGGGGAAGGAATCATTTGTGTACTTGTTTCAAATTGTTAGCTCAACAACCCAGATCATATTGCAGATCTGTAGGCATTAGTACTATTACTTCTTTGTATTGGGATAATGCCAGATGGTCCCAACCAACATTCAGAGCTGCACTGCACATAGTAAAAGAATGGTCCCCGGTCTGAATAGTGTGCAATCTAAATAGACAGGACAGACAAAAGGCGGCAGGGGAAGCAGAAGCACAGAAGGGATTTGCCCAAGGTCACAAAGCAGGTCAGTGCCAGATGCAGGAATAGAATCCATGTCTCTGAGTGTCTAGTCCATTGCCCTATGCACTGGGACTGTAGGCAGTGATATTATTGGGAACAGGCCCCATTGTACTTTCTAACCAAAGAAAGGATCAAATCTGAGCCATGATCCTAGTGGTATTAAAACGTAAAATTACTCAGTTTAAACCTCAAAAAGCATATGCTTTTCAATCTGACAGCTGAGTTTTAGTTTTGACTGATTCCTGCTTCAGAAGGCTCCAGTACCGTTCAGTCTCAAATGAAAAACTGTCTCTGAGGGGTAAAGAGGGGACAAGGCTGTGAATTTCCATGGCTTGAAACTTGGAGCTTTCTTGGAATGCTTTCGCTCACACGTTGAAGGCACTGAAACACTACACAGAGTGTCATTCAGATTTTGGTTATGAGTGGTTTAAGTGCTGCAGAGCTCTCATGCTGTGTGTGTTCAAGGGAAATGTTAAAAGCAAAATCATCCCAGAACCTAGGCTACCCACACTTCTTCACTTTGCGTCATACTGGCTTGCATTGTAAAGAAGGAAATTGTAACTTTGCAAAGGGCCTTTCGGACCCAGAGTTCAATGGTCATAAGCCGTTAATTTGATACTGTCCACTATCCAAGTAGCTCAGATTCCACAGTGATGAGCCAGGGAATAGATTAGATCAATTAGATAGCAGTTTAGTTCAGAGAAGTATTTGGGTTATTTTTTGAAAAGCAAAACAAATCTCAGTGTAAGTGGTTTAGATTTGGTTTTAAATATTTCTCTGCGGTGTTCAGAACCCAGACGCTGCACAATGGTGGCTGGTTCGTGAGCATCACAAAGAGAGATGGACTAGAAACTGAGTTGTAGAAGGGAAACAAACAACATCATTGTTGAGGAGTAGATTAGAGCTCTGAAATTCTTTTGGTTTTAACAATCCAAGGCCTATGCTTCCATAACTGCCTGCGTAAAAAGCGGGTTCCTATATATGATCCGCCACTCAGGTAACTGAGCATGCAAATTAGGTGTGCAGTTGTGTTCCCATTTACACATTGGGGCTTCTGGTATTATCAGTAATCCATATAAGGAGGTGAGTATATTGTTTTTTTATTATATATGTTTTTATATTAACAGTATCACTTTAAGAGACATAAGGAGGATCCACAGAATTGCTTTTCGTTTACAGCCTTCAAATCCCCAGTGATATCATTGCAGTGTAGGCTTAGAGCCTCACATCTCTTCTTCGGCTTCATGATCAGAAAAACAGTCCCTGGATCAGAACCGGTTATTATAATTTGTTTATATATAGTTGCTTAGAATAATGAGATTTCAAAGATAGTAATTTCCCATCTGCAATTTTCATCTTGCTCTCATTTCTCTCCCTCTCCAGCCAGACCACTGGTCTCTGCACCAGCAGAAGAGGTACAAATTAGTAGGTAGCATTTATGTCATGTCTTGTTCACAGATATGTCAGTGTAGCCAATGTGTTGTAATGCTGCACACTGGGAAGAGCTCCCTTGCAGAAGGATAGAGTGCCATCATCTGGTAGAAACCATATTCAGTTGCTGGCTATAAAAACAAAACTGCAAGGCACAGTCTCATCCAGTGAAGTGTCAACTTCTCAAGAAGCGTATAAGAATCCGGCTGACGACATTCCAGTTAAAATACTCCACCAGCTGTGTTTCCCACAAGGGATGCTTCCAGAATTCAGAAAGAGTCACGTAGAGATAGGATTAAAATGTGGGTTTAATTTAGATTTCCTGTAGATTCCAGAACTTGGGTCTCTTCCCAGATCAGCCTTGTCCCAGTATAGCAGCAAGTAATTCTCTGATTTGAATTTGCCTGGTAAGGGAGATGTTTCATTTCAGTGTGTCTGAAGTCTCTGATGACCTCATCCACAGTGTAACTTAGATATTTAAAAGCATTTTAACCTCATTAGTAGGTACACAACCATTACTGTTAGGAAATATAAAATATGAAGAGGATTTCATTTTGTGTTGAGAGGACAGAAGTTATTCTTGCTACATATATATAGAATAGTAACAGCCTCACATTCTGATATTCCTATATGTAGAATATATATTAGCTCCCAGAATACATTGGGGGAGTATATTTAAATAGGAGCTAATTATAATAAAGTATTATGATTGTAATTTTTTTTTTACAATTAACTCTCATTTATATGTATATGCCCTCCAGTGTATTCTGGGGGCCTAATTATGATATTAATATAATTTAAAATATAGAGTATTAATATAATCTAAAAATAATGTTGTTATAATCAGCTGCCATTTAAATATACTCCTCCCGATGACTTCTGGGAGCTAATTAGAGTAATGGTGAATTCACATCTTCAGAGTCTGTACAAAAATTAACTAATCCTCGCACCTTACCTGTGGAGTAGGTAATAAAGTATTTTTATCCTCACTTCGTAGATTTGGAAACCTGGAAAAAAAGATTAAGTAACTTACCTAGAGCCACACGGGAATGCAGTGAAAGAGCTGTCCTTAGAAATCCAGCATCTGTGGTTCCCAATATCATGCTCAATCTGCCTGACTACACTAGTCTATTCTGATTACATCATTTCCTATATTTATTTTTATTGAACCAAGCCTGGAGATCCTTCCTTACTTTGTTTTGTGCAGTCCTTGTCATGCTGGAGTCAAATGGGAGTTTTGCCTGAAAAGAGACCTAAAGATTTGGAACATCATTTATAATTCTTAATGTTACTCTGTTAACAGCTCACACATCATCATAGCCTGTCTTTTTCCTTGCTGCAAGGAGCAGCCTTAGAAGGAAACAGGTGTACAGTAGTTCACCTGTACTTACACTAGATCAATACACACTGTGGAAGCAAAATAACTCTTCTAAAGTGCTGGCTTTTTAAAAAAGGGTTTTGGTTACTGATTATTGTTATGGAACAATGTGCTGCAATGTTGTCTCCTGCGGAAACGAAAGTACAGTTCAAAAGAAGAAAATGATGAACACATCTTCACCATCTCTGTTTTTTAGTAGAATCATAGAAATTCAAGATGGAAAAGCCCTATTAGGTCATCTAGTCCATCCCTGCACCAGCGTAGCATTGTTCCCTTAAGTATATTTTAAGTGCTTCATCCAGTCTAGCCTTCCATCTATTTCTGCACACACAAATCAGTCACTATTTCTGTTGCTTTGCTCTCCACTTTCAATTAGCCTTGGCACACGGCAACAGAAATAAGAGGGAATTAGGCTGTTTTCTGCTACAGATGGAGCGTGCTCTCTGTCATATGCTCCTGTGATCTGTACTTCATTGTTCTCTGGTCAGAGGGGCAGTAATCCTATATTCCTGTGAATGATAGGGAGGCTGTATTGTATGTTTAAATTTGTTACTCTGTTCTCTTAGCTTCTGAAAGGGCAGCACTCAAGGCCCTGTGTGGCACTGGCAAACAGAAGTTGCTTTCCTTGTGAATCATTGTTTAATTCCCCAGTGCTAGTCAGGTTTGGGATCACAGATTTGTGAAGAGCTCGATATGTGATCCCTCCAGTGCTACGGTTGTTTCTCTCTCCAGGATGCCACTCTTCTGACCCCGTCTGGAGAGCCCAGTGGCACTAAGATTCCAGAAGTCACTGGGTAAGAAAGGTGTTGTAGGGCCCACATGTTAGAAAGGTTGGAGCAGAAGCCACCATACCCATTGCGGATAATAAGGGCCCAGTAGAAGGAGGGCCTGTGTATCCTATGTCCACAGCAGACAACCATTACAAATTTGTAATCCACATACAAACCACTGAAACTGAGGGACGGATACTCTGTCTGGCAGGATTTTGCCACATGATAGCCAGAAAACTCCCTGACTTTCAACCTCCAGACGTTTTTCCTAGTTGTTCTATCCTGGGGGGTGGGAGGGAGGGTTCCCTTCTTTGTCAGGCAGGGAATTTAATGTTCCAGAAACATTCATGTCTTGGGCCTGCACCCATCTTGGGAGACTCACAACGGGCAGAGAGAGAGAGAGAGAGAGAGAGAGTGTGTGTGTGTGTGTGTGTGTGTGTGCACGTGCACGCGCGCAGACCCAATGCTTTCGCAGTGCAAGCTAGACCCCTTTCTCCCATGGCAGCACAGTTCCCTCAGAGTGGTGCTGCCATGCTCTTCTCACAGGCTGCTGCCTTCAATATCCTGCCTCCTCAGGGGGAGAGGAGTGACAGTGCAGGGGGAGAATCCAAGTAAGGCTAACCCAGCTTGATCAGCTTCCTCAGCTCACTCCCATTTACTGTCCTCCACACCAGCTCTGCACTGACACCCTCCTCAGCACTGAGAGTGTGAAGAGGCACCACTCCCCTCGGCACAGCCCCAGCACTGGGCTGGCGGAGAGCAGAGGGCCTTGCACTGCCTCTCTGGAACTGGGTGAATTACACCCTTTTATGGGATGCTGAGCTCCCCAAACCTCTATGGACTTCAATGGAAAATGAGGGTGCTCAGTCCTTCGCAGGATTGGGCTCTCATACAGCAGCATAAGCAGAAAATGATGGTATGACACATATATTATCTTACAGCATTTGTGCCTTTATTTTCCATGTTCCACGTTTGTAGCTGGACTGATCTTTGGGACCATTAAAAGTGGCCAAAGTAGCTCAATCAGGCTTTAATACACAAAGGAGGAAGAAACTTGGCCAGAAAGTAGACGTTCAGTCCACAAATTAACCAACTGCACCCCTTGTACTAGGTAGTTTCTACTTTGTTTGTTAAAGGAACTATAGCAATGAGCCGCAAGCCTAAAGTTCTTCCATGTCTGCGTTGCTGTGTAAAATCCACTGCAGTCTGAGTGATGCGGGTGACATTTCATCTAAACTGGCGTTCTCAGCGTGTATCACAGGCATTCCAGTGCCAGGGCGTGTTTCCTGAACAACGGAAATTGCTTCCACTAAAAAATGAGTCAGACTGTGAATTAAAACGATTACATGATTTAGATGAAACATTCAAAGATATTCTTTGACTCTCCTGAAAAGTTTTGACTGTTTTCATAAATGATTTTTACAACACCGGGATATAAAGAATCTCAGCAGCACCTTCAGATGTGCTTCAAGAGGGACGTACATTTTATTTTCTTGCTTTATTGTTTAAATGCTAGAAACATGGAGACATGATTTTAAAACAGTCTCGCTTCTCTCCTAAGAAAATACAGCAAGGCTGGGTGACTCAGATGGAGTCACCTTTTAAAAAAAAAAAACCTTATGCACAAGCAAAAAATGCAGGACATGTTCACTCAAGCCCCTCTTTGGGGAGGGACTAAAGTTTCATTGCTTATGAAAATGGGCTATCTTTTTAACCCAGGTTTTTTTTGTTTTTTTTACTGGCAGTTGTCTAAAACAGAGGCAGTTCCTAGTTTTCTTCTTTCTTTCTTTCTAAAGTGTGTCCCATCTGTAAAAGAGAACTATATCCTGTTTGTTTGAATATCATTCCTGAACCACAGAAATACCTCAGTGGTTAGCATCCTGCCATCTTTGTTATTTAAGATCACCACCTGCAATTTTGGAGGGCGGTTTTAATAAATTACATGTTAAGTACATGCTTACATATTAAACCCTGTAGAAAGTAGTTAGACATGTAATGCAAGCATTGCTTACATCCAGCTGAAGATGGGAGTCAGTGAGCAGATGTACATTTCACTGAACAAGAAATACCCCTTTGAGGAGAGTACATGGGGCATGTTTGAGAGACAATGAAAGAAGACCAATAGAAATAGAAGAGAAGAAGGAAAGATATAGAGATGAGGTAGTAAAATCAAAGAAAACTAATAGATGAGTAGATTCAAAGTCAACCGGTTGATCCACATCTAGATATGCACTGTACAGCCAGCAGCTTCCATTCAGGTCATCGCAGGCTACTGTTTCCTCAGCACTGTTGAAAACCAAGCCACTTATTTAGTTCCTTGTATATAACCTTGAAAATCTTGGCTCTGGAATACTTTCTATATTATGAAGTAGCAATGGTTGGTATATACCATCTATAATTCATTGATTGATAGAGTTTAAGGCCAGAAGGGACCATTATGATTATCTAGTCTGACCTCCTGCATAACACAAGTCATAATCCATTGATAGATGTTGGTTACACCTACAATTTTTGTTGTTGTTTGTAATTCTTTATTGACAGACTGCTCTAAAAAGTATTGTCAGACCTGTCGGCGGCATTTGGGATAGACTAGCAAGGAGAAGAGTGGAGATTACCAAGCAATATGCTGGTGTTGGGGCAGCTGGAATAGAACAAAGGATATTTTTGGAGATAATGGAACAGGAGAAGCAGGATTTGGGGGAGGGTTTACATGTGAGAGGAGAAGGAAGGAGGGTTTAGAGTGACAGCTCTCTCTCTGCGTCACACTTGGGAACGTGAGTTCATGACAGCTGTTATTGATGCCATAAATTAGATTGTAAATCTGCAAATCTCAAAGCATTGTACAGGAGGGTAAATATCATTATACTTATTATTCAAATGGAGAAACTGGCACAGTGAAGTTAACTGACCTGTACAAGGTCGCCCAGCAGGTCAGGGGCAGAGCTGGGAATAAAACACACATCTCTTCTCTCTCCATCCTATGCCATAGCCATGCTAGTCTTCCTATAAACATTCATTTGGTTGACATTCAGGAAGATACCAGAGTTGTTCTTTGAATAGTGCCACTGTTAGTGCTCTACTTCAGGTGTGCGTGTGCTCTGGTAGCAGTGTCTGTTCTGCTGGCACATGCACCCTACACATCCTCCCACCCCATACAGAGGCTATATAGGGCTGGCTGGGTAAACCATCCTCAGTTCCTTCTCAACCATCTTTGGCCAGAGATGTAGTCTAGCATGTGACTGTTTGCTTTGTACCTGTTTCCCTCTTTTTATTAGTGTTTTAGCTTTGTAATTAGCTCTTAGTGGTAATAGGCTTAGTACCTTATAATAGGAACGTTGGTTCCATTTTTCTTTTCTTAAAGTAAATAAATAGTACATTTTTGTGGGGGTTTTTTGTTTTTCCTCTGTTGAGGGGTTAGAACAATTTTTCTTCCATCGGGGATGCTGGGCTACCCGGGATTTAAACAGTGCCTCTCTTGTCAAGAAGTAATCCCTGCTAGTGACAGGCACTCCCACTGCATTTGTTGCTTGGGAGACTCTGCCATTCCCAGCAAGTGTAAAATCTGCTCTTCTTTTAAAGTAAGATCCAGTAAAAACAGGGAAATTAAGTAAAGATTATTAATGATGGAGCAGGCTTTGGACCCAGATACAGAGAACTTCCCTGTACAGGGACCCTCCATGCCTGTCTCATCATCATCGAGATCACAGTCACCAAGAACTTCCATGGGAAAGACAGCACAAAAAATCCCTTTCACCTACCTCAACTGCTTCATCTCAGTCTTCAACATTGTCCAGTCATCAGTTTTGATGGTTTGGTCAAGTCCAGACCAATGGCCAGGTTTAATCAGCTGCACAACACAACCTCCCTTCCTCAATTTGGACACCACCTCTCTCTATTTCATCAAGCATGGGAGGCTGTAACATCGGACAGATGCGTATTAGAGGCCATTACTTAGGGTTATACTATCCAATTTACATCCAGTCTGCCCTTCCAACCTCCTTCTCCATTCCTCTTTAGGGACCCCTCATGAGCAATTGCTGACACACAAGATCTCATCACTCCTCCTAAGTCTGGGAGCCATATAGCCAATCCCACTTCAGCACAGGGGGAAAGGGTTCTATTCAAGATATTTTCTGATACCCAAGAAAAAATGAGGGTTGGAGGCTGAGACTAGGTCTTAGGCAATTGAACAAGCATGTCGGACATCTGAAATTCAAGATGGTGTCCCTAGCAGCTATAATTCCCTCCCGGAATTCCTTCCCTCAAAGATGCATACTTCTGCATAGCGATTCAGCCTTCTAACAAAAGATTTCTTCGTTTCACTCTCAATCATAATTATTACCAGTACCGGGACCTATTCTTCAGCCAATTATCTGCCCCAAGGGTGTTTTAGAATCATGGAGGTCGCAGCTGCCTACCTCTGTTGTCTAGGATTGGCTTTCTTTCCCTACCTCAACAATTGGCTCCTCAAGGGTTGGTCATATCAGGAAATATAGTTGGCAGTTTGAACAACAACTTCACTAATCCAAAGTCTAGGCCTGCCGATAAAACTAGAGAAATCCATCTTGACTTCTACACAAGAAATTCTCTTTATAGGAGTGCTTCTAGATTCGATAATAGGCAGAGCTTATCTCCCTCGCGACGGGTTCTCTGCTCTAAAGACACTTATACCAAGAACGTAGCTCATCCCTCAAGTTCCAGCAAGGACATGTCTGCAACTCCTGGGACACATGACAGCTTGTGTTTTTGTGACACAAAATGCCAGGTTGCATCTTCAATGTCTCCAGGAGTGGCTCAGGACTGTTCATGTATCCAACAAACACAGTCTAAACAAGCAGGTATCTGTACCCATTAAGGTCCTACAGTCACTCAACTGGTGGATGAATCCATCCAAAATTTGTGCAGTAATCCTGTTCAACCAGAATCCCCCTACAATCATGTTAACATTGGATGCTTCCCTCTTGGGATGGGGAACACATCTGGGTCCTCACGCAGTCCAAGGGAAATGGCCACAACAGGAACAGCACCTGCACATCAATCTGTTGGAACTAAGAGTGGTCAGAAATGCTTTCCTCCACTTTCTTCCTCTACTCAAAAACAAGTCCATCAGTATCATGACAGACAACATATAAATCGTCAGGGCAGAGCACATTCCTCCTCATTCTGCACTGAAGTGATTAACGTGTGGAACTGGTGCATAGCCAATTGGATAGTCATCTCAGCTTCCTTGCGGGTATACAAAACACCATGTCAGATGACCCAAGGAAATAGTTCTCCCTAAATTACAAATAGGAGTTGGACTCTTCAGTCCTCAACAAAATATTCTTAGTTTGTGTATTTCCAGAGGTCGACCTTTTTGCCATGGCAGCCAACAAACAATACAGGAAATTCTTTTCCAGAGGGGGGCTCAATTGCCAATCTCTAGGAGTTGTTTTCCTCATTACCTGGGCAAAGTGTCTTTTCTGTGCATGTCCTCTAACTCCATTGCTCTTAAGGTCCTTATCAAAAATCAGACAAGACCGAGCCAAAGTCATTTTGATTGCATCAACTTGGCCAAGATAAGTTTGGTTTCCTTGTTTCATCAAACTCATCTTTTGCCCTCCCAAATAAACCTCAACTGTTGTCTCACAATGTGGGTCAGATACTTCACCCCAATCTGAACATCCTGCAACTACAAGTTTTGTTCCTCAATAAACCACATGTTCAGCAGAAGTACAAAAGATACCATTAAAGGAATTTACTAGACCTACCTTCAGAAATGGAGACGATATAACCTTTGGTGTAACTGGCACCATCTTTCTCCTATCCAGTCATCTCTTTCCTCAGTCTTGGATTTCTTATTGGAATTGAAATATCCAGGCCTTTCTGTGAGTTCCCAACAAGGTTCGCCTAGCGGCAATAACAGCTTTCCATGTGCCAGTAGGTTTCTTAGTATTTGCTCATTTGACTGCAATGAAATTCCAGAAGGACTTATCTATCTTTTTCTGCAAATTAGAGCCCCTTCACTGCTTTGGGATCTCAACCCGTTTCTTAACCATCTCATGAAACAACCTCTTGAGCCATTAGCTATGTGCTTGCTGCTACATCTGTCTATGAAGACTGCCTTCTTGGTGACCATCATTTCTTCTTGAAGGGTTAGGGAGATACGAGCTCTAATGGCAGATTCTCCCTTGTTCCCCAAGGAGAAGGTATTTTTATGACCTCATCCAAAGTTCTTACCTAAGGTTTCCTCTCAATTTCATATCAACCAAACTAGTCACCTTCCATTTTTTTCCTAAACCACGTCAGTTTGCTAGATATTAAGCAAGTGTTAGTCTTTTTCTTGGACAGGACTAGGCCATTCAGGAAGAGACCCCAAGCCTCTTTTTGTTTCTGTTGCAGATAGCATTAAGGGAACGCCTATCAACACTCAAAGACTTTCTAAACAGATTATTGCCTGCTGTGGCTTTGCTGAGGTTACACCTCCCCTAAAAGTGACTGCATGCTCTACTAGACCAATCTATATCAGTAGCTCTACTCAAAGATGTTCCAGTTGCTGAAATCTACAGGGCTCCAACCTTGTCCTCGGTGCACACGTTTTCCAACCATTGTGCCCTAATTCACACTGCAAGATCAGATGTGGTATTAGGCAATGCAGTTCTTTCTTCAGTGATGGACCCTTTCCAAAACTCCCACCTCCTTAAAGGGTTACTGCTCGGGAGTCACCTAAAGTGGAGCACCCACAGGGACACTTACTCAAATAAGTTACTCACCTTGTGCAGTAACTGGAGTTCTTTCAGAGGTGTGTCCTGATGGGTGCTGTACTACCTGTCCTCCACCCTCTGCTTCGGAGCTGCCTCTGTGGCTTTACAGTAGAGAAGGAACTGAGGGCAGCTCGCCCACACAGCCCTGTAATAGCCTCGGTACTGGGCATGAGGATGTGTAGGGCACATGTACTGGCAGAACAGGCATTGCTACCAGAATGCTTCGATCAAAGGTGCAGGGGCACATGCACACTTGAAGTGGAGCACCCACAGGGACACACATCTTGAAGAACTACAGTTAGGGCACAAGGTGAGTAACCTCATCTTCTAAGGATTAAGGTAAATGTGAATGGCAGGCTATACCAGATAAATGCACAGTGAATAAAAGATTAATAAATGGTATCCGAACTGTTTATGCCCAAGCTTCATTGCATGTTGTTAAGCAGATGATAAAGATAAGGCTCAAACACTGTTGTGGTTTTGTGCTGTGGATTGGCCAGTCTCAGAGGACTTGTTTGTCTTTGTTAAAAGGGCATTAACATTAAGTTTAATGTCCAGTGTACTGACATTACAGACTGACATGGCTGCTACTCTGAAACCTGTCATTATGGATACTGAATAAGCTTTTACAGTGCACATATTTATCAGTCTCTCCAGCTAAAACTAAAGAGCTGACCTTAACTGTATGTGTACTGAGCGCATACTATAGTGGATCAATGTTTTCATATTCATGTTCTCTCTCTCTCTCTCTCTCCCTCTCTCTCTTGTTTTCTTCTCTTTCTACAGGTCAGCGTTGAAGTCTTGGTCGAATACCCTTTTTTTGTATTTGGACAAGGCTGGTCGTCCTGCTGCCCTGAGAGAACCAGCCACCTCTTTGATTTGCCATGTTCCAAACTCTCAGTTGGGGATGTCTGCATATCGCTTACTCTCAAGAATCTGAAGAATGGCTCTATTAAAAAGGGCCAACCCATGGATTCAGCTAGTATCTTGCTGAAGCACTCAAAGAATGACAGTCTAGCTGGAAGTAGACACAGGTATGTGGAGCAGGAAAATGGTATTAATCAGGGAAGTGCACAGATGTTATCTGAGAATGGTGAACTGAAGTTTCTGGACAAAATAGGATTGCCTGCAGCACCTTTGCTCACCAAAACAGAACCCAGCAAGCCCACGGCGACGAGGAAGAGGAGGTGGTCGGCCCCTGAAACACGGAAACTAGAGAAATCAGAAGAGGAACCACCTTTGACTCTTCCCAAGCCTTCTTTTATTCCTCAGGAGGTTAAAATTTGCATTGAAGGTCGATCTAACGTAGGCAAGTAAAGGCTGTTTGGGGAAAGGAAATTAGGCTATCCCTTGTCATTTTTATCCAGATTACTGTACTGTAGACTAAATAACCCAGTATTTACATGTTATCATCTTATTTTAGGTTTATGTTATAACCTTGTTGTTATAGTTGCAGCTGGTATTATGCAGGAGACAGGTGCATATGTTTTTCCACAAGTGTTTTGTCAGTGACTAGGTTTATTGAGAGCTACAGAAGGGGCAGTATCTGCTTCACGCACCCTTAGTGGAAATGAATGTGTTGTCATGGCTCCTGTTTTCTGTCACCTAGTGTAGAGCAGACTCCAGCTGTTCTTTTTTCTGTGAGGTGACGAGACGGGAACTGTAGCAGAGATCAACTGCACTGCATGCACTGTGTGTGTTTCAGTCCCAAGGAGGGATTGCAGCTCCCTGGCTGGGTCGTTAGGAGGTTCTCTCGCGCCAAGAGCACACTAAGAACCCAACACACACACATGATTAAAAAAGGATCAGACAGTCTTTGACACATTTCACAATCAAACCAACTCTTAGTCAAGGCTCTACAGTATATATATTTTCCCCCATGGGGTCCGACTGCACTGAATTTGATTCATAAAGTGACTGCCACGCAAATGTTTCTTTTCGGCTTGCTAGTGCAGTTCCATTGCCAGAGTGTAACATTCATTAAGGTTCTATGCTTGCATTGTTACACTGCTAGTTTTTCATAATGACATAGCCAGGGTGAGGGAAGCCTAAAGTTCGTTGGGTCCCCTAGCTAAGGGGAAACTTCTGGTTCTGTGCAGTGTTAGATAAATTGATCAGGTTATGCCATTGACATTTGCTTCCACAAGGTAGACACGTACTGCCCCTTTGAGAGCGCAGACATAAATTGTTTGCATTTAGGTTGCAAATCTTTGTCTTTAACTCTAGTACTGTTTTTAGTTCATGACGATGGACAACTGGTGCCACTTTTTTCAAAATTCAGTGTGACACAAGGAATCGGACGTTGAAGATGAACATAGAATGTCTTTAAGCACTTAAAATGCTGTTCACGCTTTCTTGTCGAGCATCCTGGTCTAACACTCAATAAGTACTGTATCTCACTTTAATCTGTTTGAGGGGGAAAAAAAGAATCTATTCAACACTGTTAACTACATATGACTATGTAGAGTTTTCTCACAAGCAAGATGTTGGAAATTTTAATGTGGTTTCAAAGGGATGAATGTGAATTATTGAACTAGTATGTGACAGTCATTGTCCACAAAGGACTACTTAATAGGAGGCACTTTTAAAACTTTAATGCTTGAGAAAGAGTTAAAGGCATATGCGAGCTGACAGATAATAAAAGAATAAGAGAGAGGAAAAAAGAAAGAGGAAAAAAATCATTATTGTCCAGTGTTTTTGAAAAAGATGGACTTTAAAGAATCTTGCAATTTGCACATCTTGAGTTTATCATTTGTGTGGTATTCCTGCAGTTTTTACCTAATAATGTTGTGGGGAAGGGAGGGGGACTGAGAGAGCATAAACAAATGTAGCAATTATTTACTAACCTGCCTAAGCTCTAGGCCATTTTATAGAGTTATGTTCCTTTTAAAGTTCATTTTTGGTCTTTCTGCCATATCTGTCGCACAGAACCAGGTCCTAGCAGGACAACTCGGAGAATTTTTCTTCAGATAAATTGAGAGAGCTTTCCAGAAAAGACATCTCTATACATAAGCAGGATTTTATAAAAAAAAAATGGTTATTATTTTATTATTATTATTATTTGTTGTTTTAATGACATTTTCCAGTTGAAATACAATCTTGATTTCAGAGTTTGGTACAAAACAGTAAGAGGGAATGGTGGTTTCAGACAGCTAAGTCTTTTTTGTTCCCAGTAATCTGAAACAAAGGTAGGGCCGGATCCTTAGAGGTGCTGTGCACCTTTGGTTCCTGTCAACGGGAGGTGCAAGTACTAAGCACTTCAGGTGTGAGCTGAAGCCCATTGCATTCAATCCCATTGGTTTCAGTGGGCTTTGGATTAGGCCCTCCATGATCAAGCCTTTATATTACTATTACTTTCGTTTTGTAATTGAGTTTGCATCCTTCAAGTACTTTTGAAGAAGCTGTACTAATAGGGAGAAGTAGGCTATAAAAGTTCTTGATTAGAGATACAGTATCTAAAAGGAACAAATTCCTTAAAAATCTCATTTTCCCGCTCCTAAAATACAGTATTTCCAGCTCCTTTATTTACAGAAAATCTGAAAAAAAAAAAAACAGCTTTTTGGTTCTTTTATTCATTACTTGAAATTTAGCTCACACCAGAACTAATTGTTTTTATACCATTTTCTGCGGTGCACCAAAAAGATTTAAATAAGTTTAAAATAGCTTGAAACTTTTCTTGAATTTCCTTGAATTTCATTAACCTCTCAGCAGGCTACCAAACAGCTGAGCAGGTTCATTCTCATGGTCACACTGCTTATCTAGTGCTGTACTTTTTTTTAACGTTTCTGCTCAGAGAACTTGCTTAATCTTCCATATACTCCGCTCAGGGCACTTGCAATTTATTGTTGTTTTGTTTGTTTTGTTTTTTGTTATGTTTTAACCTTTGATGGTAAGAGGAATAGAAAGATGTGGGCAGAATTAGATTTTAGTTCACGTTAGTACCACTATATTCATAATACACATACTCAGAAAATCTGAAATAAAACCACACACACACACACATCTTTTTGGCTAATAAAGAAGCAGGGACTCTTAAACTGACTGGATCTATTCTACTAACACTAACAATAAACAAATAAAAAAAGTTTGGAGCAATAGGAATGTATTAGTTCTGTGCTTGTATTTCAGATTTAGGAATTCTGAAATAATTGGTTCCTTCCAAGCAATTGTCCCTTTTTGTGCTTTTGCTTTTTTAGGATGTGCAATACTTTATGTGCCAACGTAGACCCACCCACGTGGTGGTAGCTAGATCTCACACCCTCTTCCACTTTCACCTTTTTGTTTTCTTTCACTGTTTTCTCTACCCTTCTCCTCCCAAAATAAAAGTGTTTAGGGCCTTATACCTCCCTTGATTGGGGGCACAGAATCTGTATGTAGTTAACAGGTGTGGCACACATGGATCGATGGCCCTGGATGGTCCATATTCTTTCAAATGTAAGTCCCTGGCCTCCGCAATATAAAGAAGAAGATCCAGAAAAAGGCTTAGTGGATGTTCCCTCCCACCAAAAAAAAAAAAAAAGATTTTTAAAGGGGGGGATAAGAATTTTGTGAATGTGAGGGACCTGTAAATCACAAACAGTTCAGTCATGAGTAAATAACATCATCTCTTACATGAGTGAAAGCAGCCTTCTACAGCATTATCAGTGTCATTTTCTCTTCAATCTATGCCTGTAACTGTTACTTTATATATATAATATACCTATACTTTACATGCACGTGTATATGAATGTTACTATCTGCTTGATGTACAATGTGGGTGAAATTCACCCCTGTGCAAAAAGCCAATACACCACTTATGTCACTAACGGGTGCATTAACTTGGTATTGGCTCTCTGTACAGGAGTAAATTGCACCCCTAAATGGACAGAAAGAGTGACTACTTTCAGTTGGCTGAATCTGGAGTTTGGCTCCAGTTGCAATGAATTAGCAGGCCCATGACCCCTCATTCACATGAGTAAATCCTTAATCCAATGGGGTGAGTTGCCCCATTGATAGCTCAAAGGAGTAAGGGGATGTCTGCTCTCCAGCAGCATAGTTACAGCTCTGCCACACTGTAGTGTACACACTTCCTACCTAGATGGAAGGGAGGTTTCCGTCGGTAGTGACTCCACTTCTCTGTCAGTGGAAGAATTCTAGCCACATCTACGCTGGGGATTAGGTCGACCTAACTGTGGTACTCAGGATATGACATTTTTCACAGCCCTGAGCAACATTGCTAGGTCGATCTAATGTTGAAGTGTAGATGTGGCTAGAATTCTTGTGGCTTGAGGTGCACAGTGAAAATAACAATCACAGGCATAGAAATATTTAGGTGAGTTCAGTGTAAAAGGATGAGTCATGTGCCTCTGTACAGTGTCCACTTTGCAATATTAACTGACAAGTCTTTTTTTTTTTTGTACCAGACCTGTTTAGTTTACAATGAAATGCATACAATCACCAAGAAATTTAGTCAGGGCAAAAGAAAAAAATAAACAAGAACCTCTTTATAGGGATTTCTAAAAAACCAATATATCTCTCTATCTCTCTATATATAATGACTGTTCCTTATAGTGTTTAACTTAGGCATCGTTTCAGTTTGTCTGGGCCACATCATGGGGAATTTGGAGTTTGATGTCACTTACCTCAAGTCCTTTAGTTGAAACCCAAATTGGATTTTTGTTTGAACTATTTAATGATTTTGTACATTGTTGTTGTGGGGTTTGGGGGGGATTTTTTTTTTTAATGTATGTTTGGGTGGGGGGGGTTCCGTTTTTTTTAACCCTGTCGTCACTTCGTTAAACCGTTGTTCTGTCATTTTCTCAGCACCAGGAAGTGACATCACTGCTCGTTTCCCTAAAGCAAGGAACGTTTAGAAACCTTTCACACCTCTTACTCAGGGATGGGGCTGGCGTATGTGTGGTACACTGATGTGACCAGAAGCAGCACTTTTACTGCTCTGGAGTAGGGATGTACAATTTCAAGGACAAGTTTGGATTTCCTGCATCTCGTGGATTAACTTTGTAGATATCACATAAATCGCAATACAAAGCAGCAGATTCAAAGTGAACCGTAGCTGTTGGTTACCATGAGACTCTCTTGTTGCATAGAGATTAATTTTACCTAAGTATGTTGCCAATATTAAAGAAAATGATGGAATTCTGTTAATGCATGTGACTACTAAAATGAAAAAAAAATGTTTCAGGGAGAACCAATCTTAACTATTTAAAAAACACTAATAGTGTTATTTCACTAGGGTTCTTAGTATGTAATGCCATGGGCAGGAGGACACAGTTCTGCAAACACTTATGCATGTGCTTAACTTTAAGTATCCAATTAGGCCTATGGAAGGCACGGGGACTATACATGTTAATGTTAACTACATGGATAAGTGTTTGCAGAAATTAGTGGCTTGATCATTTAGAGCCAGATTGTGATCTTAGTTACAACAGCTATACGTTTGGAGTAACTATCGACATCAGTGGAGTTAGTCCAGACTTGCACGGGTGTAACTGAGTTGAGAATCTGACCTGTTGTCACTTCTATTATGAAGCATACCCAAAAATGGGAAAGTGCAACCTGCACTCTTCTAAAATAATTTCCACTTCTTCCTTTCCCTTGACTGCGGACAGCACCAAACAGCAGAGTCCAATCTGTGGACTTACCCAGTGTTGATGTGAAAAGCAAAGGAATTTTAGCAGAGTGTGGTCAGTGCTTTTCTTTTCATGGCTTTTTTTTTTTCCCCAATCCCCAAAATCCTGAAATAAACAGAGTCCACCCACAAACATAGAGGTGTATGTGTGTGTATACATGTGCACACACACACACACACACACACACACACACACATAAAAGCAAATGATTATGTTCAGTTGATTTTGTATCCTTTTCAAGGACAGCGTTGTATTTTCTGTTGATAAGGAAATTCCAAACAAGTTGCACACCTCTACTCCAGAGTTAATTTCTTTTACATAGACGACCTCGCTTCAGATGTGTTACCTTACTGATAGGATCTTTTCTTGTAGCACTATACCTTGTGGGAATATTTTTTTGATGTAAACCTAATTTGAGAAGCTTACAAAAAAAAACTTTTTGGAAGCACTCACATTGAGGAGTACAGGTAATGTTTTAAAAAATTGCACAAAAGAAAAATGAATGTTGGAATGATTCATTCAGTGTTTGAAAAAGAGATGGATCTGTTGAAACAGTGTGTTTCATACCTTGTTTGTAAAAAAAAAAAAAAAAAAAATTTTTTTTAAAGTACAAAAGCAGAGAAAGGTTGAAAGTTACATGTTTTTTGTATATAGAAACTGTCACATTTAGATGATCTGATTTGTATTGGCTCTGGACAGGAAGAATTATATACTTAAAAGGCTCTCAAAGAACAACTATGCTCAATTTTCTGTTCATATCACATAAATCCCAATGCGGGGGAAGGGGGGAATGCTTCACACTGTTTGTTCCTGCGCTGAAAATATATCTTAAAGCACCCTGCATAGTTTAGATTCTGAAGCCATTGTAACTTCTTTACTCCCTCTGGGATGCTGTTCTACATTTTCAGCACTTCCTGTTCCAATTAACCCAAAGACTATAACTTGAACAAGAAGTGTTTATAACAAGGGATCCTCGCTTACCAGTAAATAAGAGTAATATCCAACGAGACATGGCCTTTTGTGTACACACACCCTCCCACCTCATTAAAACAGGGGGTAAAGACATGAATTTCAGTTTTTCCAGATGTGCTCTGAGCTTGGACAGGTTCTTTCTCATTTGATTTAGAGATTCATGTTATTCACAGGCCAAAATGAAAGAATCCTTGAGCCATTTCCAAGGAAAGGGCCCTTTCCTTGGCCAAAGGTCAAGTTGGACAGCTGGGAGCCTACCCACCGCCGGGATAAACAGTTAACTTTCAGAACCCTTCTCTCCCTCCCCTGACAGCCTGTAACGCAAGCTTCAGTTCTGATACCTAATGGTCACATGGGGGGGGGGAAATAATTACGTTAAAATGACTCCTTGACACCCAAAAGAATGGCCCCAAATGTATTAGAATGAAGTGCATTCAGCCAATAGGTAGTTATACAATAACAGTCTCTAAGATTGCTATAGTTTTACTCGTCGTTATCTGAAAGGACTCAAGTCTTCCACTGAGAATTAATTGGAGGCTTCATCCAAGTTTGGCTTTTTTGTTGTTCGTTTGTTTCTATTCTGAGTGATCAAAGCTCCTGTGCCCTTTCCCTTGACCATGCTGCAGGCACGCATTGGAAGTGTTGTTTGCATTAATCCTTACTCACTCTTTGAAGCTGTACTACTGGGTTGTGTGTGAAAACAGCAGCAGCCAACTAGATCTGGCCCCTGATGTTTGCTTTAAAAATAAAGAGCCTGATGATTCTGGCTTTAGAGAGAGAGACTCTCTCTCTCTCTCTCTCTCTCCAGTTGAAGTCAGTAGTTGCTGGATCTCTGTAACTGTGGCTGCAAGTGGTTGAATTCCTGTCTTCTGTCTGGCCCTTTGGCTACTTAGCAAAGTTACTAATCTTATTAAGGCAGCAGGTATAACTTTTCGCAGACAGTCAGCTAATGTTGCAAATCACTAATGTATGTATTTCTGTCTTTGGCTTTTTTAAAATATTAACTTTTTGTGAACACTGTTCTCTCTGCAGTGTTTAAAAAGGGGGATTTCCAAACTTTTCCATTCAAATTAGCTACTGAAAATAATTTTGTAGTAGCAGTGTCAGTCTTTGACAGCCAGCATGCTTGGACTGGCCAACTAGCCATGGCACTTGAGGAAAGTCCTCGTGTGGGTAAGTCTAGTGATTCTACAATAATAGTCTCCAAGGTTTTCATTGCTTGGTATTTCTGAAGAGTGTTGTTGCAAATCACACTTCCAGTGTTGCGCCTAATGTAGGCTCAGAAAAAGGGATAATGCAGCTTTGTGTTGAGGAGAAATCAAGCTGACATGGCCAGTACAAAGGAGAAATAGGGAGGGAATAATGTTTTGCACCTTAATGAAAAGAGGAGAAAATTTTAAGTGCATACAGACATAGTTAAGAGCTTTTATTGTGACAGGAGAACTTTTTTCCATATGCGTGCATACTCTCTGTAATTCCAGTGTAAAATATTGTACTTGCACTAGCTTTTTTAAAACAAATATTAAAAAAAATGGAAGAATTCATATTCTATTTTCTAATGGTGGTGTGTCTATTTGTAGGATACACTCGCGTCTGTTTATTGAATTTTATGGTCCCTTTCTTTGATGGTGCTTGCAGGTTTTCTAGGTAGAAATTATTTCATTATTATAATAAAACAATGTTTGATTCAAAATTTGAACAAAATTGTTTTAAAGAAACTGTCTGTATACCAGTACAAGTTTATTGTTTCAGTATACTCGTACTAATAAAATAACAGTGCCAATTGCAAATGTGTGTCTGTCTTTATGCGTTAAGAAAGAATGAGAGACAATTTTCCTATGAAAGAATAATTTGTCCATTTAATTTGTCCCCCTTCAGATTTAGCTTCAGCCACAAGTTTTTATGGAGTTTGTTTTTATCACTATACATAGAAGTTTGCACATTCCCACATTCAGCATATAATCCTATCCAGTCCGCCAGAGTGAAGCCGTTTATTTCATAACAGAACAGCCAGGGTGCACAATATGATCACTTTATATGAGTAAGTTCATCATGGCAGACACATTCTGTGCACTGTTTTTTGGCTACAAATGAGGAAAGAAGATACCCATTCTTAATCCTCTCTGCTGTGGCGCATGCAGTGTTATGAAAATGGTTAAAACTCACTCTTTTTTAAAGACTTCATGTGTGGTCTTCAAAATTATCACAAACTTTATTTGTCACATAGGAGCTTTGGGCTATTTATTACATATGTTTGGAAATGTTATCCATGTCAGCGGTGTAATAGCTGATGCTATGAAGTCACATCCAGAGGACAGGCCTAAATGTCTAAATGAATAAAAAAGAACTAAGTCTAAGGCAGATGGGGGGGACGAGGGGACCCTTATTATTAGTGGGCAAGACTGGTTGCATTTAGGGCACTTTCAGCATAGAAGTCATGCAGCAGGTGGCAATACCGCAGCTTATTCAAAATTCTTAACCAACTCCCAAAGAAAACACATTGCTTCTAGACAGAGCAAACAAGTGCCTTGCTGCAGGTGGGCTTTAGCGGTGCAGTCACACTGCCACACCTAGGCCTTGTGATTGTCCCACTCTAACCCAAAAAGCCAAATCCTGCAGTGTTTCTGAGGTCAGCTGCAAAATTCCCATTGACTCCAACAGCAGAGGATTTGGCCTAAATGCCCATCAGAGTTTGGCAAGAGAAGCCTGATTTAGCTCTCATTTACACTGGTGAAAATTAGGAGCGACTCCGTTGAAGTCAATGGGTTTATACCAATGTGAAACTGGTGCGTGAGAGAATTAGGCCTAGCAGGAGTTTCAGACCACAAACGCCCATGGATTAAAACATTAATCGTGGATCCAGTGATGGTGTCATACTGTGTCTTGGAAGACTTGCAAAAGCTCTCACCTTTCACCATCCTCAGCAAACTTCCCGAAAGCCCTCCTTGTGCTTCCTGGAACGACCCCTGCACACAACACCTGACAGCAGCAAGGGCAAAATCCAACACTTACCCACTCAGGGCGATGGGGGAAGGCACAGAAGTGTGCCAGTCACATGGTGCTTTCCAGAGCCCCCCTGAGGATGCTGAGCAAGCTAAGGCAGTGGGCTGAGGACAGTGTGTACCTCTTCTTACCACAGACCATCCTCACCCCTGGTCCCAGCACATTCACTGACCACACACAGCACTCCCTGTCAGACCACAATCCCTCGGTGCTGTGGTGTAGGCACCACTCCTACAGTAGTGCTCCTCGGCCTCCCCTGCTGTCACACAGGGGACATAGAGATGCATATGCCTTGTGCAGGCTTTGGCTTTAAATGTGTATTATCGTACCCAAACCTGTTAAATCAGATTTGTTTTAACTAGCTTCATTTTTTAAAGCAATGTGGCACGTTAGCTACATCTTGATGGAGCCAGTGGGGCCAAATTCTAACTTTCCTCTTATGCACTGATGTCAGTGGTGTTGCAAGGGTGTGGAAAGCAAGTCAGAATTTGGCCCCGTGTCATGGGTAGCCGCTGCTTAAGACACTTGCAATGTAGCGGAGGGGGGGGGGGCTCTGTTGGCAGCTGACCGGTAGTAGTTCATGAAGTGCAGCACAATGCTAAGCCCCTGGGAAGGACACTAAGAACTGGAGAACCTTGTAAAATGATCAGATGAGGTAGCTCAAGTTAATTGCTTCAGGGCCTAATACTGCCAGGTGTAGCACACCCTCAACTTCCAATGACTTCAACAAGAGTTTGGCTTCTAACTAGAGCAGGAGGAGGAGCTGGGTCCTACAGACATTGAGGGCACCTGTCACCTCACCAAACTGGGTCCTGAGTTAGCCTCAGGCCAATCTCTTTGTTCCACTTTCAAATGTGTGCCTGCTGTACGCATACGTATTTGTACCGGGGGCACTGTGAAAGGAGCCATCTGACTGAAGGTGTCCTCTGAAGAAACACCCAGTTGAACCACACAGGGTGGGTCTCCACCAGTTGAACTGCTCTACAGCTGGCTGCCTTCTGTTGCTTATTTCCCTTCCAGTGGAAACAGTTGCTGGTTACCAAGAAGAGGGTAAGGTGCTATTAAAAATAATTCAGCATCATAGTGATGGCTTCTTTTTTCCCCAGCATCGCATAGAACCTATAGAACCCACCAGGCTTCTAAAGCCTATGGGTACGTCTACGCTGCAGCTGGGTGGTGAGAGTCCTAGTGCTACCTTAGCTTGAGCTAGTACACTAAATATAGCAGTGTGGGTGTTGCAGCATGGACTAGCCACCTGAGTCCAAGCCCACCCAAAACCCTGAGGCCTTGGCTACACTCAGGACTTCACAGCGCTACCGCGGCTTGCAGCGCTGCAGGCTCTGATTACACTGGTGCTTTACAGCGCTGTACTTGCTGCGCTCAGGGGGTGTGTTTTTTCACATCCCTGAGTGCAGCAAGTTGCAGTGCTGTACACTGCCAGTGTAGCCAAGGCCTGAGTCTAAGCTTGGGTGGCTACATCCACACTGCTATCTTTAGCTCACTAGCTCACACTGAGCTAGCAAAAAAGTGTCCACCCACGCTGGACATCACACCTTCCAGCTGCAGTGGATAGTGCCTCATTATTCACTAGTGGGACCTTTAGTAGTCTTTCACACCTGTGCAAAGTGGGTGTAAAATGCCATCAAGTCCGAATAGCTGCATTTTACATACTGTTGTTTGCACAGGTGTAACTGACTCCATAATGGCCAAGGCAGGGGAGAATCAAGGAGTTTTCACTGCAGAAAAGAAGCCGTTCCAATGTGTACATTAAAGATCTATTCTTTTAAATGTGCAGAGGTTTAAAAAAAACTTTACATTTATAAATGTAGCCCCAAAAAACATATAAAACCAATTAGCATCCCAACCTGGGAGCATCTTGGAGACAGCCACACTTTTGAAGTATGAAGGCACAAGTATGGAAATGCACTGGTGGTATGAGTGTATATTCAGTATAACCTCATTCCTTGAAAAAGTTTTGATTTACCTGTATACAAATACACTTTTCTTATGGGGGCAAAAGGGGGGGAAAGGGGGGACAGTCTACTCTTAGTTATACCTATGTAAATTCCAAGTAACTTCATAGATTTCAGTGGAGCTACTCTGGGTTTACATCAGTTTAACTGACAGCAGAATTTGGCCCACAATATTTTTATTTATTTTGTAGTAAAGAAAGCATTCGACTGCCTTGTTAGAGTTCACTACATATAAATTCCAACTTCAGAAGAAAAGTTAATTTGCAGGGCCTGGGAGCCTGATTCTCATTTACACTTAAGTTTCTTTACACTACTCTGGCCATGTAAATGGGCCTTAAAATGAGCGTACATATACCAGGGCAGAGTCGTCTTGTAATGAGAATCAGGTCCACAGCGTTTAATGGAGAATACTTAACATTTAATTCTAAACCACCTGCCTTCAGATGAAGGATCATCTAGGCTTTTCCCATTATGCATAATCTGATTAACACCATCAATGACTGATTTGGGAATTAGATTTGTTACTTAACATGTTCCATTGTACCGATTCTCTTTTATCTTTTCTAAACAACAAAGAATGCTAGAATAATTCCATTTGCTTTCCTGCCTGCCCCTCTTCCCACAGGTCACAGGTTTGCATTCCAAAGGAAGTCTATATCTTTCCATGGAAGGAAAAATAAGACACTGAAGTTACTTCAGTTTCCAACTGTATCGATATCTCAGTAACACGCTAAAGTAAGTGGCCGGTCATTATTAATTCATTGGTATTCACTCTAATAACATTTATCATAATGAACTACTGTGGTATTCCTGGGGATTCAATGTGTACTTCCAAAGAAATTTCATTGTGATTTATCAATTAATTACTCTACCATTACAGTTTATTGAAGTGTTGCCCCGAGTCTAAAATATTAATTATTGTCTTCACAGCAACTGCTTTAACTCAAGATCAGACAACTGGCTTCTTGCAACGAAGTCTTCAGCTGGTCTACTGCAGGCCATATTTTGCTCTCGGATACACCTATGACTTCAAAATAGTTGCACCAGGGTAACAGAGAGATGGATTTGACCCCTTTGGCCTGATTCCCCAGGCCTTGCTCAATGTGTAATCATTTCTACACCCGGGTAAAGCAAGTGTGTATTCGTAGTCGCTTTGTGGCAGCTGAAATGACTATGCAAATCACAAAGCTGTGCAGAATGAGGCTGCTGATGTTGAGTATTGCTGTGTGTCTACAGCTTCAAAACCTATTCAGAGATTATGTTAAAAACAGGACCCCTGAGACTCTGAGGATTGTATCCACCAAAAAACTGGTACCCTGTTAAATGTTCTGGGTGGGGGTGGGAGGAGGAAGCACTCACTACATTATAACGCCAGTGTCTATGGAGAGGTAAGTCCGTTAATATAGTGATTTAAATACAAAAGGCCTTAAAAGGCACATGAAATGTCATTGATACAGCTCCAGTATTTTTAACATCACAGTGAAAATGCAGCAGCAACGGTGGCTCATCCAGCCATCTGAAAGGTCAAAAAGTATGGCTTTGATCTTTGGTTACACAGATCAACATACTGAACATCAACATCCCCTCCCAGCCGGCAGCTCCTACAGCCCGTACTGCTGGAGAAGTGCTATCAAGAGGTTGTGGGGATGTTTTAAAACTTGGTAACAGCGATCAGGGTCTGGAAGGCTAACTCACTGTGAATGGAGGCTTCTTTATCAGAGAGAAAAATAAATGGTGAAAAAAAATAGATTTAAAACAAACAGACGTGACTTTAAAAGATGAGGCTATTGCATCATGAACCAAAATAATCCTACATGGCGCTGTGTTTGATGGCATGTCCTTCTGCTTAACCCCGTCACCAGTGGCAACTGACCCATCTACTTCCACTGCCTGGGGGGTTTGCCCCCATGAAGCTCTAACACAAAACACAGAGGAAGTGGGGAGAAGCGGCAGACGCATTTCACAGGTCCCAGTCCTTGGTTAAGAAAACACCTGGCTGTGCTGCTGGGTGACCCGGATAAATGTCGCCCTCCTGCTCAGCTCTTTGAGCTTGGCAGCTCCCACATAGGTGCAGGTGGATCGCAGGCCCCCGAGGATATCAAAGATGGTGGTTTCCACGTCCCCTCTGTAAGGCACTTCCACGGTTCTGCCCTCCGAAGCCCTGCAGACAGAGAGTTGGAAGTAGCGTGGAATGAATTTTTCAACACTCAGCAGCTTATCGTTTTAAAGAACCTTCCGCTCTTTACTGATTGCTGCCCGTTCCTGTTGGGTGTTCAAAGGTTGTGCAGTGCATTGTACCAAAGTCATACCAAGTACTGTGAAGAGGAAGCGAATGCTTCTGGCAAATGCCCAAACAATGCCTGAGCACACTATGGGCTTGATCCTTCTGTTTTTACTAAAGCAAAACTTTTATGTAAATGGCAGTTTTGCCCCAGGCAGTAAGATTGAGCCTTACCCCAGCAGACAGACAGGCCAAGGCAATGTTTAAAAATATTGGGGCTAATCCTCCACTGGTATAAACTGCCATAGCTTCAGTGATGTACCAGGGCCCGTGCTAGGCCAGGGCTGAGCCCTGGCACCTCTAGGCTTGGCAGTTCATAGCCCCGGCACCTGCTGGGCTTGCTGCATCCGTTATGAAAGTAGAAAAATTGCCTGAGCCCCAGCACCTCTTTCATTACAAATTAAGCACTGAACAGAGCTACCCCTATTGACTTCATCTGAGGCTCTGTCCCATGCACGGGAAGTGTGCCTGGTGCATTACAGAACAGATAAAGATTAGGCTTCTCTGCCAGGAGAGTTTACAATGTACCAACCCAATTCTGCACTCCTCATTTACACTGCAGGGGGCTTACTCAGCTGAAGGCAGAACTCGAGCTATTCCAACAGGGCAGACGGCAGAAATACTTTATATAGTGTAAATGACTGGCACAGAGGCAAACGTCCTGCACTGTCTTTCAAAGCACATTTTCGTTATTCCTCAGGAGGCAAAAAGAAAGAAGTTGAAGTCTGTGGGCTTAGGTCAGGGAAGAATTTGGTCTTGTGATTTTTCACACCTATCCTTCCTGTCTCACTATCCCACCCTTTGCAGTCCCTGCTGTAATGGAATGTCCCCAGCTGTCATCTGCTCTTTGTGTTCCTTTGAATAAGATGATTGGGCAACACGAGGCAAACATCTTCTTTGGGGCAAGGCAGAGGGGCTTAAAATGTGCATTATCCTGTGATTGCTGGGAATAGGATCTTGTGCTTTAAAGTGGTTGGAAAGCTTCATTTGTGTCCAAAATCCTAAAGCCACTTCATAGTTAACGTGTTCAGAAAATGATCAAGCAGCAGTTGGTTATATAGCACATTAGGAGAATGCAATAATGTGTATTTTGGACAATATTTTACTATCTGTTAGGGTTTAGGGTTGGGTGTCTTTTTACAACAGGGAAGGTCAAAGATCATGATTTCAAATACACTCAGGTTGTAACACCTCCAGAGAGCTACCACTACCTGGAGGAAAGCTTGCATATACTTGATCAAACTAGATTCTCCAGGGACCAACTGAGAAAGAAAAGCTATTTAACCAAAAATCCTGAGTTTAACCTGACTCAGGGCCTTCTTTCTGCTCCAGCAAATGGCAGGCCCTCTGGTCCAAGGAAGAAATAGCCCCATCAGGAGTGAGTGAGATGCCGGTCTCCATCCTAGAGAGGTGATGGCTGAGGAACCATGAGCCTAGATGTGGTGCCCTTGGTGTACCACTGGGGGAAATACAGGAGCAGTTGCCCTGAACTGTGACAGGGTTCTCAAGGCAAAATTTTCAATTTTGAGAGCATAAATCCAGTGGCCTGATTTTCACAGTGGATGAGGGCTTCCATGGGGGACATGATAGCAGTTTTCAGGTATCTAAAAGGGTGTCATAAGGAGGAGGGAGAGAACTTGTTCACCTTAGCCTCTAAGGATAGAACCAGAAACAATGGGTTTAAACTGCAGCAAGGGAGGTCTAGGTTGGACATTAGGAAAAAGTTCCTAACTGTCAGGGTGGTTAAACACTGGAATAAATTGCCTAGGGAGGTTGTGGAATCTCCATCTCTGGAGATATTTAAGAGTAGGTTAGATAAATGTCTATCAGGGATGGTCTAGACAGTATTTGGTCCTGCCATGCGGGCAGGGGACTGGACTCGATGACCTCTCGAGGTCCCTTCCAGTCCTATAATCTATGAATCTATGAATGGAAGTTGCGGGACTCAGCACTTCTGAAAATCAAATCACTTCTGTTGGTACCTCAACACAGACTGATAGCTGGGATTTTCAAAGGAGTGCAAGGCACTCAACACCCACAGAATTTCAATAGGTTTGGGGTAGCAGTTCCCTCTGGCAGCTTTGAAAACCCTAAGCAAGCCCTTGCCTTTAGGCACCCAACATTATAAATGCTGAGGTTAGACTGGACACTTTCTAGAGATGGCACTTTGGGCCAGATTTGGCTTTGGGCTAGAATTTGTGGCACCTCAGTGGAGTTAGTTTAGCGTTACCCCTATGGAATTGAAGGCAAAATCTAACAGCCAGTGCCAATGCAGCAGAGTATTAGGCTGCTTGGCTGGATTCCAAGGTTTGCTGCTAGCAGGAATCCCCCGTACACAATTATGTAACCTACTGCTTACGACACAGCAGTAGCAGCCTCTTATTGGCTATTGAAACTTTCAGAGACTGAGCCCTCTCCCTCGTCCTCAGTTGCCTGTGAGAGTCGGAGAAGCTTGTGTAACACATTCCCTGAGGACTCTAAGCCTTCATAAATTAGGGAGTGGAAAAGAGGGAGTGCGCATCTAACAGGATGGCAGCTTGTGCAGAATTTCTGGCAGGGGCTGAAAGCAACTAACCTTTATGTTTAAGTAGCTAAATTTCCTTCTGCACTGTTTATCCCTATGGGACACTAGACTTCAATGGTGTTATCAATTTACTCCACTGTCAGAACCTAAGCGATGAATCTTGCCCTCAGTTACACACACACACGCTCACTCTCTCTCTGTTGTAAGCAAGGGGTGGAATTTGGCCTTTCAGTTGCCACCCCAGCACCAGCATGTGGGCTTGCATTACAACAAGGATTTTCAAACTTTACCCACAACCTTCACCAACATCAGTAGTGGCCTGTCACTAACTGAATTGAGCCTCCACAGATTTGCTTGGGCTAGTTTGGGTGGTCTGTTCCATTGTGAAATGGTCATTAATGACACACTGTGCTGAACAATGTAATGGTTTAGACCTGCCCTGCTGTAGACACGCTCCAGTCACCGACATAAAAAAGAGGGCAAAAGTAGAGTTTGTAATTGCAGCTCAGATGAAAGGCTGCCAGTGCCTGAGTGTAACTGTCAACTGCCATTTTTAAATTATAAGATAATTGCTAGTGCCATCCACTCGGACTGTTAGTTCCAGATGCTTTGATGCCAAGCGGCGGCATGGGGAAAAAAATTAACAGCCTCTTGGGACTGGCATGAGACGTGATCGAGTGAATTACAACTCATGCAGACTGCCTTGTGCAACATTTCAGCTTGTCCTAAACAGGGCCATTCTCTTGTGCAGCATTTTAGCTGCAAAGAAAGACTTCCCACTGCTATTTGGCAGTGTTAGGACACCCTAGACCTTGGGTCAGGGGAAACAAGTAGGGACTGCCTGGTTCCCCCCACCCAACAGGTTGGGGAGGTGGAGTGGCTGATCGCAAGTAGGGGAGACTATATTACACTCAGCAACGTCCAAAAACTCCATCCCTGCCCAGGAGCAGAACCACAATTCTTCCCCAGGGCTCCTTCTGGGGAAGCACAGCTATGTGCTGCCCCATATCCAAGGCACTGAGCAAAGGCTTAATCTAGCCTGTGGTTTCTCAACTGGGAGGTTGCAGCCACCCTGCCCTTCCCATACTGCTAAATCGGAGGGGGGGGGGAGGGGAAGAGCCTGCCTTGATCCAAATATTACCCGCTGGCTATACCACTTGTGTATTTTTATTTTTGCAGGATTAACCCCTTTAGTAGGGACTAAATCGCATTGCATGCTTTCTCTTAGCTCTCTTCCCCCCACCTTCCCCTCTCTATTCCTTTGTCCTAAAGATGTCTTTTTACTTCTCCCCAAAAGGTTTCCTTAGGAAGTGGAGTAGACGCAGCTGTGTTCAGTATTTGGCCCAGATTATTGGACCAGTGAGTGGGGCAGCTCTGTCTCCTCGATGGGTCTGATTTCAGCCAGATCAGAAGGCAGAAGTGCCATGACCATGTCTGTGTTCAGCTCTTCCCCGATGACTGCACTTTGCCTGCCACTAACTTTTTTGGTCTCCATTATTACAGGCATTTTGTTGCAACCCAATATATGATACTGAATAGCTCAGGAAATTTAGGCCAATGCCGCTAGACTTAAATGCCTTAGGGCAAAGATTGTGTCTTGCCTGCCTTCTGTAAGTACTATGTATGTCTATATGGCACTTTCTACATCTTTAAAAACAGTTGATAATAATAATAATAGGCAGAAGTTCTGAAGACGGATCCAAGCTGCTAAATTTAGGCTTGGACGAAAGTTTGGGAGGCGTTTGCATCCTGGGTTGTGGCTTGGCCTGCTGCAAAATTAAGGGCTGTGCCAGAGTGGGGATATGTCTGTGAACTCCATTTTGTTTGGTCACCCCCATTTTGTTCATTATAACCTTCCTGCTGGAGTGTGACCTTCGTGTTGTATTGTGAATTCCTTTGTGGATTAGAGTATCCATTTTATGGTAGGGGCTGGCTGGACCCCTCATGGAAAGACTATGTATGAGGAGGTATGACAGCACCATCAACACTGAATGATTATCCCCTACTGGAATAATGGGTTTTCTACTGGTATGGCCATTAACTATGAATAACTCTCTACACAGAAGCCAACTGGGGGAAGAAGGGGCCTGGAACCCACAACTCCCCCAGTTAAGTGCACAAGAACAAAAGAGGGACTAAGATAAAAGATAGGTGATTCTCTAAGGATGCTCATCAAACCCAGGATTCACAGCAGGGCTGATATCAGGGTGAGAATGTTGTTGTTGTTTTCCATAGATCTGTAACTCTCTAGTGCTTTCAAGAGTAAAGTGTCTGTGATTAAAAAATTCCTTTGTTAAGAGTGCCTTCCTTACCTTCTTGTCACACTGTCCCTGAAGATACCAGAGCTCCCACAGCCAGGTGCATTCTGGGGGGACTTGAGTAAGCAATGTGGGGCTCAGGCACTGGTTCCAGGAGGGGCTCAGACAGATGGACTGCCAGGTTCCACTGCCCAAGAAGGGTGTCAAACAGGTAGTCTGTACCTCTGTTTGTGTGCCTGAGACACCCAGCGTTAGAAACAGTGCCCAGTCACTATCCGGACCCAGGGATCTTGGAAGCATATGGCCCCAGGAGTTGGGTCTGTTTACAACAGCCTGGTGCTCATCCAGAAGAGGGAACAAGCCCAGGTTGTAACAGGAGCCAGTTGCAAAATTCAGATCCAGAAGTAGGTTTGGTGGTGATTCCATCCCATAGCGAAAGCAGATTATAACTTGTACCTGTATTCAGCAACTCCTCCTACATGCTTCTTCATGGCCGTATCAGAGCTCATCCCATAGAACAGTTTCACCTTCTTGCCATTTTTTTCTAGAACCTCTCCAGCACATTGATCGTGGCCTGCAAACATTCCTCCAAGCATAACAAAATCAGCACCAGCTCCTGTGATCAGCAGAGAATGTGAGATTTGGGGGGGGAGGGAGGAAGAGAGAGAGCGAGAGAGAAGGATAAAAGACAATACAAAAACAGCCATGCAGCCAAAAATGATAGCCAGCCCTGAATGCTTCAGAGCAGGGAAACCACCTTAACTGTAACAGACACAACTGAATTAAAAGACATTCTTTACCAGCGGGACTTATACACACCAGTGTCGTATTCCCTTGATATTTCAAACAAGGGGCATGCTGAAATACTGTGATACTGTACACCACAGAAAGTGCTCTTTTTCACTTCCGTGTTCTCACTTTCAAATTCAGTTTAGTGCTTTTAACTCGCACTACAATCCAAACACGTGGACAAGATGTCAGTCAGCTGCACAGCTCGCTAAATCCTCTCCAATCAGGTCATACACGTGAGTGGAAATACACATTTGGGAGGACACAGAAGAGGAACATTCACCTTTATTTACTTTGTAGGCGGATTTCTGAAATGAAAGATGTGATGGCTCTGAAATTTTTCCGCCCCGCCCTCCCCCAGCCATGTAGTCATTCAGTGCAGTGCGGGGTAAACCGCAATGGGTGTAGGGTGAGTTTGTGTTTGGTTCAGATTACTGACATTGTAAACTCTTTGGGGCACGGACATTTTCTTTGTCCTGTGTTTGTAAAACACCTAGCACACTGGGGTTCTAGTCCATCACTGGGCCTCCTCAGCGCTAGGGTTATACAAAATATAATAATAAACACCCTATTATCTGGAGGCTTATCCCTTGGGTTTGCAGATCATGAGGCCTATTCTACTGTAGTCAACAGGAGTAGGATGAGGCTTTGGGAATCTCAATAGGTTCTCTCAAGAGATTGGCCAGTTTTCCCATCTGTGCTGAAGTTATACCATGAACAGCCTCCCCTGGGGCTTCCAGTCTTGGTTGGAACCAGGACATGCAGAATTCCAAGAAAATGAAAACTCATTTTTAAAAGTGAAGCAAATGTTTTTGAACCAGGTAAAAAAGGATCAGATCTTGCTGTTTTCAGAACCTGTTTTGATCCATCCCTGAAACAAAACACTCTGTGGTCCAAGATGACTGTTTTGTCTGTCTGTGTGGAACGGAGTTACAGGTATAGACAGCACTGTCCTCTGCTTCCCAGCTCCTTTATGTTGCCCACAAATAACTGGCATTTATGCAGAACCTGATCTCACAGAGATGAGCCAGAACTAAAATGCCACATCTAAACAATTCCAAACTTTGGGAAAGTTCAAATCCAGCTACAACCTTTATAACTGGCTCCCATCTCTGTTGAGCTAAACCAAAATATTGCCCTCCCCTCCCCCCCGCAAAAAAAAAAAAAACTTGGGAAAATTTGGATCCTTATCTGATCTTCACTGCTCCTATCTGTATCATAGGATGAACCAAAACCATAGAGACAAACTTGAATTTGGGAATATTTTGATCTGGAACCACATCCAAAGTATGGAGTCTGGGTTCATTTCGAATAGCCCTAGCAAAGTTTAGTCCAGCTACAGGGCAGCTCTATGAACAGTAACACAGAACCCAGCTGCCTTGGTATATAACCCTTGCTCCATCTGCCCCACTGTTTATTCGATGAGAACAGTATGTTCATGTTAAAAGGTATTTTAAAAAATAACATTTGTGCCAAATCTCTGTAGCATATGTAATATTTATAATAAGGCACCCATTCAGGGTCTCCTGTCACTTCAGCTTGCTGACAGGCTGGCCCTGAGTTTTGGTGTTTCAGATGTCTGTGAGATTTAAAGGCCCAGTTAGAAACTAATCTGATACTTTTCCTAACCTACCAAAACCAGGATTAGTGCCCATCTTCATCCCAGTCATTCTAGATCACTTGTGTGGACCTTCTCTTTACTTGGCATAACCGTACACCGTCTTTGCAGCAATGGCACTATGAGAATTCTACTTTTTATTGCCACAGTTGGACTAAAATTACGTGGGGCCTGGATTCAGTCCATCCAAAGGGACCCCAAAACAAAGCAAAGACAGCCTTGCCAAAGTGCTTTTGGTGCTCCTGGGTCTCTGCCCTGCCAATGCTGCCACCTACTCCCCAGTCCTCGCCCTCTCTCTGGTGATGGCTTCCCCACCCCATCAATCCACCCCATCAAACTTTCTGGGGCCATGGACCTCTCACAACAAAACCAAATTTCAAAACTGCAGCATTTCTAGGGCCCTCCCAAATTCATGGCCGTAACAAACATGTCACAGGCCATGAAATCAGACTTCCCCTGTGAAATCTAGCTATTGGAGGGGAGGTGGAAGGGCAGGGCTGGGGGTGTCCCAGCTGGGGGCTCCTACCATACTTCAGCTGCTAGTCCTGCCTAGGGCAGGGAGGGACAGGACTTCCTCATCCCCTGCACAGCCACTTTTGGGGGGGAGATCAGACTCACCTCCATGAACCTCCCCTGGCTGCAGGAAGCTCTGCGGCTGCTGACTTCAGAGCCCAGCTCCACCTCCATCAGGACTGGCCTTACCATGAGGCGAACTAAAGCGGCCGCCTCACGTGCCAGACTGTGGGGGGGAACCCCTAGAACCCAGAGCATAGAAAATTGTGTCTGCTGCCAGTGCATATGTATTCTCTCTGCTCTAGATGCACAGAGATGGTGGAGTGCTGTGCTGGAGGAAGGAGGGCACGACACATAACAGGCAGGAGCAAAGGTGAGAGGGAATAACAGAAAGCAGCAGGAGCTGCAGGGAGAGAGAGAGGAGGAGCCTCTTACGTACCTCTCTAGCACCCCCAGGAGCCTGGACTACACCAGCTTCTCAGGGAGCTTCCCGTTTCCTGCTGCTTCCCTGAACCCACTTGAGGAGAACAGACAGTCAACTGAAGTAGTAAGAGCCAGTTAGGCCCTTCTCTCACTCAGGCCCTGCTACCAGCCTGCTTATTTGTCCCCTTCAATTGAGTGTGGAGAGCCACTATAGCTGGCACAGAACAGCAGTCATGTGTGAAAGAAGAAAACGCCCCTCTGGGGCAGCATTCAGAAAAAGCAAGCAAGCAAAGGAAGCTTTTCTATCTAAGCAGGAAGGAGCTCTCCTGAGATACAGACACAAATGTTGACGGTGAGCCTTCCGGCCCCAGTGAGGATGTGAGTGGTGAGGAGATGCCTGATCTTCCAGTTAGTCAGAGTGCAGGTGACCTGGCAGCTACTGCAGCATCCATATCTCCATCTCAAATGGATGTAACCATGCACATTCCTGAAGAAAAGTGTAGATCAGAGAAGAGTGTGGTGGAAGTGCGAAAAAAAGCTGCTGCTGAGTTTAGTTCCTTAAGTCTAGATGATCCAGGTCTGTGGACCCACTTGAGTAGTAGGCTGGGGACTTCCTTGTACTGCATGGGCCACAGCAAGTGAAAAACTTCCCCAAAGACAATGAAAATAGAAGTTTCCATCCAACACATTACTGGTGTGAAATCCCCAATGGTGACAAAGTGGAGAGGCCATGGCTTATGTACTCAAAAACCCAGAATGCTGCATACTGTTTTTCTTGCAAACTCTTCCAGTCTAATGTTCCAGCCACACTGGGTTCTACGGGAACAAAGGACTGGAAAAATCTGGCTAGTCACGAGAAGGCAGCAAATCACCAGAGAGCATTCCACAAGTGGAAAGAGCTTGAGATGAGACTAAGGTTAAAGGCCACCATAGATGATTAGCATCAAGAGAAGATTGTATCAGAGTCTCTTTATTGGCAAAATGTTCTGAAAAGGCTCATTGCCATTGTGAGATTGCTTGCTACCCAAAACCTAGCACTGCGTGGCACTTCAGATCAGCTGTATGTGCCAAACAATGGAAACTTCCTTAAAATTGAGGAGCTGATGGCTGAGTTTGATGCTGTACTCCCGGAGCATCTAAGAAGAGTCACCACCCAAGAAATGTACACACACCACTACCTTGGGAAAACAATTCAAAATGAGATCATACAGTTACTGGCAACAAAAAAGTCAAAACAGAAGATTGTGGCAGATCTGAAGTCAGCAAGATATTACTCTGTTAGTCTGGACTGCACGCCTGACATCAGCTATACGGAACAAATGACTTTAATGGTGTGTTTTGTAACAACAGAACCTAGTGAAAATGTCCCTGCAATGCTGACTGTCAGAGAGCATTTTCTAGAATTTATTGACATTCATGATACTACAGGAGCTGGTATGACAAATGTGCTTCTTAAAAAGCTGGAAGATACAGGAATTGCGATAGCTCACATGAGAGGTCAGGGCTACGATAATGGTGCCAACATGAGAGGAAAGAACAGAGGAGTGCAGACCTGGATACAAGAGTTAAACCCTCGAGCTTTTTTTATCCCATGCAGTTCTCATTCATTGAACTTGGTGGTCAGTGATGCAGCATCAGCTTCTAGTGAGGCTGCTGAATTTTTTAATGTAATTCAAAGCAGCTAAGTAGTTTTCTCTGCCTCAACTCATCGATGGCAAATTTTGAAGCAACATCTGGGAACATCCTCTCTGACACTGAAACCACTGAGTGCCACACGATGGGAAAGTCGAGTGAAGGCGATAAAGCCTATCAAACACCAAATTGGGAAGACAGATGATGCCATAGTTGCCATTATGGAGGATAATGCTATGACAGGAACTGTTCGTGGGAGAACAGGAGCAGAGGGAAATGGAATCACCAGAAACATACATAACTTCAAATTTCTGTGTGGCTTGGTGTTGTGGCATGACATACTTTTTGAAATAAATGTTGTAAGCAAGAGACTCCAAGATGTTGACCTTGATATATCTGGAGCAACGGAACAACTGGACAAAGCAAAGTCATACCTACAGTCTTTCTGGTGAGATGAGTGATTTGAAAACGTTCTGTAGAGTGCACAGAAGTTGGCAGGGGGAGTTGACACTGAAGCTATTTTCCCACCCATTCAAGAGTCATTGAAGAAGACAACATTTTGATTACGAGGCATGAGATAATTCCGTAAGAGACTCCAAACAACAATTCAAAGTTGAATTCTTTAACCAGGTGCTAGATTGTGCAATACAGTCAGTTGAAGAATGTTTCATGCAGCTCAAGGATCACAGCAGTATATTGGGGATGTTGTATGATATTCCAAAACTCCTCACTATATCTGAAGAAGACCTACACCAGCAATGCAGGGCACTAGAGACAGTGTTGACACATGATGACATGCACGATATTGATGCGAGTGATTTAGGTGATGAACTGAAAGCTCTTTCAAGATACATTTCAGCAGGATCAACTCCAAAGGCTGTTCTGGAATATATGTGCACAAATAAGATGACCACACTCTTTCCAAATACTTTTGTTGCTCTCAGTACCTGATTTACCATGGTGCCACTGCTACCATTCCCACAGTCCAAAGGGGCCCCAGCCCGGCCCGCTCTTTCCTCCCCTCCCCCCGCCCCCCCATGGAGACAGAAGCTTAGTGCTGCCGGCTACTGCTGCAGCAGGGCAGGCTCTGCCGACAGCCGAGCTCCTCCCCCGCCTCTTTCCCCAGCGTGCTATGTTCCCTCCCCTCCCTCCCTCTCCCCGCCGCCAAACAGCTGGATCAGCTGCTTGCTGGCAGGAGGGAGGAGGAGGAGCGGAGTCACAGCACGCTCGCTGCTCCAGGGAGGAGGCGGAGAAGAGGCAGGGGCAGGGCCTTGGGGAAGGGGCTGGAATCGGGGCATACCCCCTCCAGCTCCCTGCCGTGAGCACCCCCATGACCCCAGCCCACACCCACAGCCTCTGCCCACCCTGACCCCTGTACCCCTTCACATACCCCCAGCTCCCTGCCCACCCTGACCCCTACACTCCCTCACACACTCCCAGCCCCTTGCCCTGACCCCTGCCAGGAGACAGTGTGCCAGCCATTCTCTGTGCAGACAGCATCAAACTTGCCCTCTAGGGCTCTGCAACAACCACATAGCCTTATCCCACCACCTAGATTCTTAAGAAATGCATAGGGGAAACTGAGGTACCCACACAGTATTCAGAGAAAACATTAAGAACATTCCCACTTTGTCACACTGGAGGAGGGGCAGCTCAGTGCAGAGAGAGACAAAGAGAATGGGCTAGAACCAGGGAGAAGGTAGGTACCTGCTCTATGTGGACATGGGCGGGGGGAGTATCCTCTTTACCCCTTCCCCAGCCCTGCTGCGCTTGCAGTTTACCCCTGGCCCTCCCTTGCTCCAGGGACCAACCCTAGCTCCCGCTCCACTGTGCTTTTGCCCTCAGCCCCTTTTACAATCATTCCCCGGGGGGCCCACAAATATGTTTGGAGCTGGGCCCACAAAAAGTTAATCCGGCCCTGCTCTGCGCACACTTCTAACACTTCCTGTAACAGTTGCCAGTGGAGAACGCAGCTTCTCCAAGCTGAAGTTAATAAAAACACATCTACACTCCACAATGACACAGGAGAGTCTGGTCGGCCTTGCAACCATCTCAATAGCTGGCCCAGACGATGGACCTTCAGCAGGAAGCAGTTAAAATCTTTGCAACCAAGAAGGCACGGAAAGCACCACTTTGATTATTCAAACAGATAAAAATGCCAGTGTTTACTATGCAGACAAGAAAACTTACATTTGCTGTTCAGGTGTTTGAAAGTTAAGTGTTACTTAAAATTTCTGAACAAGGCATTTAAAGTTGTTAGTTCTCCTTTATTGGGGTAGGTAGCAGAGCAGTACTATGAGAGGAGAAGAACAGGAAGAAGGCAGAATTGAGTTTTCAAAGTTTTGGCCCAAGTGAGGGGACATGGGGGTGCCATTTGAGCTCCCTGCCTCAGGTGCCAAAATGTTGTGGGCCGGCCCTGACCTCTGTGAACCTCCTCCGTCTGCAACTCCCTGCACCCCCCTTTTGGGTCAGGACCCCCACATCTGCAAATGTGAAATTGACTAATTTAAAAACCCTCTGGCCATGAAATTGACCAAAATGGACCATGAATTTGGTAGGGTCCTGAGTATTTCCCAGAAAACTGCAACTCTGGTTCCCTCACAGCTCTAATTAAAAAAACACACTTGAATCTTTGAGAATCGGTTTAAATTACTGGAATAAAAATTTACCAACTTGATCCACTTTTGCATAGTTTGCAATGGTGCCTGTCAGGGATGGGCAGTGTTTCTGCAAACCCAGCCCAGAACTTGGCCTCATATCCTCCAGAACATTTAACTAAACTAGTTGAAATACACATTCTTACCACCTTGCAGCTCCAACCACAAGAAGTCCTTTTAACATTTGTTTTTCCCAAAGTGCTTTTGCTTCAGTACTTTTTGCTTGGCTTTTGTGTTGCTATTGAGGACCAAGGCTTTTCAGAACACTCTACCCCTTTTGTGTGGAGGTGAGGGCTACGTTTGTTCGGCTTGCTCACGCTCTGTAGTGACCAGAGGTGCTGGTGACAGATTACAAACCTGGCTTTTTGCTCGCTCACGATCACACACAGCTGGAGTCTTTGTTTTCCGTGTACAATGTTTCTGTTCAAAAGCCCATTTGTCAGGAAAGGGAAAGTGCAACAACACAGTAAGTACTTTTCATAAGGACCCAGACTGCAAAGAAACCACCCTGAACTTTTCACTCTTGACTCAGGCACCCTGGTCCAATACCTCATCGTCATCTTTGACTTCTCCCTCTCATTGTGTGTTCACGTCCAGACTATGACTGGATTCTGTCAGTTCTCCCGAACCATCGAGACATTCGAGACACTCCAGCTCTTCTTCTGCACCCTTAGCATGAAAACCCCAGCTGTGCCCTGCTGGTCATTTCCCACATCCCGTTGTAATCCGTACTCCCTCGCCTTGCTTCCCCCCCAGTCTAACTGAACAGCTGCTTCAAGAGGCATTTTCCAATCACATTGGTTTCCGAGAGTGCAGCATTCACTGGCAGACATGGGCGGCGTATGACCCCCGCCCTTCAGGGAGGCTAAGCCCCCGCCCTGCCCCTTCCACCTGAGGCCCCGCTCCTTCCACCCGAGGCTCCACCATCAGGGCCCTGATCCCCCACACACACCTGGAGCCCTGAGGGGCCCCCCGCAGGCCAGAGGAGCCCCAGCCCACCTGTCCCAGCCACTTCGGGCCAGTGCCCAGCCTGATCACTGGGCTGCCAGCTGGCCTGAACTGCACCAGACTGCTAGTGCGACCTTCAGACCCCAACTTGAGCCCCCGCCAGCTTCAGGGAAGAGAGGGAACAAGGGCGGGGCCTCAGGGTGGCGCATGGGCGGGGCCACGGCCTGGGTTAGGGAAGGCTCAGCCTCCCCAGCCTACGATACCTGCCACCCATGCTGGCAGACCCTCATCTTTTGCCTTTTAGTCTGCTTGTCCTTACCCTGAAGGCTCTGCACAGCGCTGCACCTCCATTCATTTAATTTCTTCCTATTGCCTTGCTGGCTGCCTCCTCAATGACCCTTTGCCTCCTCCTGTCACACTCACCTTTTTTGCTTCCTTCCATGCCCCCCTTTACGCTTGGAGCTTCTTCCCTGGCACTATGCACCAAACAACCAACCTGGCTGTTCTTTCAGATGCCCATTCCAACTGCTCCTTTCACAATGTCTTTCAACAATAACCATGTATTGAACACCAGTGATCTCCATGCTGCCTCCAAACGCTTCCATCATCAGGTCCCCCAGTCTGGTGTGCATCTATCTGGGCTGTTATGTTTGTCTATCTTAGGCCCCAATCCTGCATTCAAATCTACTTGCATGAGCCCCTGGCCATATGGGGGCTCCCAATCGTCAATTTTTCAACTATAAGGAGATCACCCTAATCTGTGTCAACTCTCAGAATGATACAGTCCTAGTTGTTCAGCCATTTTGTCCAGCCTGCTGCCAGTGCAGGATTGTTGCCTATCATGTAATCTCAAGTGTTTCTCAACCCTCCCCATCTTCAAGAAGCAATCTGGGGTCTCAGTTGAGGGCTCTAATGCCCCAATGCATATCCTGACTAGCCACTTGCCACGCCCACATCTGCACTGCCACAGGTTTCAGAGAGCAAATTTCTGCTCAGGGCAGCCCAAAGAAACCCTTCGGTCTCACAGCGAATTACAAAGATAAACAGTTAAACGTTTTGAAGTAATTTCCTGTTGTTCTAATTTCTGGAAAGATTCCCATTGAAATAAGAGCTTTTCCACTGGCCAGGTCTCTTCCCCTCCAGCTTGGAATGCAGTGAGGTCATAGTCCTCAGCTTGTAACGTCCTTAACAACAACCACGGCAGGAGACTGAGCAGGGTCAGGCTGAAGAGAGACTGGCAGAATAAAGAACTAACTGCACTGGGGTGACTGTGGAACAACTGACAATAGAATGCCTCATGGGAGATTCTATCCAATCCATTCATCGACACCACCTACAGGAGTGAGTCTCCCAGGCCAGGTCGACAGACAGATCCCCCTCCCCCAGGCTTCGGAGCCTGACCTCCAGGCTGAGCTGCAGCTTCCAAATGCTATCTACACAGCTATTTTAAGCCCCAGGCAGGCTGGGAGCCTTGCTCCCCGCTGGCTGTGTAGACAACTGACGGTGGCCCCAGGTTCAACCCAACTTTGGGCTGTCCAAAGCCAGCGACAGCTGCCACCATTCAACCATGTCAGAATCACACAATTCTAACAGCCGTCCCAATCCCTCGGTCATGTCACTCATGCACATATCACTAAGGGTCTGTGATCGTTCCGAGGATTCCAAGCAGCAAGTCGATAGTACCCAGCTGGCAGCACTCAGCTGGAGTGGTGGGCCTGGCAGCTCACTCCAGAACGGAGGCTTCCTGACTATGCGTCCCAGATCACAAGGATCCTGCTTTAATCCTCCCTTATCATCTGGCTATTCTAAAGATAGGAGCTATATGCAATCCTCGGAGCTGGAGCTGGATTTCAACTCTCCCAGCACTCACACAAAGGTTGAGTTGGTGCAGATCTGAGGTTTTGGTTTAGGCCTCTAATTTCTACCCTTTGAAAATTTCCTGCCAGGTAAATATAAGAACGGCTATACTGGGTCAGACCAATGCTCCATCTAGCCCAGTATCCTGTCTTCTGACAGTGGCTAAATCCAGGTGCTTCAAAGGGAATGAAGAAAATAGGCAATCATCAAGGGTTCCATCGCCTGTTGTCCACTCACAGCTTCTTGGCAGCCAGAGGTTTAGGGATACCCAGAGCATGGAGGTCACATCGCTGACCATCAGTAGCTATTAGCCAAGAAGGACCTATCCTCCAGGAACTTATCTAAATCTTTTTTGAGCCCCCATTATAGTTTTGGCCCATACCAACAAGTTCCATAGGTTGACTGGGCGTTGTGTGAAAAAGTACTTTTTCATTTGTTTTAAACCTGCTGCCTATTAATTTCATCAGGTGACCCCTGGTTCTTGCGTTATGTGAAGGGGTAAATAACACTTCCTTAGTCACTTTCTCCACACCAGTCATGATTTTATAGATCTCTATCCAATCCCCTCTTAGTCGTCTCTTTTTCAACCTGAACCAGTCCCAATCTTTACAATCTCTCCTCATATGGCAGCTGTTCCATATCCTTAATCATTTTTGTTGCCTTTCTCTGTACCTTTTCCAATTCTAATGTACCTTTTTTGAGATATATGCTGTATCACAGTGCCTGCCGTGACACTGGCATCATAACATGCTGACGTAGCAATGACACTGTGTTGTCCTGTTCCACCCTGGCATTGCCATGTTGTAATACTCCCAAAGGTATTTAAGGGTGTCTTTATGTCCTTCCAGCCCAGTATGGGGATGTGCTCAACCCCATCAAAATCAGGACTGCCCAGCTCAAACATGAACCAGCGTCCACCTTGCTGCTAGGACTGACGGGCCCCCAACTGTAATTTCTGTGAACAACGGAAAACACGTAAGGCAGATTCTGCTCACAGTCACACCAGCGTAAAGCTGGAGTAACTCCACCGAAGCCACTGATATCAGCGAGAACAAATTCTGTCTCTTAATAATTAACTGGGATATACTGAAAGCTTGCTCAGCCCCAGAGGCTTAGTAAAAATAAAATCCCCACTCTTCAGCTGTGTGACTGACTCCCAATAACTTACCCCGGACATCGAGTTTGCCTGCAATTGTTGTTTTGCTACATACGCATTGTACCTTCACTTGTCAGCCTGTTCTCAACAGCGAGCAGCTGGCAGAACAGAGGGTCAGTGCAAACTGCATGTGTGGCCATGAACCAAAACAAAGCCGAATGTCAGGCCTGCCAGATTTGGCAATGTCCCGGTGAAGTAATGGTGAAACCTAGTTGGCGGTAACCCTTATCTTTCAGCTACTGTCTCTGCAGGTCATAAAAGCCCAGCCTTAGTCACCCCAATGGTCTAGTTTCTATATAGGACATTGATCTGTGCATCTTTCTGGTCTGTATAATTTGGACTGTATAAATTAGATGTAGGGCTAAATTCATAGTTTGTGTATTAACTTTAGTGGAGTTACCCTAGGGATGAAGATAGCCTGGTGTTGATTAGATCTTTAAGGCCAAATTCACACTGATGTAACTTTACTTACTGCATGGGAGTGTCATCGGAGATTAATTTGGCCCTCTGATGCTGAACACGACCTAGTGTACTTACCAAACGCTTTGGCGACATCTCCTGGACAGCTACAGCCTCCATCCTGCAACAAGCAAAACAAAATAGAAGTCAGCGAACAGCAGAGAGCTCACATTCATTGGTGCCCTCAAGGCTAATACCAAACCTATAATAACACAGCAAACATTGGGAACCAGCATGGAAAATTCAAATGTAATGATTAGCATAATTAGGTGCCAGTGGAAATGACAAAACTGTGTGCGCATTTAGGACACAACAACTGGACAGGATTTTTAGGAACCCAGATTATTCACTGTAGTTCCATTATTTTTTTAACCTTATTTATTCTGCTAATGATACTACTGTAAAAGCAGAATCATACACTCCCTGTTGCAAACCCCAGACGCATTGCTACTACTGAGCTCTATTATAAACCAACAGAGACATTTTAAATGTTGGTTTACTGTACATTGAGGGGTCACAGCAGAAGGCAATGTGCTAGCAGAAATAGCTTTTTGATGCGATAATCCACAAGTGAGTTGGGTAATCTGGCTCTAGTACAAAATATGATTCTCTCATCATGTTCTTCACCATATGCTATGGGCTTCATAAAGCAGAAGCTTGAGGTTTTTCATCTTAGACTTGAATGTTTCATTTTCTTTGCAATGTGGTGGTGGCAGTGAGTGGAATGGTGGTTGGGGAAGAGTCATGTAGGTGGAGGAGGGGAGGAATGAAGGATTCTGGGGCAGTTCTGTGTATGTTAATGTAGGTCATGACCTGTAAAGTGCTGAGCACTTATTGCAAGGTGCTAAATGCCCTTCAAGCTGATTGATGAGTATGTGACCTGAGGGAGCATCTTACAGGATCCACCCTTTCCAGGTAGGCCTAATAACTTTCCAGCTTTCGATTTTGTTGTGCAAGCTGCTCCAAAGCTAGTATTTTTACCTCATTTTGCTTCACTTTTTCCCCATCTGCAGCAGTTTGTGCTTGTGTATGACCCGTGCAGCTGAGCACAGCCAGAAACCCCCATCTCTGCTGCATTTTAGAACAGATAGTGGCAGCAGTGGGCGTGATAAGCCTTGGGTGTGCACACAAGTGTTTTATGGGCTTTCCAAAGGAAAGTGGCCTAAGTTGGTATCATGGTGCTTTGATTGCCCAGGGCGAATAAATCCTGCTGATGTTTGGGGGGTTTACTCTGTTTGCTGATAGCAAGAGAGACACTGTGATAGGGGTTAAGATAGCTGAACCTCTTGCTGTCAGCTCCTACAAGGGAATGCTTCTGGGCTGTGAGCAACGTTTTCTCACTGATGGGCCCCATCCGTGGCTTCCACTCCCTCTCATAGCCTGCCAGAACCCAGGAGACAAATCATCTTCGAAGAACAAGGTACGGCATTTGCCTAATTGTTACTGTCTGTCTGAGAATATGAGGCTAGTTTAGCAGCAACAGCAGTTGTGTTTATGGGCTATACCTGTTCAGTAGCTTTTTGTGTCTTATTTTTGCAACTATCCCAACTGCACAGGTGACAGGGACTTAAAACCTCCCTTAAAAACTTAAGTAATAGGAGCCTTAGTGTATAATTATCATTTATTAATTTTATAATTCACTTAAAATACTACTACTACTTTAGAACTAAATGATGCTTTTCATCAAGAGAGATCTCAAAGCCATTTACAAAGGTGCGTAAACATCATAATCCCCATTTTACAGAGTGGGTAACTGGCACAGAAAGATGTGATAATAAATAGCTCTAGATATACTGTGATAGAACAAACAAAATGTCACACGTAATTAGGGTGACCAGACATCAAGTGTGAAAAATCAGGACAGGGCGTGGGGGGTAATAGGAGCCTATATAAGAAAGAGCCAAAAATCAGGACTGTACCTGTAAAATCGGGACATCTGGTCACCCTACACATAATAACCAGTGTTAAAAGAACATTACTAAGGTTGCAAAGTCAAGCACTCCAAAGTTGGGAAATACCAGATTTAAGGTTTCCTGTACCACATTTTGTGCATTTGCATTATGATACAGTCTTTAATTACATGATCACATACTATTTTTTCCACTGGACCCAGTTCAGTCAGTCCCAGTTCTCCCACATCCTGGCTCCTCAGAGCTGTCTCCCCTCCCCCTTTACCTCAATTTCCTTGTCCCACTGGTTCTCAGTCCAAGTTTCCTTGCCCACCCTGCACTCCAGCTCCTCATCCAATCTCAGTTTCCTCCCACCTATTGGCTCCCAGTCCCCCCTGGTTCCCTCCCTGGCTCCCAATCCCAGTCTCCTTGCCCAGCCAGTCCCAGTCTCGCCTTCCACCCCAACTTCCAGTCTCAGTTTCCCACTCTGCCCCTCCCCGCCTCCCTTCCTGTTCTTCCCAACCTCCTAGGCTTCTTTTCCCAATCTGCTCCCTCTGCCAGCTTCAGCTCTTGTCTCCTCTGTCATTCAATCAGAAAGCTCCTCCTTCACCTGCCTGGGCCCCAGAAGTATGGAGGAGGGGGTGTCATTTAGAGCAAAGGTTAGCCAGGCTCCCTGCTCTTAGATCAGGTGCCTGGACTGTCATAGCACACAGTAGCCCAGGGCTGCAATTGCAGGGCAAGTCCCAAGCCCCAGAGAGAAACAGGCTCAATGCTGATGGAATCTTCTGGGAATTTAGCAGCTAAAGTCTCTACTGAGCATGTGCAAAATTTGATTTTTTCAAAGGCTTATAATAACTTAGCCAAATTTTTGCAGCTTTCGTGGGGACAACAAATGGCATGCCTGCGACAAAGGCCACCCCCTGCCAAATTTTGAGTTCCTGGTTCAAAGCCTGGGGACACTATAATTTTTCACACAAAAAAGTTGCTAGAATTTTTTTAAACAAGGGCAAATAAGCATATTTTTTCCCTAGCCTCATTCTCAGAAATGGCTGAACCATTTTGTCTGAAATTTTCCTAATCAATTCAGCCTGAGGCAGACCCTCAAAATTTCCCTGCAAACAGTTACACTTTGGCAAAGTTTGAAAACAAGGTATTATAATGGGAAGTGTCAAGCAACTTTAATAATAGAGCAACCTAATCAGCCCCGCCTATAGCACCAGCAAAAATATATATCTGCTATACTACGTGAAGAACACACATGATATACACAATACAACAGTATATACATATGGCACAGTTAAGCATGGGCAAAATGGAGTGGCAGCAGCTGAGTGAAGAATACTTAAGTCATCCTGCTTATGTAGCAAGTGATGGTTCAGGCAGACTAAAGGGTCTCTACCACATGATGGGGCAGCATGAGAGAATGTGCATTGCCTCTTTGTGGGGGGCACATATATGCCTTCGTCTATAGTAGAAATGCACTTCATTTTCAAGATTGCTGGCTTATTAAAGTGTATGTCTGCTTTTCTATGCAGGACAATAGTTTTCTGACCTAAAAGAAACAGAAACTTTATCCCAAGCAAAGCCATGAAGAGTGAACTTGCCTGCTGAATAACCTCCTTGCTGCAGCTTACTTCTTCACTTTCATAAGGCCAATGTGCTAATGCAGCAGGGAAAGTGAGAAAGGAGACAGTTGGCTCTCAGACAAAATAGCAGGGGGCCAAAAAAAAAAGGTCCACGTCTTTTTGACAGTGTTTCCTCTTTTCTTTCAGTGGATTGTGAAAGATTCATTTCTGAGATGAGCTTTGGGTCTTAAAGTTTAGTTAAGGCCAGAAAAATAGGTGGACCAAACTTCATCCCTGGTACAACTCAACCTGTAGACAGGGAATGAATTTGGCCCACCATGTAAGAACTGGCACCTTCTCACTCAACATATCTGCCCCGTGAGTCATATCTGCTCACTGTATTGATTTAAACAAGTTTTAAATGCAGCTACCATTGCAGTGCTCATACAGCTACGGGAGAGTTAGCTGGGGCCTGTTCTGTTTATATAATGCACCCACCACTGGGATGTGACTGGTCCATTCCATTTTTAAGATATCCTTCACCTTGTAGGCAAACAGCACCAAAGCCAGCTATACCGCTACCTAAACAAGACTAGTTCATGGATGAAGAGCAAATGGCTGAAACAGCACTGGGAGGTGGAGGAAAACCATTCCAAAAAACTAACAAGTATCAGATCATTACCCAAAATCAAGGGTGTCTGCCTGCAGATCATGAAGATGGTATGTAGCTTTGGAATACTTTGACATTCCTTGCTGATACCAGATATCAAAATAACCACAGCTGCTAACAATGTGTCTTCCACTTACATTCCACCCAGACAGATGCAGACTTGGCCCTGGTGATCCATGTACTCGTCACCTCCAGGCTTGATTATTGTAACATGCTGCACCTGGGGCTGTAAACAAGAGCTGTGAAAACCCTCAGGTGGTTCAAAACGTGGCAGACCCCCTGCTTAAGCTTCCTGAGTTGATGTGAACACACCACTCTGGTTTTCCAGTCACCACCCTAATGCCTGATTGAATGCTGCAGATCAGCTAAGGGTTCAGAGGTGAGATCCTCACCCTCAGTCTAATCCCTTTACACTGGATCCCAGTGGTGTAAAAGGACCCTAAAGGCCTCGGTTCCAGCTGGAGGAGGATTCCCCTGGCTCAGGTACTGTAGCACATAGCCACAAGGCTATCCTCCAAGGACTCCTCCATACGTCACAAGCCCTAGCTTAAAAAGTTTGTAGGGGGCAGGCTGCAGACTTTCCAGGCAGTGCTGCTGCTCATATGGTAGCCCAGGCTCTCATAGCTAATACAGGTGCCAGGTTTAAATTATAGAATAGAATATATGGAGATATACCTATCTCATAGAACTGGAAGGGACCCTGAAAGGTCATAGAGTCCAGCCCCCTGCCTTCACTAGCAGGATCAAGTACTGATTTTGCCCCAGATCCCTAGGTGGCCCCCTCAAGGATTGAACTCACAACCCTGGGTTTAGCAGGCCAATGCTCAAACCACTGAGTTATGCTGGAAGCTGTTCTGGCCCCCGAAACTGCCCAGGATCGGGAGTGTGCAAAGGTGGCTGAAAGCCATGTTAGAACTCCCTCTGCTTGGGATGAAGTTCTGTGCTGGATCTCTTGGGTTATGTCTACACTACAAGCTAGGGCTGTGATTCCCAGCTCATGTAGACATACTTGTGCTAGCTCTCAAACTAGCAGCAATGTAGCCGTGGTAACACAGGCAGCAGCAGTGGTGACATGGGCTAGCTGCCCTGAATACATAGCCAGAAGGTTAAGGTGGATTTGTACTCAGGATGGATAGCTACTGCCTGTGCTACACTATTACTCAAGCTAGCAGTGCGCTAAAAGTATGTCTACTCGATCTGGGAATCACACTGTCTTCTCAAGTGTAGGCACAGACAGAACAGAATCTCCCCTCAAGTCCTGATCTTCAAAGTTTTCAGTGGGTTGAGTCCACCCTATTTTAGGGACACCTCTGTCTCTCTCACATAAGCCTGGGCTTTCTCACAATAAAATAAAGCCTCTCTATCTTTTTGTGGATAGGGGAGAGAGAACTAAAGAGAAGGTAACTATTTTAAGTGAGTGGATTTTGCAAAACATTTAGTCAGATATCACCGTGATGAGTGTCGTATAAATGTATACGTTACATTAGAACAGATAGCTAAGAAATATGCCATCAACAAAATTCATAGCTAAATTCAGCCAGTAGACCTTTTATTATTGGTAATGACACAAGAGTCAGAAAGAACCCAGCTGCAATGCTTAGATCCCAAGCAGAGTATCGTGCAGCAGTTAGGGGGGGAATATTTCCCTTTTTTTTTTTCTTCTTCTTCTTCACAGAACATATCTGAGCTTGAGATCAATGAAATGGATTAAATATGGAGCCCTACAATCTCATTGCACTAAATGGGGTTGCATGGTCATAACTGGGAGGGGAATTTGAGCCAATCACTGTTCTGACTTTAACTGTACTTCAATTACTGTAAAGTCCAAGTATTAAAAAAAACTCTATTATAGTGCATCCAAACACTAGATTCTTCCTTGCCATGCCTCCAATTGTATCCCTTAACAATCTCTGTACAAGGCAACTCTCATGTGTAAATTAATGAAAAGACTCCCATTCCCCATTGTCTCTTAGTAACCGTAATCTCTCCAGCAATTTAAGGGAGCCAAACTCAAATACTGGCAGAAGAGATGACAGATTCTTGTGTTTTTGCTGCTGTCAAAAGCCTAAAGCCTTTGTTCTCCAAGCATATGTCTACACTTTGAGCTGTGGGTGTGATTCCCAGCGCAAGGAGACATATTTCACACTAGCTCTCATCAAGCTAGCATACTAAAAATAGAGTGTAGTCATTGGTGCGAGTGGCAGGAAGGACTAGCCACCCCAAGTACTTCCCCAGCCAAATCCCTAGCCACATACTGTGGTCAGCTACCCTCAGACTGCTGCAACTACACTCTATTTTTATCATACAAGTTTGATGGGAGCTAATGTGAGCATGATGCCTCAAGATGGGAATCATAATACCCCCAGCTCAACATGTAGACATATCCAAGAGGCAACTGAGAGTGTTTAAGTGGATAGAGTTTAACAACAAAAAACAACCTAGAGTTAGGGCCCCAACCAAACCTTAGATCTGGGCCCAAATCAAAACATCTGATCCAAGACTTTAAGGAGTTTGAAATATGCACCTGGATCCAAATTCTGAGCCCATCTCTATTAAAAAATAATAGAATGGTGAGTGGAAGAAAAGGATCATTGGAAAATCAGGATGGTTCTGTAAACATCACTGCTTTGATACCACCTATTAAATTCTCAAGACTTCTTGATAGTGGTGTGGAGTATAAGCTGCTGCAATTTGACCGAGCTTTGTGGTGGTAATGATTTGTGGCTCTGGGGAATAAGAATGTCTCCTCTTCCCAGTAACTTGATACTCTGAAACGTTCTAACTTGAAATGGTCTGTTTGTATTTCTTGGAACTGGATGCGTAATAGACTGGGGGCAGGGAGGAGGAAAGCAAGTACTAGTTAAAATCAGATCTTTATCCCTTTTTTATTATTCATTCATACATATTTTTTTCTCCTCCCCTGCTCACCTATATGGAGTTCACAGGAGCAAGTAAAAATACCAGACCATATATAAAAGTAATTCATAATTTTATGAGTTATGGAGTTTTACAGATGTGTTCATGGCAACAGCAGAGACCAAAACAATATGTATGAAAGTCTGAGTCATGTGGCTCTGCAGTAACCCCTCCCTAACATTTCAACTTGTCTAGGTGGGGTGAGGACCCCTGCAGCTCCACTGTCTGAAATGGCCCTGTTGTCAGTACACGAGCTCCTAGTAGGGTGGCTGCCTGTGACTCCCATGTCCTGCTCACTGGTAACAATCATCCTTTTCTTTCACCCATTCAAAGGGATCTTCCTTCCACAGGGGCAGTTGTTTGCCTCCATCTCAAAATGTTAACTTTCTTTTAATTCTGTTAATTTATATCCCAGACTTTGGAGTTTTGTAATTTTCCACTGGGAGACGCGGGGGGCTGAGAAGGAAATTTTCTAAAGCACAAATAGGGATTAAGTGCCCAATTCCCACTGAAAGTCAGCAGGAATTGGGTATCATTTGTACTGTTGCAAACCTCTGACTGATTAACTAAGAACTACAAAAGAGAGTTTAATGAAGATCCTTAGTTTCAGTGTTCCGGGCTGTTTATTTAGCATTCCTGCCCTCATTTGCAGCGAGTGGTGTTTGGCAGACTATACTCACTTACAGAAATGATATGCCCCTTCAGGCCATGGGCAGAGTCTGCACACTCGATCACAGCACTCAGCTGAGGGTAGCCCACACCTGTCTTAATCCGGGTGGTGCACACAGAACCTAGATGAAAAGAAAATAAGATCAAAAGAATGTAGCCAACAGGCTAGCAGAAAAAAAATTCTGTTGATTTTTATTTCCGCAACAGAAAATTGGGGTTTAGCCTAAATGAATTTTTTTAAACAAAAAGTGTCTGCCTTCCATGGAAAATTTTAATTTTTCATCATAAAACAGAACATCTGAAAACTGAAATACTTTGATTTTGAAACACTGCCACAGTGGCTCATGGAAGTTGTAGTTCAGGTGCCTCATATCCCCATTCCCTTTTATGGGCCAGGCTCTCAGGTTGGACTTCCTTTCCCATAATGCACCACCATTCCCAGGGATTCCCATTATGTACTTTCCTCTAAGAGGGAAGACAATGTCTTGTGGGAGATGTAGTCCAACCAGGGAATCTACAGAGAAGAATGCTAGCATGAAGCACCAAAACTACAATTCCCATGAGGCACCACAGCTACATTTTTGAACAGATATATTTTGGGTCTTTGAAGAAATAATGTGATATGCTAATTTTTGCTGAAAATTCAAAAATTTTCAGAAGGAAATTTAGACAATTTTTTTTTTTTCATTTTTGTTGACATTTTCCACAGGAAAAAACCTCCATCTTTTTAACTATCTTTAGTACCCAGAACAGCCACATCTGGTTGATTAAAATAGCTGAGGACATAAAAAAAAATGAACAACCAACATTAAAAAAATAAGTTTCAGAGTGGTAGCCGTGTTAGTCTGTATCAGCAAAAAGAACGAGGAGTACTCGTGGCACCTCTACTCCTCAAAAAATAAGGTGATCAAAAGAAAACTGCACTGTGTAATATAGTAGGAAACAGATTTTAGTCATTACATCTTGTGACGGGTTGGATCACAGAAACCCCCTTGGGAGGTGCCACCCGATGTGCAAAGACTACCCCTGCTCCTGTTTTCCCTGCCAGCTCAGGACTCCAGCACCCTGTCTTGCTGAGCCAGACACTCTCGTCTGGCTCCAGACACAGATCCAGGGTCTGAATCTCCTGTCCCAAAGCTGCAAGTTTACCTGAAAACAGCTCACAATAGTGTGCTTGTCTTTAGCACTCAGATGCCCAACTCCCAATGGGGTCTAAACCCAGATAAATCCGTTTTACCCTGCATAAAGCTTATGCAGGGCAAACTCATAAATTGTTCGCCCTCTATAACACTGATAGAGAGATATGCACAGTTGTTTGCTCCCCCAGGTATTAATACATACTCTGAGTGAATTACTAAATAGAAAGTGATTTTATTAAATACAGACAGTAGGATTTAAGTGGTTCAAAGTAGTAACAGACAGAACAAAGTAAGTCACCAAGTAAAATAAAATAAAATGCGCAAATCTATGCCTAATCAAACTGAATACAGATAATCTCACCCTCAGAGATGCTTCAGTAAGTTTTTTCTCAGACTGGACACCTTCCAGGCCTGGGCACAATTCTTTCCCCTGGTACAGCTCTTGTTGCAGCTCAGGTGATAGCTAGGGGATTCTTCATGATGGCTCCTCCCTCTCTCTGTTCTCTTCCCCCCTTTATATATCTTTTGCATAAGGCGGGAACTCTTTGTCTCTCTGGGTTTCCACCCCCCCTCACTGGAAAAGCACCAGGTTAAAGATGGATTCCAGTTCAGGTGACATGATCACATGTCACTGCAAGACTTCATTACTCACTTGCCAGCACACACATATACAGGAAGACTCATGGGTAAATACAGCCATCTGCAGACAATGGGAGTCATCAAGATTCCAAACCATCATTAATGGTCCACACTTTACACAATTACAATAGGCCCTCAGAGTTACATTTTATATTTCTAGTTTTAGATACAAGAGTGGTACATTTATACAAATCAGATGATCATACTCAGTAGATTATAAGCTTTGTAATGATACCTTACAACAGACCTTTTGCATGAGGCATATCCCAGTTACGTTACATTCACTTATTACCGTATTTTCTCTAAAACTATCTCAGTTACATTATATTGACTTATTATCAAGTTTTTATAAAACCATATAGACTGCACAACGTCACACATCTAATTATTAAAAAATGTAAATCTCTAAAACAATAAATGCCCAAGTTATCTTTGGTGTAACCCCAGTGAAGTGTCTTCAACTTTTTCTTTTTTTTAAATTAAGTAAGAGTCAATTAGAAAGTGGCCTTCCTGACAATTTGGTGTTGTCATTTAGGATTCAGACAATGCAGCTCTGCATGATGAGCAAGAAAATGTCAAAGCTGTTATAAAGTAGATTGTAATCTCCATTTTTGTAATGCAGTCAAACAAACCCAGATTCCAAAGCCCTAATCAATATATTCAAGCAGAAGGGAACTATTGGAAAAAATAGGAACTTCCATTGATCTTTCACAGGAGTAAAGATATTTAAACAGTGATTGATTTTTCTGAAAACTGGTTGGAAAATTAATTTAAATATAACCTTCAGTGGTAACTATTTAGCTGCCTCAAGCTTTATAATTTATCAAGGCAGTTTTCTTTGAAACAGGATGGCAGCTTGTCTGAGTAAAAACCTCAAGATTTTATCTTTTGAGAGTGAACTTTGTTACGTCTGCTCCTAGGCTGGATTACAACTGAAGATCTTTCTTGACAGGTCTCCCAGCAGAGAGTATAGAGCATTCACTGTTAATGGTCTCCACTTAGATGCCACAGACTAAATTATTTCTGTGATGATTCACCTGTACTGTAGTCATTACACCTCAACATCTCTGCTGTTTGCATGCAAGGTATCTTATGGTCCTCCTGCATCCTATTTTTCTGGATACAACTGCAAATCTTATTACATCACTTGCTGCTCTCAAATTATCTGTTCACAGAATTCATTACACGAGTTAAAAGGCTGCACCTGCCTGTCCCTGGATCGTTTAATCAGTGAGTGCTTCACTGGTCAATCCGAATGATACTTTCAAAATTAAGCCCCGTTTTATCAGTTTTTACATTTCCCTTTGCTTTGCATTGTGGTCCAGCGACCAAGCCCTGAATCGGGCCTCAAGAAGAACTGCATTCTGTTCCCAGCTCTGCTGCTGACCTGGTGCAAGTCACTTTGCCTCTCAGCACCTTAGTTTCTCTATCCATAAATTGAGGCTAATGATACTTACCTACTGTGTTAAAGTGCTCTGAGAGCTACCAATGACAAGCGCTGTATGAAAGATAGGGATTATTACAGCAACTATTTGCTGTTTTTCTGCTTTCTGTTCAATGCTCTGGATGTTTTTCTCTAAGGGCAGGTCTTCACTACGAGGGGGGGGTCATTTAATATACGCAAATTCAGCTACGCGAATAGTGTAGCTGAATTCGACCTATCAGAGCCGACTTACCCCGCTGTGAGAACGGCGGCAAAAATCGACCTCCGCGGCTCCCCGTCGACGGCACTTACTCCCACCTCTGCTGGTGGAGTAAGAGCGTCGATTCGGGGATCGATTGTCGCGTCCCGACGAGAAGCGATAATTCGATCCCCGAGAGATTGATTTCTACCCGCCGATTCAGGCGGGTAGTGTAGACCTAGCCTAAGTGTTTTCTAATGGTCTGCAATCACAGCTATTAAAAAAAAAAAAAAAAAAAAGACCCATAGCAGCGAGTGCCAGAGCCTGAGCTCACAAAACTCAACTATGGAGCTAAAAGTAGCAGCGTAGACATTTGGGCTTGAGTTGTAGCTCAGGCTCTGAAACCCCTTCCCTCTTCCCCCCCCAGGTTTCAGAGCTCAAGCTCTGGCTGAGCCCCAACCTATATACTGCTATTTTTAGCCCCACAGCAGGAGCCCTAGTCAGATGACCTGGGCTTTGAGACTCATGGCCACAGGTCTTTTCTTTGTAGTGTAAACATATCCTCGAAGACACAGGCCCAAAGGGGTAGGAGACAGAAGAAGAGGAAAGAAATTCTAGCTATATATCCCAGATAGCAGTACCAGGGAAGGGAACAACAAAAAATAAAAAGACTCATGAAGTCCTATGGGATCCTCTCACACAGATTTAATTTACCCTAGAAAGTGCTACAGTGATTGGCACCTAAGAAACCATTAACAAACACATTACAACTACTAAATATTAATGCATCATACTTTGTACTTAATGCTTTTCCATCCATAGATCTCAAAGCACTTTAGAGGTGTGCAAGGCAGCAATCTCATCTTAATATAGTTTGATAAATGATTTAGTGATTTACACTATGTTTATTAGGCAAGCGATGAAATAAGAGTGCCTACCCTGAACAATATATCCTCAGGAAACTTAACTGAGATGATTCAGCCTGTCTTTTTTGTAACAGCAGTCCCAAACATAGCATTGCCATTGATTGTGCAGACACCACCATGCTTCCTCTCATCCACACATCTTTAGCTCAGAATAACTCAGTGAAACAGATTCCAAAGCCAGAAGGGACCACTGTGATCGCTGGCTCCAACCCTCCTGTATAACATAGGCCCTAGAACTCACCCAAAATAATTCCGTTTGAACTAGAATCTCCCTTTTAAAAAACATCCCATCTTCTATTTCCAGCCACTGTCATTGCTCTGTCTGCTAGACTGAAGAGCCCATTATCAAACTTTTGCTCCCCATGCAACTACAGACTGTGATCAAGTCACCCCTTAAACTTCTCTTTGTTAAACTAAACAGATTGAGCTCCTGTCACTATAAGGCTTGTTTGCTAATAGAGTCAGAGTGCTTAAGGCCAGAAAGGACCCAGTCTGGCTTCTTATATATCACAGCCCATGAACACCACCCAGCACCCTAAACCCAACACCTGAAATGAGACCAAAGTATTACAGTCCACAGGAGACTAGACTATGATGTGCCAAAGGCAGAGAATAAGAGGGACTGAGGTGCACCAAGGCCCCTACAATGGCTGGGAAATGACTAAGTGAGATATACCCAGAGAATCCTGGCAGTGACCTGCACCCACACACTGCAGACAAAGGTGAAAAAAAACCCAGTCACTGCCAACTCTGTCCAGGGGGGAAATTCCTTCCTGCCCCCAAAATATGGTGACCCTGAGCATGTGAGCAAGAACCAGCCAGCCAAACACCCGAGAGAGAATGCTGAGTGCCACCTCAAAGCCTCTGGCCCTCCCCATTCAATGTCCCATCTCCAGCCCTGGCCATCTCCGATGCTTCAGCAGAAGGAGATTAAAAAAACCCAACAACGCTAGGGAAGAAAATATCCCTTCCTGGCCCCTGCAGGTGGCTGGCTGAAACCCTGAAGCATGTGCTCTTAGGACCATAAGCCATAAACTAGAGGTGAGCCACAGGGCTGCTGAGTTGTACCCACTCCCATCACAAGCAACCCCATCATACAATTGCACTCAAATTTTTCCAGCTCGCTCTTAAAACTAATGTCCCCACAACTCCTGTTGGGAGGTGTTCAGAACATCATCCCTCTGAAACCTCCTCCTAATTTCCAACCTGAATTTGTTCATGGCCAGTTTATAGCCATTTGTTCTGGTGCCAACATTGTCCTTTGGCTTAAATAGCTCTTCACTCTCCGTGGTAGTTACCCCCCCCAACGTATTTATAGAGAGCAATCATATCCCATTTCAGCCTTCTTTCTGCTAAAGAAGCCAAATTGTTCCAGTCACCTCTCATAAAATAGGCCCTGCATTCCCCTGATCCTAGTAGCTCATCTCTGCACCTGTTCCAGTCTGAATTTATCTTTAACATGGGTGACCAAAATTATACACAGTATCCTAAATTAGCAGTGCCTTGTACAATATCATTAATACTTTTCTAGCTTTTCTGGAAATGCTTCACCTGATACATCCTAGGATTGCATTTGCCTTTTTCACAGCCACATCACATTGGTGGCTCATAGTCATCCTGTGATCAACCTACACACCCAGGTCTCTTGCCTCTCCTGTTGCTTCTAAGTGATAATCCCCCAGCTTGTTGCAGGAATTATTATTAGACCTAAGTGTATTTTGTACTATCGAATTTCATCCCATTTCTGTCACTCCAGTTTTCAAGATCATCCAGCGCTTCCTGTCTAATATTCCGATTGCCTCCGTATTGATGATGCCTCCCCCCTTCTTTGTGTCATCAGCAAATTTGCAACTCCTACTTTTTGTGACAAGGTCATTAATAAAAAAAAATAGTAAATAAGATTGGTCCCAAGACCAATCCTTGAGGAACTCCACTAGTAACCTCCCTCCCTTTGCAGCTAATTCCCTTTGCAGCACAACCTGTTGCCTTCTCCCCTTCAAGTAGAGTAAATCCATTGCATTTCCCTTATCAAAAATAATCAGTTATTTTTACAAAGAAGGAAATCAGGTTAGTCTGGTATGATCTATCTTTGGTAAACATCCCCTTTACCATTTACCACCGCTAATTTAATTATTCTTCACTTCACAATTTGTTCTAAGGCAGTTTACATACTACTGAAATCGGACTTACAGGTCTATAAGCACGTGATCACTTTATTCCCTTTCTTAAATATAGGTAGGATGTTAGCGATTCTCTAGTCATATGGTTCTTCCCCCAAATAGACAGATTTACTAAAAATCCTTGCTACCAAAATAGCAATCCTATGCACCAGTTCTTTCAGTATTCTGGCATGGAAATGATCTGGTCCCCCCAGTTTTTGCACATCAAGGTCTTTAAGATTTTCCTCCACCACATATGTGGTAATTTCCATGTCTAGACACTCACGTCATCAGCCTTCCTGCCTTCCTGAACATGTTCCAGATTATCATCTTTACTGAAAACCAAGGCAAAGCATTCATTTAGTTTTTGGCCCATACCTAGATTATCTTTAATCTCTTTCCCATCCACACTAGCATCCCAACCTCATCCTTCCTTATTCTCTTTATTTAGATAAATAATAAGGTTTTTTTAATTTCCTTGGCAAGAGTTAATTCAGCTTGACTTGTAGCAACTTCCACTTTACTCCTACATTTTCTAATCTCCACAACGTAGGGTTTTTTTTTTTTGTTGATATACCCCTATTTTCCATTCCTATGTGCTCTCTGCTTACTCCTAATAACCCATTTTGAGGTGATTTATTCATCCAGCTGGGTCTGGAGCTTTTCCCTACAAGTTTTTCGTTTGCTTGGGATGCAAATTTCAGATAGTTGAAAAAATGCCAAGCCTCTTCCACATTTAAATCCTTGAGCTCTTCAGTCAATCATTCTTGCGGCTCTTCATGCATATATCCTGCCCATTATCTCTCACATATACTGTCTCTGAGAACGGGGTCTACGACTCTGTTAACATGAATGGGCCCAGGCACCTTTAAAAAGTGCAATCCTGTGCACAGGTGAATGGCTGTGGTATATACATTCAGTTCATCTATGCAACAACCCTTCCACCCACGTCTTCATTTTTCAGCCCAGATATGACTTACCAGGTCCGATACCCACTTTAATGATATCTGCTCCAGAAAGAGTAAGTTCCTCCACCATCTCTCCTGTCACCACATTACCTGCCTGAGACAGAAGCAACAATATTACACACGGGAGATTTTAAAGCCACATGCAGTAAAAAAATAATGATGATACTGCTTGTTTTTATTCATTTCTTATACTAGCTGATATACCAGGAAGGGCAAACAGTTAACTTCACTCATTAGGGAACTGTACTTCTGTTATTACAATATTACCAGGTTGTCCACTGTACATTTCATATAAATTAGACAGATAACACAGGTACCTCCTGGATTCAAATGAGATTAGTGATTGGCCCAAACATCTCTAACTTGGATGTTTGGAACCCAAGCCCAGTTCCGGATTTTAATTTTGTGGCTGGTCTCTTGTTCAATAATGGGTTGCATTAAAACCCCATCCAGTGAATCGTTTATTCATGAAGGGCCAAATCCTCAAGTCATTTCCCACAGCAGCAAACGTCCAAAGAGTATACACGCCAACGCCTATGGGAAGTGCATGCATCCTTAACCAGGCACAACTCTTGCATGTTGCTTGCATTAACCTTGATTTCTGCATACCTTGCATCATCCATTTGTGATCCTTGTGCTAGTATGGGTTGTTCATTTTAGGGAGGATCTGAATTTAGATTGAGAGGTTAAAAACCACTTAGATCACCTTTAAATAAGGATCCTTACTAAAGCAGTCGTTTGTGGCAGCACTGAAATGAAAGACCAGGGAGCAAATCCTAACTCAGTATTTACTCAGTCCTTATTCAGTCACAATGCCTATTGAAGTCAACAGAAATTGGATAATGTAGGGTGAGGCCCATTCTCTGTCTGCTGCTCTTGGCTTGTAATCTCACTATTTATTTATTTTTAATGCATTTCAGTTCTCTTTTAGTAAAACTGAACTAGTCAGAAACCCACCATTTGAGACACTTAACAAACCAGCAACATTGTGGGCAGTAGACTGGCGTGTAGGAAACACTCAAAATCGTATGAAATTGATTTTTTAAAATAAGATTAAAAAAAGATGAAAGACCCGCAAAAAATACAGGATGTAGAATTGGCTCAGTGCTTCCAGCCAAGTGCTGCTTCTTTCCTGTCCTGCAGCCTCTTGCTGTGCTTTATGTTGTGTGCTCTTGGGTGAGGTGGAAGGAAGTGTGGCACTTGCAAGATTAAGAACGCGCTTTGTATCACTAAAGCAGATTACCATGTGCACAGTGTGATACTTGGTAAGTTATGGTATATGAGTGCCTAGCTGTAGATAACAGATTTCTTGGTGTGTCTGGAGTGGTTGCTGGATCTGTGGAGGTGAATGTAGTGACCCGTGGGTTTCTGGTATATTCTATAGGTTCAATTGTTGAAGCCAGTCATGATGTGCAGGAAGTTGATGCTGGTATGGGAGTGTTCTAGAGAGAGTTTGATGAATGGGCGGTGATGGTTGAAGTTGTTGTGGAAGTCTATGAAGGAGTTCTGGTTATCTTCCCAGAGGATGACAATATCACCGATATGTTTCATTTTTCCAGAAATTCTTCCTCGAGATGGGCCACAAAGAGGTCAGCATACTGGGGAGCCATCCAGTACCCATGGCTGTTCCCAAGGTTTGGGGAAAGTGTTTATTGTTGAATGTAAAAGTTGTTAAGGGTGAAGCTGAAATGGTTGAGTTTGGTGTTTGAGTTTGGGGGGGGGGGGGAGGAGGATATCTGAGTGTTGTCCATTGTCTTGTAGATATTTGAGACAGGCAGTGATGCTGTCATGGTGAGGGATGTTGGTGTATAGGGAGATGACATCCAGGATGGCAAGAAATCGTTGATGTTGTAGAGTTTCAGGAGGAAGTTGGTAGTGTCCTAGAGAAAGCTGGCCCTTCGTGCAGGGAGTGGTTTGAAGATGGTTTCTGTGAGTTCTAATATTCCTTGAGTAAGAGTTCCATGGCCAGATGTGATGGGTCAACGTAGATTCCCTTTTCGTGTATCCTGGGAAGCATGTAAAAGGTCCCTGGGGTGAATCTGTGGGGGATGAGGGTGTAGACTCTCTCTTGGAGTTGTTTGGGGAAGGAATTGAGGATATCCTTACATTCTTGAGTGAATTGTGGTGTGGGGTCGTCTTTACGTTCTTTATAGTACATGATGTCACACAGTTGTTGGTTGGCCTCATTGACATAGTCATCATGGCTGAGGACTATGATAGTGTCTCATTGTTTGCTGGTTTGATCATTATTTGGTGGCTGGATTTCAGGGACTGTATAGTTGTCCACTTGGCAGTGCAGAGAGTGTGGTGGATGTGATGTTTGTTAAGGATTTCATGGTTTATTTTTTTCCTGAAGCAATCAATGTAATGTTCAAGTGTCAGGTTTTGTCCACTAGTTGGTGTCCAGTCAGATGATTCGTTTTTCTTATGACTTAGTGGAGACATGGTAGTTGTGGGTGGTGGTGTCTTTCTTGTGAAATAATTCTTTAAGGCAGGGTTGGAGAAAGAATTTTTAGCTCTCCATATTATTATGGTATCAGGTTCTGTGGTGGGGGAGAAATTCAATCCTTTGGAAAATACAAATAATTCAGCTCTAGTTAGGGGTTGATTATATTGGGGTGTCATGTAGAATCCATGTGGTGGGTCCTGGTGTCATGGTTTCTCCCAGAGGTGGTGTTTTGTAGGTTGCGGAGTTGTAGTTAATTCCACTTTTTGCTTTTATTAATTCACATTGACTTAGGGAGGAGCACTGCCATGCTGAATGAAAGCTGGCCAAAAGACCACTGGCAAATGGCAATGGATGAAGGTGAGAGGATGTGCCTAGGAGGTACAGCCTCCTCTAGCTCTACCTCCCTACCTCTAATTCTAGGCCAAACACCTGATCACAACTGTGCCCCTCATGGCAAGATGAGCCAGGAAACATTTGAGACAGTCCCACCATGACTATCATAGTAGCCATGATATTCTGAGCAGATCCAAGACTAAATGTCATCTTTGTGGACAATGAAGTCACCAAACAGTTAACTCAAAGAGCTAAGTATGCACAACTCGGGGGAAATGTTCTAGCAGTTTTAATGTAAAAAACAAGGATGGAGATGAATTAATTTGAATAGTGCACAGGGGTATCATTAGGAGTAATGGGAGAGAATTTAAAAAAAAAAAAAAACCCACCACACATTCTGGATGAATATCAGAAAATAAATAAATAAAAATTTGCTGGCAGAGACATATATTAAGCCATGTAATAGTCTTCCAATGAAAATGATGGAAATCCTATCATTTGGGACATTTAAAACTAGATTGGTAAACATGAACTAGATTTCCCTTTGTAAGGAAAGGATCCTCCACCATTTAAGCCAACAGGAGTTTTGACACTGACTTCAATAAGAGTAGGATCAGGCCTTCCTGATTCTATGCTGCTAATAAACAAAATACTGTAATATCCTGACACTGGGAGGCAGTGAGATCTACTGGACAGGGTGCTAGGCTGGAACTCAGGAGGCCTAGGGTCTATTCCCAGGTCTTTTCCTGTCCAACTGGATAACCTGAGGCACATCACTTTGCCTCTCTGTGCCTTAGTTTCCCTACCTGTCATGTGAATAATGATACTGAACTGCTGTCTGAAGTGCTCTGAGATATATGGATGAAAAGGGCTATGTCAGAGCTAGGTATTCAAAAGGAGGAGAAGACAACATGCCAAATTGATTATAAAAACATATCCCTCTCTCCCAAATCTCATTACACAACAGCCATCCTTCCATTGGCACATAAGGCAAAGGCCAATGAGGAGCCCCGTGGCATACAGTGTAGGAGCCGTAGCTGCCTTGCACAGTACATCACAGACTCACAGCTGAACCTGTTACATGACCCATGGGAACAAACATTCCCTGAGACCCTAGTTCGTGTTACAGTTTTGTACTGTACTCCTAGTGTGAGCCAACTGTAGGGGGTCATTCTGAGGAGAGTGAACAGGGCAGCCTGCAAGGTCCTGGGGATCACTTTCAGCTATTAGAACAGTTATTTTTAGACCTATTAGTTAAGGGCTGGAGCTTTCACTTCGAGCCCATAAGACCACAGAGAACACTGTTCATCAGAAATAAAAAGACATTCATTCAAAAACTGAAGTCCGTCCCTCAAGGGCCCAATCCTGCCTTCTTTGCACACCCACAAACTCCTATCAAAGTCACTGGGAGCTGTGTGTGCAGGGTGTAAAAAAAATCATTGATTTTTATCATCTTTTTTTATTTAAATCGGATTTTTTTGATAAAATGCTTTTTGAGGAAAAAACCTATCTAAAGATAGTTTTATTTAAAACACATTATAGCTCAAAGGTATCTCATCATGGAATAGGGATTATAAATTCTAATTCTATAGTATGAGACAATATATTCATGTAATGTTTAAGAAAAGTTTTGTAAATGAGTTCCAATAGTTCATGTATTAGGGACCCAATCTTATGGGGTTCCACAGGCTTCTGTATAGATATTTAGGTTAATCTTTCTATCTACCCAATGGGACTCAGTGCTCAGTCTAGAAGATACCATCAGAGATGCTTAGCTTTGCATTTCTCAAACTGGATTTGTGTCTCCAGAGGTAATGTGCTTGTTAACAGCAAAATGTTTATAAATAAATGAATAATATATAGAGGTGAGAAATAACAGCCCTCAACCCTATTGTCCCTCTGCAAATTTGTGTACACAGAGTCAATCCCTTACCTCTTTAAAAGTGCAAAGTTTCAAAAAGTTCAATGAATAGAAGATTGTTGGGGGCGGAATAGATCTGGACAAGGAGAAGAAGTCTGGAGATAAATGTGAGAAGCAAGAGACAGATGCTTGTTTTGTTAAAATATTATATGTCTGCTGTTGAAGAGAAAAAAAAAATCCAGCATACTTAACGTTGTTGTTTTAGTTAAATAAAACAATTTAAATGTCTATCTGGTGATGTTCTCCTCCTAATACAGCATGGCAAGAAAATCCTCCGAATACTAATGATTAACCTGTTGAATTGGAGATAGTTCACCTCCCAATGACTTCATAAATATCTGCTTCAATTACCTTTGGTAAATGAAATAACCAAACAATCATTCATTTTCTGATATAGCTATAAAACTAATCTGAAAAGTTTTCAAAATAAATCACTGTTTAAAAATGTATATGATGAAACCTACATCTATCTCTGAGTTGTGAAGAATATGTATTAAGGTTAGAACAACAAACAAGAATGCATGTAGAAAACTATGATTAAGTCAAGTCTTCCTGACTAGTGATTTAAATCATTATTTAAATCAATTTGATTTAAATCAAATCCACCCTATGTGCGTGTGCAAAGAAGGCAGAATTCGGCCACACACATGCATCTTATCTAGTCACTTTGGCAGTGGGCCTGTTTGTTAGGTGATGGTTACCCAGTTCCCCATGGGCGCTCCAGCACAATCTTCCCATTTACAAGCCAGAACTCAGCGTCACTTTTTCTTTCATGTTCTTCCCCCTCCTCCCTGTCCCATTTTCCACTGCGGCTTCATCCCATGCAACTTAGGGGAGCCCATGTTCTTCCTGTGTGGTCCGGAAGAACACAGGCTCCCCTAAGTTGCATGAACATGCAGCTCCATTGTCTGCTGCAAGCAGGATCAGCTGGTTATAACCTGTTTTTTTCCAGCTATTTTAAGGGTGTGGTGGAGGAGTTTTGTGCCTGGCATGAAAGAATGGCAATGTCTTGCCCATGCAAGTGGTTTCTTTTGTGTTAGTTTGAAGAAAGGCCAATAGCTTTAAGAGACAGCTAATCATTCTAATACCAGAGCCTTTGCTGCTCTCTAAGGAACAAATTCAGCTCCCTGCCCCTTGGCCAATGAGGACCACTAGCAGCAGAATTGGTGTGGTTCTGCTGCAGGCATAATGCTATCAAGAGTGTACATACACTCTCCGCATGGTGCCCTGTTCTACACAAGCTCCCTACTCATTAGCACTTATGGGACAGGAGGGATACAGCATAGGTGTACTGAAGAGGGGTAGGCATGCCATGGTGAAGTCCCCTCAGCGGCTACTCCAGTCACTGGACTGACACCTCCCCTTCCCATTCATGAGTGCCTAACAGTCCTCTGGCAACTACAGCAACTGTTGACCCAATCCAGCAAAATTAGGAAAGTATATAATCTAGGTTTAGATGCCTTTGATGTAATTTAGTAGCTGGAAACAAGGAGGAGCCAGCACCATGTGACCAGCCAGCTCTGCACACACTACCAGCAAGTGCTCTGTGGAATTCAGCTTGGAATCACTGACATGGAAGGCGAAACTACAAAATTTATGAGTAAAGGTCAGAGTCAGTGTGGGAGGTGGGTGGAGGTTGGACAAAAACTTAATCCGAACTCTGTCCACAATCCTGAACTCTAACCACAATCTCAGAGTAAACGTTGAACATTTCTACTACCCTGATTAGTAGTGAAAAAGTGACACTGACATTTTATTAAACTGCCATCATTTGGCTTCCCAGTCAACACCCTTCTGAGATGAATGGAGGCAGATCAAACCATCACAGAGCTACTTCCCGTGTCCTTGGGCTCAGGAAAAAAAGAGCACTGTATTTGTTCATGTGGGGAAGATTATTTTTGCAACCACAAAGACAGGAACTTAGGGTGAGACTTTCAGCAGATGTAAATCAGCAGAACTTCAGGCCCCTCTATTTTGTTAATGAGGGCTTAGATCCTGCAGAAATAGATGGGGCTGCACCAGAAGTGCTAGTCTGGCATAACTACCCAGCATCAGGAAAATTTGAGCCCTGCTTAGGACGATAACCCCAATACCCCTCTTCTACCCACCTACCATGATGGTGTGATTTGGAAACTTGGCATGGACAGTTTTCACAACTTCCACAAAGTGCTCTGAATATCCATTGGCCACATCCAGGCAGATGTACTTGATAAGGGGAATGGCCTCTAGGATACTTGTCAGCTTGTCCAAATCAGCCTTCCCACTGCCTGAGCTCACTGCTACATGCTGGAGGGAGGGAGGGAGGGAGAGAGAGAGAGAGAAAAATGATCAGCAGCTCTTAGAGATCAGACAAGTGCACAGTTCTTGCATCTGTTTCCACCCACCCTGGGAAAGCTTCCAGAGAAGCTATCAAGTGCTCTGCTATATAAAACCATACAGAAATAAATACCATAGCTGGACAAATCAATCAGTTACCTACACTTTGTTTTGAGGCTCTTCTTCAATACAGCAATAGTGGCATATTATAAGCCCTATTTACATTTAAACTATCTACAAAATAACGTGAAATGTATAAATGGACTCTTTCATGGACAACCATTGTCATCTGAGTTGCCCAGATCAACAAAAACACAGAACCTTAACCAGTTTGTATACTGAAAGGCAGAGTTGCAAACTTTGGGGATCCCTTAGAGAATAGGGCTCGGACCTGTCAATTCACTCAATCCTCCCTTAATCTACCTCCTCACTATGTCCTCATAGAAAAAATAACTTCCACAGCTGCTGGCTCACAGAACCTCCTGCAGAGATCCAAGGCTACAGAGACGACACTACTGCAATCACTATGCAACACAAAAATGTGCTTTCAAGCTATCTATAAGATACGTAACTTAAGTGCCAAAGTGTTCAGACAGAGTCTATTCCTTTAGGCCTACCTCTATTCTAGTACTAGATATGAAAAAAGCTGTTGAACCTAAGTGATAGGTTGGCCTTTAGACAAGCCCCTCATAATGAAAATATCATTTAAAAATGAGCCACAGGTAATGAAACACCTTGTGCAATGTCAAGAGAACAATGCCATGGGTATTATTTTCCATAAAGGAATAACTTTCATAACTATGCGTGGGCTGCTTTAAGGCAGGGCAGAATGAGTTTATAATATGGGAATATACCTCAAGGCATTCTGGGTGATTGACTGCAAACAGTTTCCATTCTTCCAGAGAATAATGCTTCTGAATAGCAGTGAACATTGCATGCTAGAAAAAGAAAAGAAACAAGCAAGTTAGTCATCTCTCTTTCTCCCATTCTGCAGCTGCAAACTTAGCACTCTGACATGTCACTGTGTCTTACTTTTATATTAATCTTGCTTGAAATAATAATGAATTAGGGTTTGATCCTGATTCCTCTTCAGTGAGAGTTCACAGTGCTTAGCACCTTGCAGGATCAGTGTCTAAATAAGCAATAATCCATCATTAAGTATGCAGTTGTTCAGTGTATTCTCAGTTTCTTGCTCCCTATGGATGTGTTGTGAGTCATGAGGCTAGAGGCCAATTAACTAATGAGTTCTGATTGCAGTAGCTGTACTACTAGATAACCTGCATGATCAAAATCTTTGCAGCTAATCAGATTTCTCTTACATAATGCACTGTTTATAAATAGAAACAACAGAGAAGCAATTATTCTAAGTCATACAAGGTTGTAATATCACTAAAAGGTTCTGATAATATCAATTCTATCCCCTCCCCCACTGGGGGTTGACTTCAACTAGCTACAGCCAGGTAAAAATTACCTGTGCCTTGTGCCCACTAGGATTTTACATGCAGAGTGCTATCTTGGGTTAGGTATCTTGATGTGAAAAAAACCCTCTTTCTGCAGTGAAGACACTGTCTTAAGTTTTTACCATCCTGTTCTTGATTTTATCACAGCGGTTCCCTTTGCATCCTAACTCCCAATGCACATATCTAAAGTATGTGATTGCCTTATTACAGAACATTCTGTCACCAAACAAATGGTTTCCCAGCTTTTGCAGAGAAAGATGAAAGTCAGCACTTACTTTAGTCATCACCTTTGCCATTTCAAACGTGCCCACAGTGTCCATATTTGCCACCATAATGGGGATCCCTGTGTATGTTTGTTTGGAGTTGCGGAATGTGAAGGTGCGAATGAGATCTACCTGTGAGGAATGAATGCAAATTCTGGTAAGTACCTTTATACCAACAGAGATTATCCCCAAGCTGTCAACAATTATATATGGCGCAGAGACAACAGGAGTTTTGCCACTGATTTCAGTGGGAGCAGAATTGAACCCAGCCTCTCACTCATCCCCGCAGTACTCTTGCTCTTACATGTGCCATTGTTTTCTTCCATTGGAAGCATTCCCACCTCTGCCTCCCAGCTGAGAATGAAAATGTCATAAAACAAAATATTGTGGCTATGATACAGAGAAGAGCCTTGTTGACATGTAGGGAAGGAAGCTGGGAGAGGGAAAGGAGGTAGGGAAGAAATTAAAATGAGAAGTGATAGGAGCTGATGGGAAAAGGGAAGAGTCAAGATGATTTTGAATTATTTTATAAATAGGGCCTTATCAAATTCATGGCCATGAAAAACATGTCACGGACCATGAAATCTGGTCATGTGTATTTTTACCCTATACTATACAGATTTCACAGCTCTGAAGGCAGTGCCCTGCTACCAGCAGAACAGAAGTAAGGGTGGCAATACCGTAAAGTCGTGCAATGCTCCCTTACAATGTTGTTTGGCTGCCTGCTCTGTCCACTGCTTGTAAGATTCTGTAGAAGAGCAGCCACTTTACAAGGGAGCATTGCACAAGTTCCTCTTCTCCGCCTCCTCCCTCTTCCTCCCAGCACTTCCTCCACCGTCAAACAGCTGTTTGGCAGCGCTTAGGAAGTGGAGTGGGGGTGGGAAGAGGCAGGCCTGGAGTGGAACAGGGATGGGAAGAGGCGGGCCTGGAGCATCCCCCGGCAAAGTCAGCGCCTGTTCTTCTCCAGGGAAGCTGCCACTGCGAAGGTACTTCCTAGCATCCTTGCCTGCAGCAGGCTGTGCCTGGGTGCGGTAAGCCAGGGGCCCTTCCCAACCACAGTACAGTACTGTACAGTATATAATGCCTTTTGTCTGCCCAAAACAAAATTTCCTTGGAACCTAACCCCCCCCACATTTACATTAAATCTTATGGGAAAATTGGATTTGTTTAACATCCTTTCACTTAAAGTTGCATTTTTCAGGAACATAACTACAATGATAAGTGAGGAGTTACTGTATAAAGAGCATCTCCCTTATTTAGCACTCCCCAATAGAAAATGTTAACACAAACGCACAATATTAAGACATTGGGTTAATCTGTGAAGTATCTCCCCACATACTGCTGAGACTCCTTCACTGGTCTCTACATTTTCCATTCTTCAGCCTTCACCAGAGAGATGCTTCAAAGAGCTGAAATGAGGTAAAATGCCCACCACCAGATACCATAAGAACACCTGATTTAGATAGTTTGCTTACAGGCTCTTTGGAGCTCTAAGTCAGGAGTTATCAAACTTTTCCACAATGCAAACCACATTATTATTTCAGTAGCACCTAGGGGCCCCAGTCACAGCGGAGTACCTTTTGTGTTAGGCTCTCCAAACACGTAATAAGAAAAAGAAAGATCCTTCCCCGAAGAGCTTACAATCCAAATAGGAGCTCACATCTTAATAGAGAGATTGCCTTGCGGATCAACTCCCATTCCATTGACTCCCAATTCCATCATGTAGACCCACCCAGCCTCCCATTTTTAATCAAATAATATTCATATAGCAATCTCTGCCACATCCCACATGGAAAAGCGAATATTAGCAAAGCATTTAATGTATTTGTACTTCTTTTAATGCAATTTAGAAGCTGGGGACAGGAAGAGATAACAGAGCACAGTTTGAGAACCACTGCTCTAAAGTAATATACAATCCAAATGCCCATTCAAACGAACATGAAAAGAGGAGGAAAGGAAATGCTCATATGGAGAGCACCAAGACACAGGGCAAGATGTGAACAGTGCCTGAACCATAAGACCTTTCTTCTTCCAGGGAGCCTCACTTCCACTTCTTATTCCAGCTCTGAAACGACCCAGGTAGGTGCTGCGTGTCTTTCTCAAATTACTCTAGATGTACAATGACATTTCCAGGGATAATGCAGTATTGACAGGGGTGTTGTGGAGGAAGCTTGCAATCCCTCCCCCAATGAGGTTCTTTTTCTGTGTATCTAGAGAGAAGACTTCAGTCTCCAGGGTTGTTAATCTAGCAACTTTTCACCAATGGGAAAGTACACTTAGAAAAAAAAAGTAAAACCAACAAACACACACACACTCTCTCTCTCTCTCCCTCCCTCCTGTGAACAGGCTGCCTCATTTTTCCAGGAATGAGGGCACCAGTAGCAGCCACACTGCATCGTGCGGATTACCATACCTTACAGGAAATTAGTTTTGACATTAAGGTAAGTGGAGGAACAACTCCCTCAGTTTCATGCAGCTCTCCAGCCTTCTTTCAGTTTACAATTTTAAACTAATGGCTAGTCTTCCTGAAACATACCGGACTGGCAACGATCAAAATGGAAGGGCCCGAGAATAAAATCCAGCACAGGCAGCAGCAGTGTAAGCTTCCCAAGCATTGTCCAATAAGCATATCTCAGCCTGAAACTGGAGTGACCTGTAAGAGTGGTGCAGCCTCCATACTATGCAGTCCCTGGCCCCTCTCCTCAGAGTCCCAACATGGGGCTTAGTGCCAACTGTGGTTTTATCATGTGCCTGCCACCCACCCATCAGAGATGGGAGCGGAAATTAATATTGGTCATATCTGTAATATTAGCGATATTTGAGTTTGGACAAACATCCATCATCCCCTGCATTATTGATGTTCAAGGTACTCAGAAAAAGTAGTCATATGGTACACAGATCAATGCTCCATTAGCTCTGCCCGATCCTAAATTGTAGTGCAGGCAGAACGGAGCACTGATCAATGTGTACCTTGTTCTTAAAGACCCAGCAGATATTGGGCTCCCTCCCCCCTCCTGATCAGACAGTGTGGGGTGAAAGGAGGAAAAGGGAGAAAATGCATTGTCCTGTGCACTGTCTCCTCCCTGGGGATGGCTAAGAGGAATGCACCATTGGCTCAGCTCCCACCCCCCCGTGCTCTTGTGGTCAAGGTGAAAGAAGAACCCATTTCCCTCAACTATGTTGTCTGTGCAAGGAGGGGAGAGAAGAAGAGATATCAGACAGTGGCCAAATCCAGCAGCACAGTTGGGCCTGCCTGACTGCCAAACCTGAATACCCCTCAGGTGTGCCCAAATACAAATGTTGGGACCCATGCACATCTCTGCTTCCCCCAAATAACTGGAGTGAGACCACGCATTCACTTCAACGAGGACACCCACAACCATCTGATGCTAACAACTTCCAGTTACTCCCAACCCAAGTTTGATTTCAAATCCATGCCCTATGGGTGAATGATTCTATACTCTAGGAAGCCCCTGGCCCATGCAACTCCCCCTCCCTACCCGCACCTTTTTTTCAAAATCTGAATTCAAGCTTCTGAATTTTGGTTCCCTCTCTCTAAAAGGAGGGAGTAACTCCAGGAAGCAAAGACAAGGCGAAGTAACAAGAATAAAAGATGGCACTGCAGACCAGCCAGGGAAAGGAATGTACACCGCCCAATTTGCCATGCTCTACTGCACTACTGTGAAGGTGACTTACTCTCAGCTATTAGGTAAAGTGCTGTCCGTGTAGAATAAGACATTCTAACTGCATTGCCAGGTACTGTTAATTTAAACTTCAAAGCATCAGCTTGTTGGGTATCAGGCACTGTAGTAAGCAGCCTCTGTTCCCTGGCCAGCGCTATTTATTTATACTCTTGTTTTGAAGCAGGACTGGGGCTGTTTCAGATTTGGCTCTCACAGGTACTGTCAGTTTCTGTTGCTACAGCCTCAGTGATGGTGTCCAATTTCTTAACCTTCATCCGCTTTCTTTGAGCCCTCATGACATGCGCTTTTCTCACATGAAATGCTTTTCACTGCTTATCATGTTCTCCTGAGGTAACCCTCGCTTACCAGCCCTGGTTCTTCTAGCATTTCCCCTTCACATCAACCCCTCCTTCCCCCATGCATAGACAGCTAATATACAAAACCCTGCATTAAAATAAATAAAAGAGGCCCTCGACCTCACAGCCCACAGCTCCACCTGTTTGCCAGGCCACTGCATTTAATTTTAAAGAGGAATCTCCACGCTGCTTAAGTGAACTACTGAAAATGATCAAAGGTGGTCCTTGCTTATGAGGGAAGAACTAATAAGGGCAATAAGTAAATTAGCCCAGGATACCATTATTACTGAGTTGAAAGGGAGCACTGCTCAAGTTATTATCATACTGAGAGGGACTCTTTAGCCTTATTCCTGTATTCTTCTTGGTGAAATGCTTCTGCTTGGATTAGCTCTCAGAATGCCTGCCCATAACAAATCCAGCCACCTCTACTTTTGACTCCTTTCCCTCCTGATCCTAGTCTTCTCACTATCTCCTTTGCCCCTTGTTGAAGGCTGAATCCTCCCTCCCTTCCCAAACCCAATGCAATACCTGTATTAATCACATGGTATTTAACATCTGGGGTGAGGTGGGGTGAATGGTGTCACAAGATGAGGCGGCCATGTTTGTTGTGAGCTCCTAGCGATGCAGAGTTTTGTGGGGTTTCCCGTAATGAGTGTGAAGGTTACTGAGAGAGAACCATGCAGACGTTATGGAAATGCTTTGACTGGCTAATAAGGATCCTCCGTCAGCTGCATATGCTGCAGTTACTGAGACCCAACTCAGCTGTGGCGATGCAGTTACACACCCAGAACTGGTCAGACTGCAGGGATTTACATAACGGAGATAGACGCGGCCAGTTAATAGGTTGCCAGCTGAACAGGATCCCAGCCCTCTGACAGGCAGAGCCAATTCAATGGCACCACGGCATTAAAAATCTCGCCTCCTGCTCTGTTACTAACTGGGGCTTCCCCATCAGCTCATTTTGTATTTATTGTCACGTGCACCCCCCGGTGCCAGATTCAAGGGCAGGCCTGTTCGCCCTGGGACGCATGGTTTGTAACTAGACCCCCGGGGAGGGGACACATTCCCTGCGCGCTGCAGGGGAATTACACTCTAGGTCACCTTCTCTCCCCCACCCCGGGGCGCTGCAAAAACCCGCGGATGCACCAGGAAAGCTAAGGTCCGAGCACTCTTTAGTTTTCACGTCAGCACAGAGATCAGCAGCGCTCCTTGCACCTCTCCGCGAGCAGCGGGCGCCTTTCCAACCAGGGCTGCACAGCGGCCCGGCCGCTCCCCCCGCGCTGCAGAAAGGTCGCCCGCAATGTGGCTTCAGCTAAGTGACACACCCCCCCCCCCCCGGCTGTCTGTTAAAACGGTGTGCGGGGGCGGGTTCCCCGGGTAACCCTGCGCAGCCTGGGAAATAAAAACAACCGCGAGAAAGCGGCTGCGAAGTTAACGCTACAGAATGACCCCCCACCAAGCATGCTCGGTTTGAATGCCCCCACCTCGGCTCTGCTTTTGAGGCTGCTTCGCTTAGGTCTGAGCAGGACGTCATGAAAGTCCAGTTTGAGATCCGCTTCTACGTGGGGCATCTCGCCGGGACTGTGGGGGGCGCCCCCCTCTTCGCGGATGCGCTTCCTTGCTGCCGCCGGTCCGCGCCTGGTGCCGAGCCGAGCCCGCGCCCTTTGCCAGGAAGGTTTTTATAGGGCGCGCCGCGAAGAGCCCGGAGCTGGTGCTCAAGCGCCCGAGCTTTGTTAGGACAGTCACACGGGGCTGTTTTTTAGCAGGCGCCGCTGCACGGCACAATGGCAGCTGCTCCTCGTCCTCCCCTGCACCTTTCGCCTGCCTGTGTCTGGCTCAGCGGACTGGGCGTGGGGCGGCGTGTTGCTACAGCGCGCTGCCGCAGGGCGCTCCGGACTCAGCCGAGTGGGTGCGTGGGCAGGAGCGAGGCGTCACCCACCGGAGAGTGCTTGTGGCAACTGGCAAGCTGGAGCCGTGTCCAGTTAAGGGTGAACCGAGGGGAAAGGAGGAAGCTCCCAGCCCATGTGACCAAGCTCTAGCTATATATATAGCTAGCTGCTCTCTGGGAAGCAGGGATTCCGCTGTGTGTGTTACGCCGGCTGTGCTGTAGTGCATCCCCCCAGCGATCCCGTTATGAAACGTCACCTGTGTCACTGAAGGCTCAGACTTTACTCCCTTCCCTTATTTGAAGCTGCATTCCTGGCAGAGGAAGACTGGGGGGCTGTGGGCCCCTGCCCTGGTATCACCACACAAGTGCTGCTTGTTTTCAATGGAGCCAGTCATCCGGCGGATCTTGTTCAGTGTTTCTTTAACATTTTTGCAGCTCCTTTGTTTAAGATTTCAGACAAATTGCGTCCCTAGTTCCTCCAGTACTTGGCATTAGGGCCTGACCTAATTTCCTCTGTTCTGAGGCTGTCATTCAGGTTTAGGCCTCAGTGGTTGGCTAGTCTCTTGTCCTTCCTTCTGACTGCTGGTTTTTCCCTCTTTGACCTTTCATTCTGTGCCCTCTGCTGTAGCCTTCACACACGAGAGCAGCGCTGAGAGTATAGTGTATGGCACTTAAGAGAAGTGAGGGTGCAAAACTCCTCCTCACCTGCTGGCTATGCTTGCTGAAGCCAATGCTCTATGCATCCAAGAGAGGAGAGTGACCTGCCAGTGGTGCACAAGCATAATTAAGCTCTCGGACAAGTAATGGTGGAGGCCTGGATGGAAGCCATCCTCTTGAATCTGGAACCCTACAAAACATTGAGAAGCTCAGATCTGGACCTGACCTTTACAGTTAATCCCTATCTCTTTATAAAGGGCTGACCAAAACCTGACCGTCCCTGAGCTGTGGTGAAATTCAGAGCTGACCCAAGCTTTGCAGCTCAGGCCCATGTCTATTTACTAGGCTGAGTTGTGTAACGCCTACCTGACAGGAAAAGTGATGGTGAGTGAAGTTTAGGAACTGTTACACAAACTGATGTGTGTTTGTTCTGTTATAGCCTTGCAGTTATAGAGTAGAAATGTAGATGAAACCTGGCAGCTGGTTAATTACCGCATATCAGTAGCGCCATCAGTCATTTGGAGTTTCTTTTGTACATACACCCCAATTTTGGTAGGTATGGGGAAGTAAGGGAGGGTACTTTTGGTCCTCTCAAATATCAATTAGGCTGAAACTTGGCTTATTTGTTCTCTATTTATTTAAAATATTAGGAGCTGTTAGACATTTTTAAATGAAAAAAGCTCCATAGCAAATAAATTAGAATTTGGGCATATTCTGCTTCCATTAAGTTAGGCTGCATACAGGATTAACTGACTGCAATTCTATGACATGTAATACAGGAGGTCAGCCTAGATCATCGGAGCAATCCCTTCTGGATTTAAAGATCTATTAAACTCAAGTCAATGGCAGTTTTGCCACTGACTTTGGTGGAAGCAATATAAAGCTTATGTTGCCCATAGCTGGAGAGTGGAACATGCAGTTCACCACTGGCTTCTTTTTCCAAGCAAAAAGCAGATGTGTTGCAGAGCCACATGACACTGCCTTCTTTATCTTCAAATTGCACACAGCCCAGCAGATCCCCTGCCCTCAGCATGGCTCTTACGGCAGTGGTTGCTGGTGTCTCCCAGATAAATCAATATTGCTGAGCACTGTGGACCAAATTTTCAAAAGTAGCCACTAATTTTGGGTGTCTCCATTTTTGGGATGTTCAAGGTGAGAGAGGGAAATACAGGTGCAGCTACACTGAAACTGTTGGCTTGCCTACGCTACCCCATAATTCAGACTAGGGGATGTGAATAGCAGTGCACACCAAAGTGCTGTGCTGTAACTCCGCCATGTGGACACTGCGGGCCATATGTGCTGGAAATAGGGGCGCTGCTGCACCCATTGGCCTGAAATAGTAATAACAACTCAAATACATGGTTTCTGCCATCAGCACCCCCACTATAAAAATTGTTCCAGCACCACTGCTGCGGGCGCAAACTTAAAGGTTCCTAGTTCATATTAGTGTAATCCTCTTCAAACAAGATTACATTAATGTGAACTATGAACGTTTTATTTTGCTCTGCAGCATCCACACAGAGGCATTTCAACTCAGCACTTGGGTGCACATTGCTATTCATAGCCCACGTAGTCTGAACTGTGGGGCAGTATAGGCATAGCCTGTGACCCATATCTTTTAGAGAGGTGTCTCATCTCGATTTAAAGACTTCACATGATGGAGAATCGACCGCATATCCCTTTGTTTGCTGTTCCAATGGTTAATTGCCACTGTTAAAAAATTGTCCTTTATTTCTGGTTTGAATGCCTTTTTCTCTAGATTACAGAACCCTTTAATATTACATATTTTTACCCTGCATAGGTACTTATAGACTGTGAATGGGTCATCTCTTCAATAAACTAAATAGCTTGAGCTCCTTTAGTTTCTCACTTTAAGACAGGATTACCAAAACTGTAATTATTTTGTAGCTCTTTTGTGAACTCTCTCCAATTTTAAAGTGTGGACACCAGGACACAGTGTTCAATTAGTAGTGGTCATCACTGCTGTTGACAACAATAATATCACCTCCCTACTCCTACTTGATATTCCCCTGTTTATACAGCCAAGGCTCAAGTTAGCCCTTTATCTTGCGAGTGACATGATAGAAGAAAACTTCTGAACTGCTTTATAAGAAAGGATCAATGGTCAATCTCATCTAGTATGCTGTCTTCTGACATTTCTCTATGCCTCATGCTTCAGAGAAAGGTAAAAAAATGCATCATAATAATGTGCAACACTATGTCTCAGAGAGAATCATCTTCCTTACTCCAGCTGGTGATTAACTGAAGCTGGAGTAGTACTGGCCCTTGTGATTTTTAGCCTCTTTGGTGTAACTACACATGCTTATTTATTTCATAGTAAAGACGAGCCTAAACCACAAATTTCAGATCTTGATCTGAAGTCCTCCCAGAATTCAGGGTGTTGCAGGCTTGGGGTTTTGATCTGTCCCATTTTATAGACAGGATCAGTTGCAACATTCTGATCTGAATTACCCTAAAACTGGGTGTGTGTAGGTCTAGGAGGTTGGGCAAGGTGCCACTTACATTTATATCTGTTTATTTTTTAATCTTATGCAGTTTTCATCAATTATATCTGTTGACAAGTATTTTCACAAGTTAATTATATACTGCATAAAAAGTACTCCTTTGAATCCAGTTTCAGTTTGTTTTTAAGTGATCAAATTAACCTCTTCGTCAGCCAGTTGCAATTCAAAAATATTGCAAAATGCATGGGATGACAATCCTAGCAAAGTCTGAGTGCTTTGGAGAGTCCTGAGCACTGGATGACTAATGAGAATGTCAACAGAAAACCATGCTTTGATTGTCACAAAAGATGCATTGAGATACTTCTCTTAACTTATTTGTAAAATTGTGGACTTGGTCCTCACGTCAGGACCACAGTTGCCCACTTTCACACGGTAAATAAGCACCCCGACTTTCACAATAAACCAAAAATCAAGCTAATCCCATTTCAAAACAGGCCAATCCCTAAGAACCCCAACACTCTGTGTGACTAGATCCCCCCGGCGTGCAGTCTGGGACCTTGGTAGGCCCACTGTGCACCCCTGACTCTTTCCTCACCTTGCGCCCCCTTGCCCCTGCTTGCTGAGAGCCTAAAAAAAAAAAAAAAAAAAAAAAAACCAACAAGCTACAAGCCAAAAACTAGCCAACAAGCAACTTACATGTCAATTAAGCCAAAAAGAAGCCCAATTTCTGCATTTTTTTTTTGCAGATTTGACATGTTTGGTCACGACCTGTGCTCAGCACAGGACATGATTGGCTTTAGACTACCGTTATGCATACTCAGTCTTGGAGCTAGCCAAAGCCAAGTCTTTGCGAAGGGGCATTACCGGAGCAAAGAAATGGTCTGGCCAATCTCTTCCCTGGCCAACCCCCTGCTATGGAGATTGCAAAGGTTGCACCTGGGATTCCCCCATCCTTAGATGGCTGGGTAAGCCAGCTTTACAACCCCTTTGCACTGGTGAAGTTGTCCAAAGGGGTCATGGAGCCAGGACCTGGACCTACAAGTTTACAAGACTACATGGTGAGGAGTAAGTCTTTTTGTTTATTATACTAATTATATTATATTTATTTATTAACTCTGTAATTACTACACATCGCTTCTTTCATCTGAGGATCTCAAAGAACCTGACAAACATTTTTAATTAATTAAGCTACACAGCACCCTAGTGAAGCTTTATACCCATTTTACAGATGAGAAAGGTACAGAGGGCCAAATGCAAGGATGAAGTAAATCATTGTCTACGCTACACATTGATATCCTGATTATGATCTCACACTGGTTTTACACCAGTTGAACTCTATTGACTTCAGGGGGTTGTGCCTGATTTATACCAGTTGGTGGAGAAGCAACCCCAACATGTAAGTTCATCAGATGCAAGTGGCAAAGCAGTTTGCAGTGATTTGGCATTCAGTAGGTATGCAAAATGAGTGGTATTTACACCAAGTTGGCATGCTATGGACAACAAATACAGCAGGAACAGATTCCTATTTACATCAATAGGAATTGTAACCATGAAACCAGAGTGGAATTTGGCCTAGAGAAATTAAGTTACATGGCCACGGTCACATAGCAAGTCAGTGGAAGAGCTGGGATGAGTAGCCAAGAGTCCTGGCTCCTAGTCCTCTTTGAGGGGATGAGCACGCAGTAATTAATTTTCATGAGATGCAGCATAATCTATGTAACAAATCTTTCTCACCAAGTAATAATTTGGATTCTCAAATAAGAATAAAATAAAAGATTGATTCGTTGGAATAATGCTCAGTCTCAGAGGTAAACTAGTGATGGTCTTAAAGACAGATGGACTGAGGTTCTGAACACGGAGCTCTGCAAACCTGAACCCTTCCTGCCACCTGCTCTGCAGGTGTACGACCTTGTGTCCACACATCCCGATGTGGTGATTCTGCATCGTAACTTCACAAGATGAAACATCTGCCAAATCAAACATAGAAACGTTTGAGTTCAATGCAGCAGATTTGAATGTATATTTGCACCTAAACCCATTCCTAGAAAGCCCCTAGGGACTTATATCAGTGGGATATGCATGTTGGGACAGGATAATATTAGAGTCAATGTACACTGTCAGGCTGGAGGGAATTTTGCATCTGTGGGTGATTTTACAGTACATCAGTGACCCCCAAATTGTGGGGCGTGCCCCTAGGGGGGCATGGAGGAATGTTCAGGGGGGCCTGGTGGGGGATGGGCCAGCCCCCACAGGGGGCAGGGAGGGAGCTCTGTCATCAGCTCCACTCCAGCCCTGTCCCAAGCCCTGGCGACAGCTCCTGGCCATGGCCCTTGGCTCCCAGCCATGACTGTGGCCCTGACCGCAGGCCCTGCTCCCAGCTGCAGTGCTGGCCCCACTCCCGACTTTGGCCCCTGGTCCTGGATCCCGACTGTGGCTCCCAGGTGGGGTGCGGACTAGGTAAGGGGAGGCCAAGGACAAAAGTTTGGAGACCACTGCAGTACATACTGTAATATGAAATTAATTAATGATACTATAACAGCCTTAAGTCTGAATTTCTTTTTCTGCTATGTTGCTGTCTGCCTTTTAATATTGTTTTAATTTTTTATAATTTATAACATGCTGTCTGCTTTTATACTATATAGTATTTATACAAGATTGTTGTCTGCTTTTATAGTAACTAATTTCCTATGGAATTATTTTTCTTTCAGGGCTTTTACTGAGCTGTAAATTCAGCCTCCAATCTTCGTTTTCCCTGAGCAAGGCAGTTATAAGATTTCATGGTGCATTGAGAAAGAGATCTGCTTTCCTGTACTGCCATGATGGTCAATCCACTGAGGGAAAAGAGATTAAAATACTGAAAGCTTGTTTCCATCCAATCCAAAATCCCGGTTTGGTTTGGTTGTTTATGAATAAGGCTCAGGACACAGACTCTTTTAACTCAGATTATTTTTTCTATGGGTTTGTGCCCAGTCTCTGTGAAAATGAGCACGCTACGCTGTCTGTGCGAAACAAAATAAATTAATAGTAATTCATTAATAATAAAAGCATTCTGGAACTAAGTAGCACATTTTCTGCATCTTGTGCCTTTTCCTTTATATTTTTGCTATGTGTGAAAATCTTAATACAAGTTTAAAACTAAAAAGAAGATCTTATCAGAGGAGTCTGTGCAATAATCTCTATTAATGTTTTTCATCAAAGTTTTACCCTGCATTCTAAAAAGAAGCTAATTTGGATGCCCAATAGCCCCACCTACTGACAACAGATACCACATTCTTAAAATGGATTATTATTACTACAAAATGTTAGATGTGTACCAAATGCCTGTTTATAAATATTACAATTAAGAAACAGAACTACCACTACCACCCATATTAATTGATAGATGAGTATGAGATTTCACACTCACAAAAGCCAAAACAATTTATAATTAAATTTCTCACAGAAACGTTAAACCTCCTCCCTCTTTTGACATGTATTAGGATGACTAGTGGTGGACCAAGCAGGCTTGGTTTTGCTTTTACAGAACCTAGGTTGCATTTTGTCTTGAGAAAACCAAAAACAAGGCGGGCTTGTATCCTTGTTCCATTTTTTAAAATTCCAGGGAGTGTAGATAAAAACTATGGCATTTTATAATCACATAACACATTCCACAACAACACATGCTATCTCAGGGGTCAGCAACCTTTCCAAAGTGGTGTGCCGAGTCTTCATTTATTCACTGTAATTTAAGGTTTCGCGTGCCAGTAATACATTTTAACGTTTTTAGAAGAGCTCTTTCTATAAGTCTATAATACATAACTAAACTATTGTTGTATATAAAGTAAATAAGATTTTTAAAATGTTTAAAAAGCTTCATTTAAAATTAAATTAAAATGCAGAGCCCCCTGGACCGGTGGCCAGGATCCGGGTGGCCAGGATCCGGGCAGTGTGAGTGACACTGAAAATCAGCTCGCGTGCTGCAGGTTGCCTACCCCGTGCTATCTTGTTACCAGGTCTACAAACAGACTGTGGGCTTGTCAATTTATTGCATCTAGTCTAGACGTGGTAAATCAACTGCAGAGCGCTCTCCCGTTAACTCGAAGTGTGAGGTGCAGGCAGAGTCGACGGGGGAGCATCAGCCTTCGACTTACCGGAGTGAAGACACCGCGGTAAGTAGATCTAAGTACGTCAACTTCAGCTACGTTATTTACATAGCTGAAGTTGCGTAACTTAGATCTATTTCACACACACACCCAGTTTAGACCAGATTAACACTAATTTAGTTCCCATTATTATTCTCTAGTTCCTTACCCATAATTCCCTAACAGCAAAGGTAAAACTATTCTTAAAACAACCTACCAAAATGCTATCCATCTCTGCCCAGAGTGGGTAAAATCTTATTAGTTATTTTCATTTTCCTCACTCATCCTGATAAAATGGAAAGAATAGATTTTGTGCCTGGGCTTGTAAATGTTCACAACAATTTTTGCAATGTTGCTTAACGCTAAAACTTATTAGCACATAAGCCTTTTACAAGTGCACAGCTATAGATACTAGCCCACACCTAACACCCTAGTCAGGCCATTTAAATATTCCTGTCATCAAACAGTTACAGATCATCATGTGACACTTAGAAGGTCAAGTGCATTTCTGGTGGCTCGAACCCATGGTGTTGCTCTCCACCTTTTCCCAGTGAAAGAAATCCTCTTTAGTTGTTCTCTCCCTCAACTTCACACTTACAAAAATGTCATAATTGGATAATATTAAACAAAATTAAATACATGTAAATAGTAGATGAATAAATGCATCCCAATAAAAGTAAGTTAAACGAATTGAAATTGCTGGGTGGAAACACTGGGCTATATGTTGTTAATGATTTGCTTCATCAAATCTTATCAGTAGGTGGTAATAGACGATAGAAAACACAACTTATTGTAGTGCTTTTTTCCTTCTGTTTCCCGGCAAGGTGTCTGTTATTTTATGTATTGATTGCTTCTCATCTATATCTCTCCTGGCCTCAGTTGCTACATAATAGTGTTGCTCTCTGATGTTAAACAGTTCCCACGTTTCACCCCACAGGTGGCTGTATTTCAGTGAAGGCTGAAGTAATTTCTGTGTATGGTTTGTGAAGTGCACTGGGATCTTTTGGGATGAAAGGCGTGATATAAAAGTAAGATATTATTCATCTGCTTTTTCCAGTACACACGGTGCTAATATCTTTTGCTTTCTTCTCGAGTTCCCCAGATTAAATTGTCAAGAGTCTCAGTAATAGCCTGAACTTTTGCTCCAGGCAGACTAATAATCACAGTTCTGTTAGCTCAATCCTTATAAAGAAATGGCTATTCTCAAGATGCACAATTGATTTCGCCTACTGGCTTTCTCATCCACATCCCTTGTATTTCCTGTGTGCAGCCTTAGCCCTTGGATGTTGCTCAACTTCTATTTCCCCCTTGCCATGTCAGAGCTCCTTCAGCTCAACATAAAGCCTGAGTTGGTCCTGAAATAACAAGGACCAGAGTGAGGATGCTTCATCAGGCTTCTGAGTCCTTTATCTCCTTTTCTTCCATCTGCTAAATTAGAAGAGGAAAGGCTTGTCCTGTGTAGGCAAAGCACTGTGAGAAACCAATTAATCAGCTCCTTCTGGCTACCCAAGAAGCGTCTCGTTCTCTTCACAAACAGAAAGGGGCCACATAAAATCACTTCCCTGAGCTGTTCTGCACAGCCCTGTGGGAAATAGAATAATTAGCTCCAGTTAGCTGCCAAGCCAACACCTCTTTTTCTTCCCTCCAAGTCCCCTCCCTTGACCCCACTTTATTATAGCTGCAGCCACTACTGTAGTAAACACAACTGAAAAGTGCATCTGTTCCAACCCACATCCCGAGAGCTGCCTCCTGGTCTTTTACAAGGAAATGTCAAGTGCCACTGCTGGCATCCATCCAGTCCAAAAGACACTTCATCCTAAGAAGCCTGGGATGTGCTAGTCACTCATAGGGCTTAAACGGTTAACACTGGACAAGGGCACCACCTCTCCTCCACCACTCACTATCTTTATTTCCTTCTGTCCTAAATACACTGACCTGATTATTTTCGTCAGAATTCAGTTCCTGCTAGTGCCTCTTCTATTCAGGCCTTGGTTACCTTTCTCCTTTCCGCCCACACACATTGCTGTAAGGTGTTAATACATTGGCTAGCAGAGCAACAGCTTTTCAGGAATCTATGATCCAATACAGCCCTGGCTGGGAAAAAGTGCAGTTGCAAACTTTCAGTGGTGTATGTGCCTTCCCTGACATCTGGTGGTGGGGTGAATAAATAGATGGTTGAAAAATTTGCCTAGTTCACTGGTCACAAATTGATCTATGCATGAATCATAAATATTACACGATTCAGCAGAAAGACCCTTTCCTCAGATTATTCTCCTATTCTTGTAATGTCCCCTATGTTACCAGACATTTGCTTCTTTCTCCCCTAACTCACATAAATATATATCCGGCGTAACTCTGTTGAAGCCAGTGGAGTTACCCCTATGTAAAACTGATATAGGTCAGATCAGAATCAGACCCATTTTCTCTGTGCTCTGCTTTTCCGCCTCCAAAAGTTCAATTAGAACTGGTCAAAATATTGAAAAGAAAAGGTTATTTTTGTCAAAATAGTCTTTTTTCAAAAATATTTATTTTTATGAAAAACTGTCAACTTTTTTTGCAATTTTTTTTCCCTTTTTTCAATGTTTTTTTCAAAATGTTACAAAAATATTATTGAAAACATTATCAGAATGGTTATCTACATTTTTGGTGAATGAAAACAAAAAATATATAACCATTTTGACCTTTTTTATTTTAAAAAATTGTGGGGAAAAAAATAAAAACAAAAAATGGGTCCATTTCAAACACTTTGAAATGAAAACAACTTCAAAATTGTTATGCAAATAGGTTGTTGGAGGGTTTTTTTACCAGCTCCAATTCAGGTACAATATGAAAAACTGATACTAGTTTCTTATTCTCTTTATCAGCTCTTCTTCAACTGAGACTTTAAAAAAATAGTATGTGATGAATGATTGATGATACTTTTGTTACCTTGTTTAATACAGAGGAGTCCAAACCAAAATTCCAGATCTGAAGATCCCTTAAACTTTGGAAAAATTCTGCCCTGGATCAAATCTTGGTGGCTCGAGCTCATCTCTACTCATTACATTTGTTCTGTTTTGAGCTGCAAATCTTTCACCTCTTATCCCAGGAGCAAGAAGACTTTATTATTTGTTTACTTACACTTTATTACTTAAATTTCATGTGGAGCTGTGTATGGATTAAAAAAAAATTGTATTGCTGACCAAACTAGAAAAAAAAATTGCATCAAGTTTTTATGATTGGGAAATGCAGATTTTGCCTGCTATCATAAAGAGAAGAGAGGGAGAAACGGACCAAACAGCAAACGTTTTGTCTGCTCTGAAGTGTAATTCACAGAGGACAGCCCCATTCCAGAAGGCCTCTGGCTGGAACAGTGCTTCCACAATGTTCTTATTCATTTGCTAAGGAATAGGGAGGCATAGAAAGGACAGAGTGGGGCTCTGGTTCCTGAGAAACATGGCCTAGATCATCAGCTGGTTTCGGCATAGCTTCACTGAAGGATCTGGACCTTTATAAATTTTTATATGTATATATACACAAACACACACATTTAATCTGCCCTTGAATAGGTCAAACTTGGTCCCCTGGCAGATATACTTATTAGAAATCGTGGTGTTATTTTGACTATGAAATGCCCTTGACAAGCTTATAACCTCGGTTTAAGAATTCTTATTGCATCTTTGGAACATTTCCAGGCTTCATCTTATCAGGAAAAGAAGATGTTAGTTCACGCCTTGCTGTCATCCAGGCTTGACTGTTGTACTTGACTGCTGATCAGTATCTCTTCCCTCCTATTTTTTAGTTTTTCTTCTGCTCCTGCAAAATTCTGCAGCTAAATTCAGAAATCAGACTAAACTTGCTTATGTTACTGGTCCTGAACCTTCAGCTCTGACCGTTACACAGCTGGAGAATTACTTCTCCTATGCTCACAAAATGTACAGTCCACTTTGCACCACACTGGCAGAGCTGGTAATTGCCATAAGCCCCACAGGCTATACTAGAGGACAATATAATTTGGAGTCCTGAAATGTGCGGCTACCAGCAATTACAAGCACCATATACATAGTAGTGCAGAGCCCTCATTAGTCCATACACCAAAAGAGGTAGGGGGCCTTATTTTTGCTCATCTCCTCAAAGAAAGAAAAGGGGAACTAGGGTATGTTGCAAACCTTCTTGCATCTCAGGCTGTATCCAAATGCCAGCTGCCACTTGCCCACTTCCCTTAAGTCAGTTGCCAAGTTGTGATGTGAAATGAGATAGTTAAATTACCCAGTGAATTTGCTGCTCCTGTTTCCTGTCTGCTAGGTTCTGCATGAGGCACCAGCTGTAGGCACCTAGGTATTGTGATAGGGAAGCCACCAGAGGGCAGTTTTGCATTTCCTATTAAGGCCCTGACTTTCAATGTGTGTGATCAGAAACTCAGCAATGCTGCTTTCTTGCCAGCATGAGAGAATAATAATTAATACCAAATGGCATTTATGTAGCACCTTCCTTCCCTCTGAGGAGCATATAAAAACATCCTTGTGATAGAAGAATTCAGGTGATCTATTAGAGCAAGCGCTGAATAAGACTAGAGTCGGTCAGTTCAAAATGGCAAAAGGGTTCACCTACATGATCACAAGTGGCAGGAAGATACGGATAAGAAAGAAAACCTGGGGGTAATAGAGATTAGAAAGTAACCATAAGTCAAATGTTTGGCAGCTACTATTAAAAATAATGTCTGGCACGAACTATTAAAAAAAACACTATTAAAAAAAATTATCCTCAGATAATGTACAATAATTGATGATACATTTCATTTCTATAAAGCAATTCATCTGATGATCTTAATACACTTTACAAACATTAGCTATTTAATCCCTACAGCACCTGGTGAGATAGTTAAGGGATAGCCTATTTGGTAAAATATTCAGGGCAAAATTTTCAAAACTGTGTGCCTGCAGTTAGACTGCTAAAGCCATCTTTATTTAAGCACATAAATAAATGGCTGGATATTCAGAAGTGCTGAGCATGTGCAGATATCAGAGTTAATGTAGTAATAGTAATAATGTAGTTCATAACAAAGATTTGTAATTTCAGTCTTTCAGCACAGGCAACATAAAGATTGTCCGTGTCTGTGTTCACAGGCGCCAACTTTCCATTGTGACCGGGGGGGCCTCAACCTTGGCTCTGCCCCAGGCCACGCCCCCACTCCACCCCTTCCATCAAGGCCACACCCTGCCTCTTCCTGCCCTGTTCCGCCCCCTCCCCCGAGTGTGCCATGTCCTCTCTCTCCTCCCCACCAGCCTCCTGCACACTGCGAAACAGCTGATTGCAGCGGGCAGGAGGTGCAGGGAGGGAGAAGTAAGCGCTGATTGGCAGGGCCCACCAGCAGGCAGGAGGCACTGGGGAGGAGGGAAGGTGCTAAGAGGGGGGCTGCTGGTGGGTGCTCAATACCCACCATTTTTTCCCCATGGGTGCTCAACTTGACCAAATGTCTACAATTTGATGTCTAGATGCTTCCCTGTTGTTTTTCTCTACTAAAGATGTTCTTGGGGTGTATAATTTTGTCTTTGGCAGTGCTAGGCCAGAAAAGCAAATCCTTGCTCTCACATTTGTAGTTTTCTACTGTCATGTGTCCCAAGTTTATGTTTGTTCATTTCCAATCTCATTGATCATGGAACCACTAGTCTTTCATCATTACAGATCAGACCATCTGTAATTGTTAGTACCTCATGCACTTCTTGGTCTGAATGAATATGAAAGGATGAATCTGTATATTTTGTACTAAGTATTAAATGAAGTCTTCAGTGTCCAGTTTAATCTGTCCACTTAATATGCCAATACCCAGATCTTGCATCCTGGATACTGACAAGCTGGGCATTAGCTAATTTACCTGTTTCATCCTCAGATGTAGGCATCTGGTAATGCTCGTGCTTGATTGTCTAGATCCACCAGATTTGCACAGGGCAGTCACAGCTCTCTGTGTGTGATTTTTCCACTACTACTATGGAGTTTACTTGCTCTGTAGGCTCAGATACCTTGACAATTACCATAAAAGTTTCCAGTCTCAATCTCTTTAGCCACAAGAACTGGAATTGGCATCAATGTTGGAATTCCTGGATGAAGTTCTCTGGTTATCATAAAGGTCCCTTTTTGCTTTAAAGTCTATGAAGATCCATGATTAGCAATAATCTTATTTCACTATCTTTCACTTTTGCAAATCTCCCTCTCCATGCATCCTCATGTCTTGCTATGTTAACTCTAATTCTGTTCTAAACTCCTCAGCATGGATGAGCTATTTCAGTTTTTCTGTTAATTCTGGGATAAGTTCAGGGTAAAGCCCCATGCACACCTATAGCAAAGCGTCATGCAAGCTTGTGATGCAGTGTATAAGAAAGATGACAATTTGTATAATTGTTGCTACCACTGTTATACAATTGCAACAAACCTTCTACAAAGTATGTCATTTAAGGTGTCAATAGAAAAGTTATGATTTGCTAAGTATGATTATCCTGTTTATATGCATGTATCATCTCTGTATCTGAAGTTATGAATATTGGCTATGTGCAGGATTAAACCTGTGTTGTATTCCTGGGTGACAACCCCAGACAGAATTTACATTAGGGCGAGACAGCTACGTGTTGATGGCCTATCAAGGACACTCCACTCTCACAATGGGCCATTGAAGAAACTCATCCCATCCAGATAGCTCTTCCTGAGGATGCTTCAGACAGCAAAGATCCAATAGTCACCCCGTGTGATTCAGCAAAAGGTTTAAGGGCATGTGATGTGCTCATGTGACCCTGACTCCATCTTAGGCCAGTAACTTTCCACATACAGGGGCTGTGGGCTTTGTTTGGGATAGTAAATGCACATAGCAGAGGATATAAAAAGACCTCTGAGACACCGCCATGTTGTTTCTTTCCTGCTCTAATTCTCTGGGCTGTGGATTTACAACTAAAAGGAGCATCTTGAACTACGGACTGAGGACCTTTCAATCTTTTGGAAGTTACCAGAGAGATTTTACAAGCCAGCAGTCTATTCCATTACTAGAACAAACCTGATATAAGGACTTTGCAATTGTTTGTATATAATCTATTAAGCATGTAACTCTCTTATTTTATTAATAAATCTTTAGTTAGTTTACTAAGGATTGGCTGACAGTGTGATAGTTGGGTAAGATCTGAGATGTATATTGATCTGGGGTAAAGTTGCACATTAATTCTCTTCAGTTTAGATGTCTTACATTACATACTGCATAATGGGGTGGGAGCGGGGGTGCGCACATGTGCTTGTCCTGTACACATAGTTATGGTAAATTTAAGGGAGTGATTGTACAATATTTGGAGCCACTAAAAATATATAACACAAACCACTACCACCTACTAATCCAACCCTCAGAGGAGGAGGCTTATTGAGGGGCTGGGTAAAGCTAGTGATGATAGAAAGAGGCGGAGGACAAGATGCCAGATTTAGGTGGGCTGAAGTGCCCATGAATGGGGGCCCAGCTGGGACAAGGTGTTTGTTTTGGAATTAGAAATAACAGTTTTGTTCTAAGAAGGACATTACAGACATTCGAAAATCTCGAGAGGGTGAGAACTATCAACCATGGAACTGATTTTAAAAGTTGTGGCCAAGATTTTAAATACAGGCGTCTAACTATAGGCTCCTAAAATCTCTATTTAGGCACATAAATAAGTAGTCAGATTTTCAGAAGTCCTGAGCACCTATGAGTTCAGTCTTCTGAGTCACTGATTCAAGGCCTTATTCTCTGTAGTGTTCAGGATTATCGTAAAGACACAGAATTGATACTCACAAAAGTTCTAAATTCCAAGTCAGATGTACTCTACTAGTTTGAGTCTGGTTAGACTCAGGTATATCTGTATTCTAATCTGAGCTCTGAGACCGTTGCCCTCTGTGCAAGACATGGCCTAGTTTCTTGTGCAAGTCACTTAACTTCTCTGTTTTGTGTCCCCATCTGTGAAATGGCACTAACATTTAATTACCCATCTCACAGAGGATTAATTAGCTAATATTTATAAAGTGCTTACATGTTAAAAGCCCTATATGGCTGTTTTTCCTGTATAAGCAATGTTCAGGTACCTAGAGAACAGAAGAGGAGCTTTTCATATAATTAAAATTAAATGAACAAATAGCTATAGAATTGCTATGCATTAGATCAGTATTATATCCATTTGTTATTATTGTGTATACTATAGTGTGAGCTCACCCACTGATTTAAATCCGGATTGTTTTCCATTGTGCTAAGCACTGTACAGACTCAGAGCACTAATGATCTAATTTGTCATTACTAAATTCTGTGTTATTTCTACAGCACCCAAAGTATGCAGCACAAAATAAATAAACGGTGACTGCAAATGACATTTGGCTGTCAATTAAAGCCAAATGAAAGTATGGAATGAAGTCCACGTTCCAGGCTGTGTTGTGCCTGCTTTGCGTGGGTCCATCCAGGAAAAAAAAAAAACCAGCCATAAACCAGGTGTACTTGATAAAAGAAGGATTTCATCTGAATAGGGGCATCCTATATGGTATCTTCCATATTGGTCCCCAATTTAAGGGAAAGGAAATACGGCTAAGGAGTTTTGGCTTCTGGTGATCCCTGGCTGTTGAAATGACCCTGGGGCACCATTGCCAGACAGATAAAGTAAAGAAGCCCTCAGCCTGCTCTGCATTATGCCAGAAACTAGACTAGCACCAAAATGGCCCCAGAATGAGAACTGAACTCAAGGTGGCTGAATGCTACCTTTGCTTTCCATATACCTGGACTGTGCTGAGCATAGCTTGGACTTAATCCAGGATCTGACCCTGAATCTGTAGGTGTAAAATTGAAACTGAACTGAAGTATAGCTCTCCCTAGCACAACCAGAAGCAGTTTCCAAAAGGGAAAAGAAAGGCAAAAGTGAAGAAATGAAATACAGTAGAAGCTCAATTAAGTGCCCTTTAAAGGAGCTCATCCCTCAGAATTTGCAGTGACCTTACTCGTGACAGTGTAGTTTTTCCAACAAGCAAAATGATAAAAGAGTAATTCCATCATGTGGCATCATATTGACACCCACAGGGGTTATCAGCACGGTTAGAACTTTTAGATCCACAGCACAGATCTTCTGCTTGAGCTAACAGAGTAAAGGACAGTAGTAATAGGTTGTCATCCTCTATGTGGGCCAGTCAATAGAGGCAGACAAGACACTAATTTTGAGAGTGGGTTTCACAGCACAATCCAGGCATATGGAGCACAAAAGTAGCATTAATTCCAGGTTCTGAGAGGAATACTCTAGTGGTTACAGACCCTTCTGTTTCTGGCTCCTCCAGCCTGCCCTTATCCTAGCCCCAATCGTAACCCCACCCATTGGCTTCTTGTCTCAATCCCCATTCCCCACTCATCTCATTTCCTTGTCCCAGTCTACGCACACACAGACCCCCCAGACCCTATGGACTCCTTGCTCCAATCCCAGTCTTCCCCTCAGATCTTCATCCCAGTCCCAAAATCTACAACACCAATGCACTCTAGTCGCAGTCCCAGCCCTAGGACGAGGTGGGGAGACTGAGCACCCCCAGCTCTCCAACAGTTCAACTGGGAGGAACGGGGAGAGGCAGAAGGGAAAGAACCTGGGTGCTCAGCCTTCAACAGTCTAATCCCTTCCCATGAAAAATGTGGTGTTTTCAACTCAATCCATGATGACAGTTTTGTTTTGTTTTTCAAAAAAGCAACCTTTTTTTGGCAGGAAGGGATTGCTCATTTTCCAGCCAGCTTTAGTGCCAGACTCTTTACTGAGCATCTGCAAACTGAGGTTTTTCAGAAATGTATAACTTGGCCAAATTTGGGTGGATTTTCACTGGGATGGCAAAAGACACAGCCCCGACACGAGGGTGACCCCCTTAGCCAAATTTCAAGTCCTGCTCCAAAGCATAGAAGCTCTAGAGCGTCTCATTAAAAAGCTTGTAAGAAGTTTTTTACTTAGGCAAAACAATGTATTTTCTCAAAAAGAAGAACAGGAGTACTTGTGGCACCTTAGAGACTAACAAATTTATTAG